>NW_024070186.1:63449412-63767573 GCF_014754425.2 Oryx dammah
ACCTTGTGTAGAATAGCTTCTAAAACAATGATCAAACTTTATGAAAATACTCCTTAAATATGGTAATCATTTAGAAACACTGACACATGTATCTAATGAGTCAAAAATACTAATTTCCTTTTGCTCTGCCCCAATATATGTAAATGTTAGCACACCTGCTGAAAAGGTTGAATCAGAGATTAGCTTAAAACTGTCAAGGAGAATATCAAAACGGCACCTTCTAGGGCATGTAGGCAAACCAAATACTTAGTGGAGACAGGCTAATTTATCATAGTGCAGTTGCGATGGCAACAACAGTTCTTGGTGCCATGTGACCCAAAGCAGTTTCTGTTGACTGGCTCTAATTGACTGTCAGTTCAGCAAAGGTTCCACTGTTTCCAGTGAAAGGAAGAGAGAGCATTGATACTTGTTGAAAAGGCATAATAATAATAGTGTATCTCAAACCATGAAAGCATCCCTTTGTCTCCTTGACGTTTATTTTTATTCTGGCTAAAGGGACCTCTCTAATTTTTGCTATACAAAGGTCCCTTAGTAATTCACAGATTAAATATGTGTACCTCTGTTTATGAAGCATTCTGTCTATGCCAATAGAGTTGCAAACAAATATTTAAATTGTTTATGATATTAATGATATTTTACTTACAGTGTGCTAAATTTTGAGTGTCATTTTCTAATATTTTGTGTAAAATCAAAATAAATCTGGTTGTTTGAAAAATGAGCTAATAATTAAATTTCCCTGCATATCATTTTCTCGAATATAAAAAATGGAGCCTGACAGTGTTCCTCTCTGACCAGAAAGAGCATGAGATCTTTAGGGAAGGTAGACAATAGGTTTGCACATAATTTTTCTTGTCTCCTTTTCACTGTGAATTTTCATTGATGTGTAGGTAACAAAGGCCATAGAGATAGTCACACTTTGATTCCACAGTTCCACTCTTGGGATTTTATCTTGAGGAAATTCCAATAAAGAGTTCTGTGACATAGGGGAGAAAGAATGAAGTCTGGAGTCAGATAGATATGAATTTCAAATCCTGATTCTGCCACTTGCTCACTGAGTGCCCTTAGGGAAGTATTTTACCTCTGTTAGCCTCAGGTTTCCTCATTTGTAAGATAGGCTAGACAGTATCCATCCTGAACAGTGACTGGGAGCCTTATAAATCATATGTGTTAAGTGCCTCGTCTATGCCTCATGTGTCTATCTGAGCTCTCAGGATGCAATGCAGTCCTTCTAAGCCCAGCATCATCTGTAAAGCAAAAACTCGGAAACAATCCATATGCCCTGAATTAGAAATATGAGTCAGTAAATTCTCTGCGTGTATCAACGGAATTAACATTTAACATTTTCATACTAAAAAATAGAACTTATGGGGGAATAGTTATGACTTAATATAAAGACAACAACGTTACAAATAACAGAGGTAAAATTATGGGCCTTATAATACACTATCATGTGAAACAGACTTTTATAAAGAAGGTAGTTTGCCAAATGAAAATAGTATATAGGTCTTATGACTATAAGTGATTACTGTATTAATGTGGAACACTTCCTTTAAGGTATTATAATCTCTTTTCAAATAAAATTGCATAATGAAAGAAAAAATGTAGAGGTTGGAGTGGCAGAGTGAGCACCCTCAATGGCCAAAGAAACAGGGGAGCCCCCTACATATCCCTCTTTCTCTTTCACTTAAGATTCCTTCACCCAAACTCCAATATAGGCACTGAAATGTGGTTCTGCCAACACTTCTGAACATTACCTTTATGTCCCCAGAGCAGTGCTGCTTCAAGTGAGAAATAGAAAAGACTTCACAAGAAAGAATTCATGTGTGAAAGAATTGCAGTATATGCACCACGGAGATAGTCATGGACGTGAAAGCAATCTGCAAGATTGATTAAAAGGTGTGGTTCACGTTTGGAATGCATTTTCTTTTGAATTTAGGACTTTGACCTGAGATATCCTAGCATTTGGAAGGAAGAGCTGTAAGTCACAGTCTAGTGTTTTCCCTAGAACTAAAAGTTCATTATAACCTCACACTAATGACCACAGGAACTGAGAGACATGATTTTCTAGCTGAGTTTTAAAGTAGCAGCCGAGCAGGTCCTAGAGAGCCAGGTTCGGTGCTGATAGCCTGGACAGGAGTGAGGAAGACAGGTAAAAAGGCATTGAAACAGGCAGCTGGGTGGGTCTCTCAGTGAATGCTGACATGCTTTCCTCTTTCAACATCCTAGCTAAACTGGTGAGTATCCAGGTACTATTATTTACTCTGGCAAGGACATGCCACATTTCACCTCATGCAAAAAATATGTCAAGCAGAAGAACGATGCCTTTTAACAGTATTCTTATCAAGACCGCTCTGATTCTAACCCATAAGGTGATTCCTGAAGAGTCTCTGTTGAATTTTCTGTTGCTGCTTTAAAACAGAATATGTATTGAAAAAGATGTAAAAATGTAGACTGGAATTCTGTCCTGCTGGTGTTGGTAACTTTTGTCTCATTCATTGTTAGGGTTTCCTCTGAAGGCCAGGATCACACCACACTCCAGTGGGCTTACACAGTAGACTCAAAACAAGGAAACTACACTCTTGTCAAGCACTGTGTCGCTGTGGTTCTCACTGACAAGCCCAAGTGGTCTTTTGAAATTTGGTGGCCCTGAGCTTCCTTAGGATGCGAGGGTTGTAGTTTTAGGCCGTGATTCTCCCTCCCTAGTTCACCCGTCTCTCACTCATTCATCTGTCTCTCCCTCATTCATCCATCTCTTTGTGATCTCACCTCTGTCTTGGATATAGCTGAGTTCCCATTGCTCTGTTAGCCACAGCTTTCTCCCCTCACTCAAATCCCTGGAATGATCACTTTTGAATCAGAGGCACCCCTGCTCCACTTCAGCCTGTACATTCCCTTTGCCTCTTCAAAAGTTTTAGGTTTTTGGAAAGCAAAAGCCAGCAAGGCTTTTACAGGCTCTGCCTGATTTGTGGTTGGCCTCATGCATCCCCAGAGGCCATGACACATATAGTCTACCGGGAAAAAAAGGTGAAGGATAACATACAGAGAGAGGAAAAACAGTATTCTCCACTAAAATGCATACCTTCCTAGTCTAGGACAAAGCATAAAGTCGTGTGTGTGGTTTTATTGCCATATGAAAGTGAAAGCATAGAGGCATGGAGACAGGGAATACTAAAAGAAACATGAATCAGTAATGGTAAGATCCCCAGGCTGAGTGGGGAAATGATTTGAGTTCTCTGACACAGGCCCTTCATGCTAATGTGAGGTCAGCTCCAGAGATCACTGTTTCAGAAATCAGTGTAACTCTTTCAAGTATGTTTTGACCTAAAGTTAAAAGTGTGCCATACTTTGTGTGTGGGGTTGTTCATTACAGGATGTGATTATATTTGAGCTGGTATTTGAATGTGGCATGAGATTTTATCTTGAATGACATATAATCTTTTACTTTGAGTTATTTTAACAATCAGTAAAGTTACTCATAACATTAATTGCAACTTTTTTTTTTTTTAATCATTTACACCTTAACTGTGACTTTGGTCTTTTAGATTAGCTTGTTTGGGCAGCATATTAACAGGGTTGAGATTTCAGGCATGAATGTCTTGGGACCTGACTAACCTGACTCCATTCCATGGTTATAGATTCGACCTCTAGCCTCAACCTGTCAGTTTTAAATGCATTCTGGTCTCAAGGGGTGTTTTGTAAGAGTATGTGAACAAATCAGTGGAAATTGATTTCCAGTTGGAGAAAGACTCAAATTTTATGACCTACATCTTATGAGTAACCAGTATCTTAGCATATGGAAGCCATAATTAATTCATTTATTTTGAAATGTCTAGATATTTACATGTCAAGATAAAACAGATTTACGTTGAAAACATTGTTTACTCTTGACAGATCAGTGGACTGAAGTCTGTGTCTGCAGGCATGAAATTTGTTGCTCTTGAATAATATCCATTTAAGCTTTTCAACATTTTGTGAGGAGCATGCAAAAAGGGAAATATATATATATATGTATACACTCTCCTGCTAATGATTCTTTAGCTTACAACTAGTCAGTAACTTCTACAATTATTTTCACCATAGGTAATACGGTCATCTTAAATTAATAAAGACGTATTTCATCTGTTAAACCATGCAGATACATAGTAAATGTGTCAGACATAGTTATGGCGAACTGCAGTTTTATGAGCTCAAGTCATGTAATGTGTCATTTGCTGCTCCCCTCTTCAAGTCTGGACTAGCCTTTTAAATTTTTTTAAAGAACCGTAATGCTCATTTGTCTCCTTTATCACCAATGTCCATGCACCTTTTTTTCCCCTTTGTTTAATGCTCATATTTAATGCCTATCCTAATTTTTCTTATTCCTTTCCCATTCCTTTTTAAAAAAATTTTTGGATTAAAGTATCATTTTGGGCTGAATCTAGATTGTGTGGCAACATAAAACATGAATGTCATGAGCATGATTTTAACTTCTCTGAACCTGTTTTCAAATCTATAAAGTTTAAGTAATGATTCACTCTATCTTAGTATTCTTGGGAGAACAAGATCATTGTTATTGTTGTTGTTCAGTTGTTAAGTCATGCCCAACTCTTTGTGATCCCATGGACAGCAACATGCCAGGCTTCCCTGTTCTTCACTATCTCCTGGAGTTTGCGCAAACTCATGTCCACTGATTCAGTGATGCATCCAGCCATCTCATCCTCTGTCACTCCCTTCTCCTTTTGCCCTCAATCTTTCCCAGTATCAGGGTCTTTTCCAATTAGTTGACTGTTTGCATCAACTGGCCAAAATATCGGACCTTCAGCTTCAGCATTAGATAGGCACATTATTAAAACTGGTACAGTCCAAGCATATAGTACAAGTTAATCTGATGATCATCAGACACAGGGGATTTGGGGTCCAATTGCCTTTTAGCTACCTCACTATTGCTGAGTTTAATGAGTGAGCTGTGAAGAACTATGAAGATATCTAATAACTTAATCCTTTGCAACACATCATGAAACAGTAACTAAAGATCTTATATATTTTAAAACTTAAAAATTCCACACTTTGAAAGATATTAATGTTGTACTGAAGATATAATATCTATTGTATTACAAAGCTCCAAACACAATTGGTCAAACACACTTGTAGCGTGCTAGAAATAATATATTAATTGATCACTATAAGTAGAGTGATATTAGAAACAAATAAATAATAAACTCCAGATTAAGGAAATATATAAGGGAGGCACATAATTACAATGCAATGTAATTATAATATTTAGCATCAAATCATTGGACACATGTAAGAGTTCTTTTTAAAGGTTGTCATAATAGTGACAATAAAGGATTAATACCTTGATCACTGATGACCTTCAAGGTAGAAATTTTAATGGAACATCTCTTCATATGTAATTTTTAACTATTGTAAAGCCCAATTTTGTAAAGCCCACCATTCAGAAAACTAAGATCATGGCATCCAGTCCCATCACTTCATGGCAAATAGATGGGAAAACAATGGAAACAGCGAGACTTTATTTTCTTGGGCTCCAAAATCACTGCAGATGGTGACTGCAGCCATGTAATTAAAAGACACTTGCTCCTTGGAAGAAAAGCTATGACCAACTTAGACAGCATATTACAAAGCAGACACATTACTTTGCCAACAAAGGTCTGTCTAATCAAAGCTATGGTTTTTCCAGTAGTTATGTATGGATGTAAGAGTTGGACTATAAAGAAAGCTGAGCACTGAAAAATTGATGCTTTTGAACTGTGGTGTTGGAGAAGACTTGAGAGTCCCTTGGACCACAAAGACGAAAAAACAGTCCATCCTAAAGGAAATCAGTCCTGAATATTCATTGGAAGGACTGATGCTGTAGCTGAAACTCCAATACTTTGGCCACCTGATACGAGGATGTGACTCACTGAAAAATACCTTAATCCTGGGAAAGATTGAAGGCAGGAGGGAAAGGGGACGACAGAGGATGAGATGATTGGATGGCATCACCGACTCAATGGACATGAGTTTGAACAAGCTCTAGGAGTTGCTGATGGAGAGGGAAGCCTGGCTTCCTGCAGTCCATGGGGTCCCAAAGAGTTGGACATGACTGAGCAACTGAACTGAACCGAAAGCCCAATTAGATACATAGTTTAGTGAAGATTACATAAAATGTGTGGATAACAGAGACGAGGCTACCTTTTCATAAAAGTGCATAAATTTGACCTGACTGTAATATAGAATCAATGTTCTAGTTTATCCCTTAAGGATATCCTAGTATTATGAGGCTAACAATTCACTGGCTCCTTGAGAATACTAAAAACAGATCTAAATGCTTTGATTAGAGTAATGTTTGAAGAGCAAATGAATGTTTTGGATGGTTTCTGGTGATTGGACCAAATTGTCAAAAGAAGCAGAGACCAAAAAACAAACAAACAAAAAAAAACAGACCTTGTTTTGTGTCAGTTTGGGTGTTGTTTTTTTCTTTTCTCCACAGTTGCAGAATAAGCTGACTTCCAGCAACTGCTTAATTGAGAATGACTTAGAAAGGGAAGGAGGTACACAGTGCTTAAAAACTAGTTCTAGCAAGAAAATCTGAATAAGTGAACTCCAAAGGGATTTGAAGAATTTACATAACAGAAACTAGGAATAAATTTAGAGATGAAGGATCTGATTTGCAGAATTTGATATTGCTTTACTGGATGAGGAGGAAGTTCTTGGATTTTCCTATAAAGGAAAATTAAGGGAGATAATTATCCTTTGGATTATTTTGTATTTCTCTGTGTTAGTATTTTATCATGACTATTGGAATCAGTCATGCCTGGAATTGAATTGACTGTGTAATTTTAGACAAACTTTGTGAGGATTAGGTACCTCTTTTACAGAAATGCATGCATGCATGAGAAGTCACTTCAGTCGTGTCCAACTCTTTGGGACCCTATGACTGTAGCTGGTCAGGCTCCTCCGTCTATGAGATTCTCCAGGCAAGAATCCTGGAGTGGGTTGCCATGCCCTCCTCCAGGGGACCTCCCTGACCCAGGGATTGATGCCTTGTCTCTGACATCTCCCTGCATTGGCAGGAGAGTTTTTTTTTTTTACCACTAGCAGCACCAAATACTAATATTTAGCAGCACCGAATACTAATGTATATATATATATATATAAAGTATAATATATTAAGGTGACTAGTATAAGACCAGGTACAGAATCAGTATTCATTAAATATTAATTTTGCTTTGATTTCTTATATAGATATTGATGCTTCACTTCTTAAGACAATGGCTTTTGATTACAAAAGCAGATTTTCTATGAAACAAAGTATATAAACATGACTTTCTTTTTTGCCCTTTAGATTGGTTTAATGACCTAAACAAATCTAAACTCTTTAGATTTGTCATGACCTAAAATGGTCAGTCCTGAGTTCTCTAGTGATGGTCAGACTGTTACTCCCTGTTAGGGAAGATATTCAAACTAAAAGTAAGGCAGAAGCACTGGTCTCCCTGATAACTCCCACCTTGTTTGAGAGGCTTCACATATATGACAAACTGAAATACTATCATCTGAAGTCAGGAAGAAGCTATTCACAAATGTTTCTCACAAAGCGACCTCACATTCTTCAGCCTTTCATTTTTGGTCCCTTATCTCAATTTATTTTTGGTGACTGACATGGAATTTTAAATCAACAGACTGTAGTTCAGATTCATTCACTTTCTTTTTGTTTGTCCTTTTGCAAGTTAAACATATCAATAGATTTATATAGTTTCTCATCTATAAAACTGATATATGAACACTTCTTTCTAAGGATGTTTTCAGATTTACATGAGATAGTGTTTTAAAGTGCTTATCTCGTTGACACATAGTAAAGTTACTCATAGGTCTCTGTAGCTTGCTACACATCTCTAGAGGGTATTAGAAAGCAGAATGTTAAAATGTATAGAGTGGCAGCCTCTTCTAAGTAATTTGTTATCTTCCCTAATTGTTTAAGTTTTCCATTGCTGCTATAACTAACAACCACCAATCTGGAGGCGTAAAACAACCTAAGTTTATTATCTTCAAAAAGTGAAGGTTTTAGTAGGTGCATCATGTCTGACTCTTTGCTACTGCAGGGAATGTAGCCCGCCAGGCTCCTCTGTCCATGGAATTCTCCAGGCAAGAACCCTGGAGTGTTGCCATGCCCTCCTCCAGGGGATCTTCCCAACTCAGGGATCAAACCTGGGTTCCCACATTGCAGACAGATGCTTTACCATCTGAGCCAGCAGGGAAGCCCTGATTTTATCTTACAGTTCTAGAAATCAGAAGTCTCAAAATCAAGGTGTTGGTATGATTGCATTTCTTTTGGAAGCTCTATTGAAGAATATATTTACTTGTCTTTTCCATCTTCTAAAGCTTGCCTTCATTCCTTGGTTTGCAGCACCTTCTTCCATCTTCAAAACCAGTGACCCAGTATCTTCTAATTTCATTTTCTCTCTCTGACTTTTGCTTCCATCATCATATCTTCTGTGATTCTCAGTCTCATGCCTCCTTCTTTCCACTGCAAAGACTTCTATTATTTTGTTATATCCACCCTAATAATTTAGGATGATCTCATTTAAGTTTTTCAGGATGATCTCATTTAAGTTTCCTAAATTTAGTTACATCTGCAAGATCCTCTTTCTTATATTAATATAAAATTTTCATATTCAATATTCTGGATATTAGGGCATGGATATCTTTGGGAAGTAGGAAAGCTACTTTGGGATCATACAGCGGATGTTAAGAGAAATGTTCAAGTTTAATCTTGTTCATATTTGAATTTATAGTATATATCCAAGAGGATATAACAGAGGAAGCTTTTATGAGTTTTTACCATGTAGCAGAATCTGGGCCTATTAATTTACACAATTTCATTAAATTATCTAAGCCACATCCATTTTATTAGGTAGGTTTCCTTACCCTATTTCACAGAAGAGAAAACAGGACTTTTAGCGCAATTTATCCAAAATAGCCCAGCCAGTGGTAGAATCAAGAATTTGAAACAAGCCCTAATAGAAGCAGAAGATATTAAGAAGAAGTGGCAAGAATACACAGAAGAACCATGCAAAAAAGATCTTCACGACCCAGATAATCACGATGGTGTGATTACCAACCTAGAGCCAGACATTCTGGAATGTGAAGTTAGGTGGGTCTTAGAAAGCATCACTATAAACAAAGCTAGTAGAGGTGATGGAATTCTAGTTGAGCTATTTCAAATCCTGAAAGATGATGCTGTGAAAGTGCTGCACTCAATATGCCAGCAAATTTGGAAAACTCAGCAGTCATAGGACTGGAAAAGGTCAGTTTTTTATTGCAATCCCAAAGAAAGGCAATGCCAAAGAATGCTCAAACTACCACACAATTGCACTCCTCTCACATGCTAGTAAAGTAATGCTCAAAATTCTCCAGCCCAGGCTTCAACAATACATGAACCGTGAACTTTCAGATGATCAAACTGGGTTTAGAAAAGGCAGAGGAACCAGAGATCAAATTGCCAACATCCGTTGGATCATTGAAAAAGCAAGAGAGTTCCAGAAAAATATCTACTTCTGCCTTATTGACTATGCCAAAGCCTTTGATTATGTGGACCACAACAAACTCTGGAAAATTCTGAAAGAGATGGGAATACCAGACCACCTGACCTGCCTCCTGAGAAATCTGTATGCAGGTCAGATGGCAACAGTTAGAACTGAACATGGAACAATGACTGGTTCCAAATCGGGAAAGGATTATGTCAAGGCTGTATGTTGTAACTCTGCTTATTTAACTTATAAGCAAAGGACATCACGAGAAATGCTTGGTTGGATGAAGCACAAGCTGGAATCAAGATTGCTGGGAGAATACCTCAGAGATGCAGATGACACCACCCTTATGGCAGAAAGTGAAGAAGAACTAAAGAGCCTCTTGATGAAAGTGAAAAAGTTGGCTGAAAACTCAACTTTTAGAAAACTAAGATCATGGCATCTGGGCCCATCACTTCATGGCAAATAGATGGGGAAATAATGGAAACAGTGACAGACTATTTTTTTGGTCTCCAAAATCACTGCAGATGGTGACTGCAGCCATAAATTAAAAGACGCTTGCTCCTTGGAAGAAAAGTTATGGCCAACCTAGACAGCATATTAAAAAGCAGAGACATTATTTTGCCAACAAAGTTCTGTCTAATCAAAGCTGTGGTTTTTCCAGTAGTCATGTGTGGATGTGAGAGTTGGACTATAAAGAAAGCTGAGCACCAAAGAACTGATGCTTTTGAACTGTGGTGTTGGAGAAGGCTCTTGATAGTCTCTTGGACTGCAAAGAGATCAAACCAGTCCATCTTAAATGAAATCAGTCCTGAATATTCATTGGAAGGACTGATGCTGTAGCTGAAACTCCACTACTTTGGCCACCTGATGCAGAGAACTAACTCATTTGAAAAGACTCTGATGCTGGGAAAGATTGAAGGCAGGAGGAGAATGGGATGACAGGGGATGAGATGGTTGGATGGCATCACTGATTAATGGACATGATTTTGAGTAAACTCCAGTAGTTGGTGATGGACAGGGAGGCCTGGCGGGCTGCAGTCCAGGAGATCTCAAAGAATCAGACATGACTGAGCGACTGAACTGAACTTCACTGACCACTTCCAAAGTTCACACTCTTTTCTGAGTTATGCTCTGTCTATAAATCATTGTTATTTAACTAAAAGAAGTTAAAAGTATTCCTATAGTAAAACAAATTTTTTTAAGATTTGTATACTACTTTATATGGCTAATTGCTTATATATTTACTAGTAGTTTTACCTTTTATTGAACTAAAAATGGAAAACATTCAAATAGAATGTATCTTTCTATTACAGTTATTAAATATGAATGGTTTTGCTAAAAAGATTAATTTTTCTTTCATAATGGATACTTTTTTTTTAAAGATTCACATAAATTTTAGAAGAAACAGTATCAAAAAAGTTAACATGAATGCTTAAGAGTTTTGTACTTTAATCAAATTAGTGTACTGAGGTGCTATTTATCTTTTGAGTTTTGGTGGAGGGGCCCTACATTGCAAAGTGCCCTGAGTGGTTAAGGTATTTCTAAGTGAGACTGAGGAAAACAGAGCAAATCTTATACTGTATGAATTCAGCAGTTCAAAAACTGATCTTCCAATCTTATAAGAAAGACTAAATACAACTACTTTAAGGCACTAAGGTGAAATGAAAATAAAATAAGATAATTACTTATAGTTATCAAGTGTTCTATTCTACTTCTGTAGTCATCTAGTCTACCAAATGAATGACCTTTTGGATTGAATGATTCTTTAATTACTAAGGCAAGTGTGTTAGAAAGCTAGTAGAAATATAAATGTTGTTTCCCCATTGAGAGTACACATATAATAAAGAGACTCCAAATTTGAGTTGAAAACTAACCTGTTTCCTTAAGATTTTGCCTAAATATTATATTTTATCACACAGAAAAGGCACAGTCTAGCAAAAAGGTTAGCCAGTGTAACAATGCAAAATTGTTCCTAATTGAAACAATCATGTTACCATTATACCTGCCAACCCATTTATTTAGCTGTTTTCATCCTCAGCCATTTTTATTATAATTCTCTACCAGATTCAAAATAGGAACCATTAGCTCATCTAATTTTTTATAAAAATTTTGCCATTCCCTAGCCCAACCTATAGGTTTTAAACTGTTTCACAGATTCATTTAGAAACCACCTAAATGAAGATGAAAGGATTGCTGAGAAAAGGAAGATAAGTGCTCCAGACCTCTCAACCTATGCCACTCAGAGCTTTTCAGTTATTTGTTTTGACTGAAAGAGAGAGATGGAATGAGGGAGAAGTGTTTGAAAATCACTCTTCTAGCACCTCATACCTGGTTAACAAATACATTAGTAAGTTTAAAATTAACAGTTTGTAGTTTCAAACTTTGAATTATAAATTCAAGGACTGTAATATAAAAGTGAAGTAGAATTTAGCATATGTATTTCAATTTCTGGACCTATTGACTTATTTTTCAACTAACATTTAACTTCAAGTTTGAGACTCAAAATGAATTAAACTGAAAAACACCCTGCAAGCTTGGAACTTACATGGAGTTCACAGGAACTGATTTCACTACACTGTTATTTAATGGATATACAGTAGAAACAGTGCAGTGGGCTTCAGTAATCTATGGTTTGGCTTGCAGTGATTTTTTTTTCTGTGTTCCAATTCAATTGATACTAGGAATGCATCTAGACATTCAAAATGACTTGCTTTCATTCATCTAAAGATTTGATTTATTTTGTGTTGATTGTGATTAAATCTCATCTATTTTACCCTAAGAAAATAGTCATTTCTCAGCAACTCAAATTTAATTGAACTTATAAAGATGAATTTTCACTTCACTTAAGAGATTATCAAGGCATTTTCCCAAAAGGATTATATTGTCCTCATTGAAGGAAGCAATTAAAGTGTATATGAATTCTATGACTTGTCCCAATTATACAGTAAGTAATTATCAAAATGAGAAAAGAAACTAAGGTCTTACCAACTAGTATTTGTTCTCACCTTGATGTTTCATCTCTTATATATAAACACTCTGATGATACAAATAATTAGAAATTGACATTATGAAGAATTTGGTGCTGTTGATCTTTGATAAATGTAGTAGTTGGGATTATTTGAATTGCTTTATTGACTGAAACAGATCCCTAGGACATGATTGTTCTTGTCACTCACTTTCTGTCCCAAGCAGAATATTTTCCTCTGTGCCATTCTAAATATCTTATACCGAAAGCTATAGCAAGGCCTTAGCAACCAGGGTGCTGCTAGACACTTCCTAAGTCTCATGTAAAATTTTGGTGGTAGTGATGCTCCTTGATGATTGCTAAATGTATCAATTACAAAATAAGGTCTTAAGGAAACAGCCTCATTGATCCAGGTGAATGCAACTAGAAGTGTTTGAGGATGACTATAGAAACAGATTGTCTTCCTGATTTGGAATAAAAACCAATTTGTATAAAAAACTAAATGTTGTTGTTGTTGTTTAGTCAGTCATGTCTGACTCTTTGTGACCCTATAGACTATAGCCCACTAGGCTCCTCTGTCCATGGAATTCTCCAGGCAAGAATACTGGAGTGCATAGCCATTCCCTTCTCCAGGGAATCTTCCTGTCCCCTCAAAAACATCTTAATATTTATATCTAATATTTTGGATCAATTTTTATTAATAAACCTTCCTTGAAGTTCAAATGGATAGGATCAGGCAAACATAAGTTGTTTGCCAATCGTGATAGAAGAAAGAAAATATAAATATAGTTCAGGAAATCTTCATGTTTACTAAGGTAAATTCAAGGAGAATTATTTAATCATTTGTTTGTGTAACACCTCAAATGAAGGGCTTCCCTGATAGCTCAGTTGGTAAAGAATCCACCTGCAATGGAGGAAACCCTGATTTGATTCCTGGGTTGGAAAGATCTGCTGGAGAAGGAATAGACCACCCACTCCAGTATTCTTGGATTTTCCTTTTGGCTCATTTGGTAAAGAATCCACCTACAATGTGGGAGACCTGGGTTTGATCTCTGGATTGGGAAGATCCCCTAGAGAAGGGAAAGGCTACCCACTCCAGTATTCTGGCCTGGAGAATTCCATGGACTGTATAATCCATAGGGGTCACAAAGAGTTGGACAAGACTGGGCGACTTTCACTTTCAAATTAATGATTAAGGTACATGACCTAAAGTTTCGGAGGAATTGTCTCCTGGAAGAATGCAATTGTTTTAGATTTTAGGGGGGATTTGGGTACTTGGGAGAGGATTTGATGACTTATTAGACTTGTGTTTGTGAAAGATGTCTAGAATGACTCAATAATACAATCGTTTCAATTCAAGTTGTCTTCATATGGGAGCAAAATCAAAAACATTGCATTGGCAGCATGTGCTAATCAAATGTACATAAAATGACCAACAAATTACAGCAACTTTTTCAAATATTTAAATATTTGTTTTGTCTAATATTGTATTAAATGATAAAACAGCTCAATATGAGAAAAAAGGAAAATCTATTGTCTGAACTCTTCAAACAATGTAATCAAGATTATAAAATCATTTAAAATACCAAGATAAAATAATATGTTTATGAATATTTCTAGATAGCCATCAACCCTGGTGGCTAATGCATGCCACAGGTAGTGGACCAAAAATTATAGAGGCCCATAGTCACATGTTTGTATAGCCAACTTAGTGCCTGTTCTGATTATCCACTGTCATATAAACCAACCCCAAATGTAGCAACTTAACAATATATTTTAGAGTTGTCTCATGATATTGTTGTTCACTGAGCTTGACTGGGTGTTTCTCATTTGGGTCTTATGGGTTTTCAGTCAGACAGTTTCTTTGGTTTTAGTCATTTGAAGATTTGAATGGGCTGAACATCCAAAACGGTTTCTTCACTCACACATCAGATGCCTCTGTGTCCCTCTGTGAGGGCCACTCTTTGTAGCAGAGTAGCATAGACTTCTTAACAAGAGCCAGGAAGCAGAGATGACAAGTCCTGTTCAGGGCTTCACAGATTACGTATAATTTGTGAAGCCCAGAGTCAGGTAAAAATTCAGGCTCCCCTGTGAAGCGCGGGGCCCTGTATGAGGCTGGCCTCGGCTCTATTTAAAGGTGTGGCGGCTGCTGACACAGTGTTACCAGAGCTGCTCCCTGTGGAGGAATGTCACGTGCATACAGGGCATAAAGAATTGATAATGGCCGTCTTAGAAGTAGCTAACTGTAGTAGTTTTAAAAAGAAATGGAGTCAATGGCTGACTCTGAATAACTGGAAGATTTTACATTAAAAAAAAAAAAAAATCCATGAGACTTCAGTCCAGTTAAGACTCCAGGCTTCCAATGCAGGGGGAATGGATTCAGTTCCTATTTGGGGAACTAAGATCCCATATGCCACACCATGTAGCCAAAAAAATTTCTGTCTTCAACTGAGCACTGGCAACCATTTTCCATAGCTGACTAATGGCTTCCCTTTTAGACAGAACATGGAACTTCGTGTCACACATTCTTTACCTAGCCCACTGCATATTTACATTACCTTCTTGTCCACTGCAGGCATTTGCGTTTGAGAATTTTTTGTGCTATTAGCATAAAGTTCTGTTTTGGTGTTTGTTTGTTTTTTTTTTAATGATATAACTGTTTTATAACCATTGTATAAAATTATGTGTACTATTCTAAAGTTTTATATATTTTCAAATTTGATTTTATGTATTTCTTATCTCCCTCTATGGTTTCTCATTGTTTTCCTTTAAGATAAACTATGGCTTTAATTTAACAAAAAAAGAGAATTCTTTACTTTGACAAAACATGAATAAAAAATAAAGCTTTGTATTTTCTAGCAAGGTCCCCTTCATACTTAATTTCACATAATATGTTTTATTATGGTGGCATAGATTTTTATCTAGTTATTTTAATCATGACTGATCTTTTTCATAGATAAAATATTTAATAACTTAGTAAAAGGAATCGATGAGTGAGAAAAAATTCTGACCAATAAATATCTTATAAACCTTACCATCTCCCACAAATTTTCAAACCTATTCATATAGAAACCAGGATTTGGATATATGAAAATAAATGTTACTATGTTAAATAATCTTTATTAGTACTAAAAGTGATTTACAAAGATTCTATATCATAATTACATAAGCAATTGTACTTACTTTATGTTTTTATATACTTAATAGTACTTTTGAAATAAAAATTCTAGTTAAATGCTAAGGAGCTACATTTTTTGACCATTAAAAGACTATGAAATCACAATGCTTTCCTTTTGTAACTTTCACGTAATTATAATTCTCACATGAATATTAAATGTGAAAATATAGTACAATTAAAATTAATAAGAAAATTTAATGTCTTATGAATACCACATCATTCACTTTAAAACCAATCAACTCAATTTAGTGGCTAATTATTTTTCAACAAATTTTCTTATATAATATTAACTTTATTAGGAAATATAGCTCAAATTTAAAAAAAGCCTTTTCTCTCCATAAATCCAGACACATTTGTACACATTCTGAAACTGAGAAGTCATTTCTAGGAAATAAGTAAATGCTTTAATATTATGTTTTATAAAAGCTATTATATTTTCATAGAATTACTAAATTTATCCCAGTGGGCATTGGCTGAATTTTTCCAAGATAATTTTTTTTTAAATTAATTGTGCAGCCTTCTTCAAGAACTGCAGAGTTTTTCTCAGAATAGGGAAAATGGCAGATTAGGGGTAAAGGGAATTGGAAAAAAGAAGTTGGAAGTTATTTTTTGAAAATAACTAATCACATTGCCCTTTTTTTCTAATGCTATGTATCTTCCCTGGAAAATAATTTTATTGACTAAGAGTATGACCTTTTTCTGGGATAGCAGTAGGTGTGCAGTCACAGCAGGCAGGCTACTTGGGGGTTAAATATCATGAGCAAGTCACTTTACCTCTTTGTTCTTCAGTTTCCTTATCTGTAAAATGCAAAGACCAATAGTGCCCATCTCCTATGGCTGTTCTGAGATTTCAATAAGTTCATGTATACCCCTGGTGGATTCATGTCAATGTATGGCAAAACCAATACAGTATTATAAAGTAAAATAAAGTCAATAAATAAATAAATAAGTTCATGTATGAAAATCTTTTGTTACAGTGACTGGAAATACTATACATTCCATGGAGATCTTCCCAACCCAAGGATCAAACCCAGGTCTCCCACACTGCAGGTGGATTCTTTAACAGCTAAACCACAAGGGAAGCCCTGATAACTGTGATCTTCAAGCTAAAGTAACAAATCCTGGAACTTTTAAGGTTTTCCAAAGGTTTCAGAATCAGTACTTCTAAAGGAATCATTGTCCATCCTGAATGATGATACACACATCACTCTAAGATGGATTGTTCTGAGAATGTGACTGCTTTGGAGATAACACACATATTCTGTTTCTTCTCCTTTTATAAGTGCACTTCATAAAGAACAATATCCATCTCTTGCTACCCAAAGTTTACTGATTTCTGTGGTTTAAAAGTCTCAGGGATAGGTTAAACATCTTCCAAGATGAAGCAATCTTGAGGAAATATTTTTAAAATTTCTGATTGATCTATGATTATGGTATGATTTCCCTCTTCTAGCTCGTGAAATCTTCAGTATATATCTGATAAATGAATTCAAACAACTTCAGAGCCTTAAACAAAGAAAGTTTAGAAAATTGTATTGAGAAAGAGAATAGCTGAGTAAAAAAATTCTTTTACAAGTCAGTTAATTTCCAGTTCTTCCTTTTCTACAAATTGAAGGTGATGTTAATTGAGTTGTCAGCTGAGATCATTAACAGTAATTTTTTATTACAGATTACTATGTGATTTCTGACACATAATTTGGAAGGAGTTCAAAGAATTGAATGACACTTCTGTAACAAAACTCTGTTTATTCTCATTTTTTTATTTATGGATATTAGTTTTCTCAGGACTGACATATAAAAATAAAAACTAACAATAAAAATTATCTTGAATACCATCTTATTAGAGCAATAAAAATATTCAGCCTTGAGTACAAGAACTGGTTGTATTAATAGAATCAAGAACCATCCATCTCATTAAGAAATGAATTTCCACTTTATTTTGATTTTGTTTAGTAATTATCAAAACTGATGTTTATTTGTCTTAATCAAGTAGATACTAAAAATAATTATACTAAAAGTTAAAGCGGAAAAGAAAATGTTACCACTTAGATTCTCCTGATCACAGGAAATTTTTGCTTTTTTCTTTTTATATACATATTTTTGTGGCAGAAAATTTTAAGAGGATGCTCAACAGAAGTCTTTCATATGTAAAACATTTATTCTATTAAAATACATTTTTGAGGGAGATGTGAAATCAAATAAAAATTCAGGGATAAAAAACTATGTAAAATATATTAACTGTTTCAGCAAAGCTTGTTGATTTAGTATATTTTGTAATACATCATGGTGCATATTAAAGTGATGTGACATTTAGAATCAACCAGATACAAATAAAAGTTACAAACATTATTTCAATCTGCCAATACTTATGGTGTATTGGGAATTACATATTTTCAAGTGTTAAATTTATGAAAAAACATTTTAGAAGTGAAATATATGAAAGTACATAGTTTTAAAAATATTTCTTTAGAAGGCATATGAGCAGATATACCTAAAAACTACAAACTGGTGATTCCTTAAGGGATCATCTGGTTCTAAGATTATGTGATTACTTTGAATAGAAAATAATATTTATGTGCATTTAATAAAATTTTAATTGGAATCTTATCCAGAATTGTTTTAGAATATTTAATGTTACAATCTTTCAAAACCTATTTTCCATTTTTAATGTTTATTTTCATGTGGAAATTCTTTGGCAACTTGATTGTCTCCCTAAAATTTAAAAAAGGATTAAGACACAGGTAGAAACACAAGGAGAAATACACCATGGGCCAGGCCTTTGGGGTTAGTTTGGGGAGAAGAGCAGGAGGGAAGGGGAAGCCAGAAACATTCACTAAAGCACTGTTTATTGTGATAGAAAATGCCCTATATAGATGTTAACAATATAATCCATTTTAAGTACTTAATTTAAAAAATGGCATTTTAGAGAGCTGTATGTAGAAAATGAAAGTAAACCATTGAGGTTCTTTGGGAGATGGTGGTATTTTGACAGGGGTTTTGGACTAACAACATTTTGAAGAAAAAATGGTGCATTTACAAAATTCAAAGTGTAGTAACTCTCTGACTGACAAACCAGCCCAATGCCTTCAGGAATGAGGAGAGAAACTTCTGAGGCAGATGCTTGTTACCAATTCAGAACAATTAAAAAACATCGACCTGGATAAAATGTAGAATTGTAACAGCTATTATTGTCCAGATGTTTTCTTCAGCTGCCCACCACACAGGACCACTGTGCTAACCTGGGAACTGGAGAATTGCAGTCCCATTTCTAGATTTGCAGTAAAAGAAAGGGAGAACCTGCTGCCAAAGCACAGCCTATCTATAGAACAAGGAAGATAATGATGACTTTTCCTATAAAGAACAGATCATTTGACAAATGTATGTTGGTAAATACATTCTAAAAAGAGCAATTTGAAATATTTCTAACATAATTTTTAAATTATGTTAAATTTTAAAATGCACCATAGATTTAAAGTTTGAAAGATATATATTCATAGTTTATATCATAATAAATCAGCACCCAGAGTAAGAAATAGAACATTACCGTTAAAAAAGTTTATTTTTTAAAGTAACATCTATGTCATTCCTCTGATTTCTCCCACTCCAATTAGGATGCAGAGATCTTCAAAAATTATGTGTCATTCAAAACTTTTCTAACTGTCACTTATTCCTATTTTAGTACTGTCATTTTCATTAGAATCATGGTGTGTTAAAAACTCTAAGATCTTACTATAATCTAGTTCTCTTTAAAAATATTTTTAAAGTGATCATACAATGAAATACTTCTAAAAATCCAGGCCTAAAGATAAATTTTTAAAGTATAATTTCATTCTTTAAATGGTGTGTTTTTGTTTTTTCTGTTTTCACCTTATCTATGAATAATTAGATCAAAAAAGACTACCTTTCTAACTACAAAAGATTTATCTCTTATATTCTGGAAAAGATAATTTAGTTTCCCTAATTGTAACTGAATTATACCATGAAACCTTATAAAGATCTAGGTCCCCAACTCTAGTTTCCCTAGATAACACTATTGTCTTCTGTTATCTTCCCTTTCTAATCAGGAAACTCAAAAATCAATTTCTAGCTTCCCACAGAGATTAAAATTCACCTGAGCCTGCTTTTGCACTTCCCAGGTGGCGAGTGATAAAGTATCTGCCTGCAGTACAGGAGGTGTGAGTTTAATCCTGGATCGGGAAGATCCCCTGGAGGAGGACATGGCAACCCACTCCTGTATACCTGCCTGGTAAATCCCAAGGACAGAGGAGCCTGGTGGGCTACAGTCCAGGGGGCTGCAAAAGAGTCAGACATGACTTAGCAACTGAGCATGCACACATGAGTCTGCTTTGTAGGGATTCTTGTTGTCTGATCCCAACCTTGTTTCTCACTAAATTCTGAGAATAATCCACTTCAAACAAATTCACTTGTTTTGTGTATTCACCATCATCCATCATCCTCTACCACCCATCCAAAATCTATCCATGTTAAAGCAATTCCTTCTCTAGAGCAGGACACAGAGAATTTCATTTCTTTGATCATATGAGGTTTTTGTTACTGGTTCCATCTTTACTACCCATCATATTTGAATCTTGTAATGTTCTTTTACATCCCATATGTATATGTGATTAGATGTTGCATGAAGGCAGGGAACCACACTCATGTTATAAACTTTATAAAACCGAGTGTTGGGGAGCATGGATGAAGGCAGGACCCAAGGCATTATCAACAAAGGTCCATCTAGTCAAGGCTATGGCTTTCCAGTGGTCTTGTGTGGATATGAGAGTTGTACTATAAAGAAAGCTGAGTGCAGAAGAATTGATGCTTTTGAACTGTGGTGTTGGAGAAGACTCCTGAGAGTCCCTTGGACTGCAAGAAGATCCAACCAGTCCATCTTAAAGGAGATCAGTCCTGGGTGTTCATTGGAAGGACTGATGTTGAAGCTACAATATTTTGGCCACCAGATGCGAAGAGCTGACACATTTGAAAAGACCCTGATGCTGGGAAAGATTGAGGGCAGGAGGAGAAGGGGACGACAAAGGGTGAGATGGTTGGATGGCATCACCAACTCGATGGATGTGAGTTTGGGTGAACTCGGGGAGTGGGTGATGGACAGGGAGGCCTGGCGTGCTGCAATTCATGGGGTCGCAAAGAGTCGGACACGACTGAGCGACTGAACTGAACTGAATGCGTTATCAGTTCTGACTTTAGAATAAACCTTAACCAAGTGTTTCCAAACCTTAGGACAATCCAGTAATACAGTGCCTACATCATTATAATTGTATTGTAGCTTTACTGTCTGTTGATTTTGGTAGACTATATGCAAAAAGCCAATTGAGTCTTTTCTTACCACTTCCCCTTTTAATAAGTTCTGGCAAATCATTTTTTCTCCCGATAATTAAAAATTTCTTTATAGCTTTTCTGGATACTTTGTGAATTATTTAATTTTTAAAATTTTGAATATTGAAAGTCTAGTATACTGGCTAAGGTGAAATATTTCATCAGTTTTGAATTCTCCCCTCTCCCAGCTCAGGTCTAACCGAGGCTCAGAAACTTATGGGAAGAGGTGGAGACATGATCAGTCTTTTCTACAACTTTTTCACCTACTTTACCTCTCTCTCCCTTTACGGTATTGCCATTGACTCTTCCCAGGCTGGAGAAAGAGAGGATGAATAGGAGAGGGCATGAAGTTAGAAAGACCATCCTTGGAACTGTGAGTATGTGTGTATTTTCAGAGAGTAGGCTCATTTTTGGATTGGGGGGAAAAGTGAGGACCATTGAGGGGAACTTGGCCTTCCATTCTCATCTAGTCATTCTGTGTGCCACAGACAGTATTAAAGGTTTCTTTATCCTGAGCAGGGGAGCAGCTACTAAGGGGTCCTACCCCTTGTAGGACCCCTACCCTGCCTTTGCAAGTGATAGGAAGAGAGACTCTGAGAATCTCATACTTCTCTGAAGACCTGGTCATGCCCAGTCCAGGGCCTTGTATGTAGGAGCTATACAGCCCTTTTCTAAGTCATTGAAATTCCCCAACACTCAGAGTCACACACAGATTTCCAGAAATACACCTGTAGATAGATTTCTGTTGTTTGTTTTTATTGCCATGACCAAGGAGTTGTTCTAAACAACTTTTAATATAAAACTTCATATTTTACATGTGGAGTTTTGAGTTACCTGTCATTATTAGGGAGTGATTAGTGTTCGTTTTCTTTTATATGTGGAAACTGAGACTCAGGAATTTAATTTTTTGCCTGGGGTCACACACTTGGGCCAGAGCCTTTTGAGCCTCTGTTCTTCAGGGTCACCATATAACCTCCTTCAGGGAGCCAGTTAAACTGATAGCATTCCAGTTTGCCTTGTGA
The DNA here is from genome assembly GCF_014754425.2 of Oryx dammah. Lineage (NCBI taxonomy): Eukaryota > Metazoa > Chordata > Mammalia > Artiodactyla > Bovidae > Oryx > Oryx dammah. The sequence continues at coordinate 63,471,427 of NW_024070186.1, forward strand.
AGTGTGCTATGTATCCCAACTATGCGATACATTACCTTCAGTGATCGTAGACAAACTATTGAATCTCAGTGATTTTATCTGTTAAAATAAAATGATATTAATTATTCCTATCAGACACTTATTGGAATAATTAAAATAGTTTGTGACATGTATAAGGTGCTTAATAGTGTTCAAATTGAATGAAGTTTCACAGATAATAAGATGGCTTTTGTCCTAATTTTCAACTTGAGATCTGTTTTTCTCTTCCCCTGTCATGAATGGAGTGGCAATTAGAAGTACTCTCACAATAGATAATGTATAGTTAACTTCTGAAAGGAATAAAGTTTTAAAAGAAAGGTCAGTTATTATTATAGATACCGTTCTTACAGAATTCTGTATTACAGAATATCTGAATTTTCTTGAGAAGGTCAGTTTCTATAAACATACCCAATCCAGAGGTTTTATATCAACTTGGCATATGAGATAGAATCCCTTTAATCCATGTTTCATGGACAAAAGTTAATGCAGTTCTTACTTTTCCCTGATATGAGAAGAGCAAAGTGCTTCTTGCATAATTCAATGCTTCACAATGGCTTCCGATGGAAGAAAAGCTTGTAACAGTTGCAAGATGATCAGCTATCTTCTTGTCATCAGGGGTTTACAATCTGAGCACCATATGGTTGGTGTCATTTATTTTGCATTCCTGTGTAGTCTTTCTTTCTTGTAAATTACCAGCTAAGTTGTACATTCACCTTAAAGGAATTTGAAGTATATGGCAGGTTGTCAGATTTGCCCACACAGTATCAGATGTCAGACCACCCACTGAGAGTTTTAATTGAAGTTACCTTTTCGCTGAGTGGATGGGAATTATGTGATTTTTGATTTGGTAGTTATAATGGAATATTTTATAGATAATCACTGTCACTTACAAAAAGAGAAGAAAAACAGAGCAACTTAATTTCCCCAATCTTTTCTGGGAGGATCAGCTCTTTATGAAAGTATGTGTGCGTGTGTGCTATCACTCAGTCATGTCCAGCTCTTTGTCACCCCATGGACTGGAGCCCACCAGGCTCCTCTGTCCACGGAACTTCCCAGGCAAGAATACTGGAGTGAACTGCCATGCCCTCCTCCAGGGCATCTTCCTGACCCAGGGATCGAACCCACATCTCCCGCATCTCCTGTACCGGCAGGCAGATTCTTTACCACTGACCCTCCTGGGAATTCCTTATTAAAGTATATGTATCCAATGAGCTCTTTCAAATTAATTCCTCCCTATAATTCCTCCTGATGACACCTGATAGTGAATGAACTAGTTGATGCTCTTTCAGGAGGGGATCTTCCCGACCCAGGGATCGAACCCAGGTCTTCCATATTAGAGGCAGACGCTTTAACCTCTGAGCCACCAGGGAAGCCCTTATAATTCCTTCTGATGACACCTGATAGCGAATGAACTAGTTGATGCTTTTTCAGGTAAGAAGAGAATATCTATGCCAGCATCTGCACTTGATGCTTTTAGAAATGATGAATGTATTAGCTAGGAAACTTTGCACCTACTGGGAGACTTACTCTTTAATGTCATCTATCAAAAATGTAAATTGCATATTACCCCAGGGTTGGGGCCAATTATTCTAATTATTGTTGTTTATTATTTTTTATCACCATCAGTGTTGTACCTAGTGACTCTGGTAGAAATGTTACAGTTAGAAGAGGAACTGTTATTTTCATATTTCCTAAGCAACATCAATTTGTATGGCTAACATTTTAGCAATAAAAAGCAAAATGTAAAACTGCAGCCTGCTGTGAAGGGAAGTCTACACATTGAATGAACACTGCAGGGACATACTCATAAATATTCATTAAATAGGGTTTCATTGAAAATGAAATGTAACTACTGAAGGTAATGCAACACAAGTAGGTAAAAGGCTATTCCACTTCAGTGAAGGAAACTGGATAGAATGAGATAATCTAAGAAAATAGGATAGAGTTTTTTTTGTTTGTTTTGTTTTGTTTTTTAGGATAGAGTTTAGAGCATGCATTTTGTACTTCAAACTATGAACCAAGAAGATGGAGAGTTAATCTAATTGTCATATTTATCTTGGGGCTTCTGATGCCCAGTTTTCATAATAAAAGGGAGCAAGGTTTTTAAACATCGTATCCAACATAATCTGAATTTGGTAGGTGGTTTGAAAGTCTAGGGAATTCTCTTGGAAGAGGTAATGAAGCATAGTCTTCTGGATGGATGTAGCATTGTTCAAACACTCCAGGTGGCCTGCTTCTTAAAAATCTCTGTGGCCTCTAGTAAGGCACTAAGATCTGCAGAAAGATAAGTGAAAGTGAAGTCGCTCAGTCTTGTCCAGCTTTTTGCTATCCCATGGACTGTAGCCTACCAGGTTTATTCCAGTCCATGGGGTTTTCCAGGCAAGAATACTGGAGTGGGTTGCCATTTCCTTCTCCAGGAGATCTCCCGCATTGTAGGCAGACGCTTTACCGTCTGAGCCACCAGGGAAGTCTTAGCTGTTTGCTACCTGTAAAATGCATAGCACTACTTCCTCACTCGCATTGTTTTGTTAAGGAGATGTGAAAGTGTTTTATAAATGATGAAACTATTTATTGTTATAATTTCCTGGTATTTATTTCAGTATACTTGTGGAGCCTAGTTCTAACCTCAGTGACGGCTTACTTTTATTGACCTTTTTATGTTCATTGCCTGTATTCTCTTTACTTGCAATAGATGAATAAGTGAATTCAGATACTTAATCGATAAATATTAAATGAGACTCTGTTAAATTGCAAGCATCCAAGCATCATTCTAGGGGCTCAGGGTAAATCAATAAACAAAACAAACAAAATATCCCACCTGCGTGGAGCCTATTTTTATTTAGGGAATGTCAAAAAAATCTAACGTAACTACATAACAAATTAAGTTTGTTATAGATGAGAAGCACTTTGGAGGAAAATAAATAATGAACGTGGAATAAGAAGTATGGAGGGTAGCAGGAGTGTAGAAGAGACGGGTACAGTAATTTCAAAAGAGACTGGTCATGGAAGAGACTGGTCAATATGCAAATATTTAAAGCCAGACTTTGAAGTACATGAGGAAGCAAGTTCTGTGGATATCTAAGAAAGAGCATTTCAGGCAAAGGAAGCAGAAAGTGCAGAGATCCTGAGGCAGAAGTATGTCCTTGGTATTCAAGGAACATCAATAACTCTTGAGGGACTAGGAAAAAGTGACTGTGAGAAAAAATGGATAGAAATAGTGTCAGAGTTAGGAGGCCAGATATCATAGGGACTTTAAGGTCATTGAAGATTTGACCTTTTATTTGTGCATAAATAGAAAAAAAAGGAAAGTTTTGACAGGACTTATGACAAGATTTGACCTATGTGTTAACCAGATTATTCTGACTTTTGCATGGATGAGTTAGGTGGCCAGTCAAGAGAACACTGTAATAATCCAAGTGAAACAAGATGGTAGATTAGGGAAGAATAGTAGCACTAAGAGGGGTGAGAAGTGTTAAGATTCTAGGTGTCTGAAAGTGAAGTGAAAAGTGAACTTGCTCAATGTGTCTGAAGTTCTGCCAATACAATCTGTTCATAGTTTGGATGAGAGGTGTGAGAGGAAAAACAGAGGCAGGATTACCTGAGCAAATGCAAAGGTTTACACATGAGCAAATGGAAGAATTGGATTTCTGTTAACCGAGGGCAGTTTTTGTTTTGTTTTGCTTGTTTTTACTGTGTTTGTGTATGAGTGAGCATATGAGTACTTAAGGTCAATAAAAGGTAAGTTACTTGCTTATTTTTCAACCAGTGACCAGTATGAGTTTTCCTGTTCCTACAGTTTTTAAACAAGAAATGGTACTGCTTCAAGTTGATTTATGCTACTGTGGTAATAGGTTAGTTCTTAGTTTTGTTTTTTAAAAGGTTGATTCATAAGGAACAAATTAGGCTATAACTCCTTTTTCTGTGTTATGTATGTTGTTATTTATTACTAAGCTACAGAATTATAGAAAAAAATATGCTGATGTGTTATGATTAATTCCAGTGTGCTAAAGAGCAATGAACTGTGTTCAGTCAGAAAATGAATCCATCTTCAGGTAGGAAATCAGTGAGAAAAAGAGAAAGATTCATGTAATTTTTAAAAAATATTGATAGGCTATTTCTAAAATTAAATCTGGGAGAAAAATAGAAAGAAAGAAAGAAATTGACTCCTATGTTATTGTTCAGGGGAACTGTTAAGATAGTGACATCATCCATGGTTACTGAAGTTTGTGTGTGTGAACAGATTCTTTAGGTTTGTGGTAGCAGGGAGTGGAGAGGACTAAATTGTTGGAATTTACTAAACTAGTTTTTATTTGTTCATCTTGATTAGAGTGATGGTTTTATCACATGTCTTATGGGCTAAAGAGAATGAATGAGTTAGCACTTTTAAAGACCAGCTGGTAGATGGCTGACTGAAGATCAGGGAATAACTCCTGTGCATGCAGGACGAGTCAGGTAGCTGTGACTCATCCCAGACACTGATTGCCTCAGGCAGCTACTGTGTTACAGCTCATCTCATGTGTAAATGTGGGAGTATCTGCTAATGTTCTTTTGGTATAAGCCGCCTGAAATCAAGAGAGATTAACATCAGCATAAAGGTGGCTGGTATGATGGATAGTGGTGCCAGTTATTAGAAGGATGCTCAAAGAATCACAGATGTCCTAAACAACCATATCTTGAGAAGGACAGACAACAGGAAGCCTCAGGAATCTTGGGAATCTTAGAAACAAGTAGGAGAGATACTGCTGCTGCTACTGCTGCTGCTGCTGCTGCTGCTGCTGCTGCTAAGTCGCTTCAGTCGTGTCCGACTCTTTGCGACCCTATAGACGGCAGCCCACTAGACTCCTCTGTCCCTGGGATTCTCCAGGCAAGAATACTGGAGTGGGTTGCCATTTCCTTCTCCAATGCATGAAAGTGAAAAGTGAAAGTGAAGTCACTCAGTCGTGCCTGACTCTTAGCAACCCCTTGGACTGCAGCCTACCAGGCTCCTCCATCCACGGGATTTTCCAGGCAAGAGTACTGGAGTGGCTTGCCATTGCCTTCTCCAGGAGAGATACTGGTGATGAGTAAAAATGGGTATCTTGGGAGTTATGGAACAATTAGATGGGGAAAGAAGGAATCAATCATCAAAGAGATGAGATGGCAAACAAGTTAAATATTCAGAGAAACACTGGAGTCATCCAGGGCTGTTTTAGAATTGGATTAGGGAGAGACCCATGAATCAGATGCCAAAGTCTGTAGTGACTGATGGTACCACAAGGGAGAAACTAGAAGTTCAGTGAATGGCAGGAGAAAAGAACATGGAAAGATAGTGGTTTGAACACATTGTGGTACAGAGAAAGGACATGCTTCCCATCACCTGATTTACAAGTAGGTAAAAATGAGCCTCCATTAAGAATACTTCACAAAAGCCATCTTTCAGTTAAGGCCATGTGTTAGTGGTGGAAAAGTGGCTCTCTTGGGGGCTGAAAAACACAGCAGGTGTTGGAGACAGTTTATTTAGTTTGCCACAAAATTACAGGTAACTCAGACCCACTGATGCTTGGGAAGACCCCAGCCACTTTAGAAGGGGTCAGATCTGATGTAATTAGCTATTTTTCCTTCTGGCCTTTTCCATTTCCTCTTTCAGAAACCTGTGATGAGATGATAATGACCATCAGATAAATCAGTGGCGCTTTCTTGTGATATTTTATTTACTTTCCCTTAATGTAGATGCAAATCCCATTAGGCAATGACCAGATTGTTTCTGTGTCTGAATAACATCAAGCAGACTGTTTGTGCATTCCAGAAACGCTAATCTCACCTATTTCGCCTAATCTCAAAATCTCAGATGGTTTTCACAGGTTCTTTTTTTGGGGGTGGGGGAACAGCATTATGCAGCTTGTGTGATCTTAGTTTTCTGAACAGGGATTGAATCAGGTCCCCACAGTGCAAGCACTGAGTCCTATCCACTGGATCTCTAGAGAATTCCCTGATAGATTTCTTTTTCTTACGATATTTTTCAGATCATAGTTCTTTCTTTAAATGTATATTGTAATTGAAGAAGGATGATTTACCAAATAACAATATGATAAGCAAATACTCCCCTCACTGAAGGAGAAATGTTAACACCTGAAGATACACAATGTTATATCAGTATTGAGGAAAGTGAATGTGTTAGTTGTTCAGCCGTGTTCGGGTTTTTGTAACCCCATGGACTGTAAGTCAGCCAGATTGCTCTGTCTGTGAAATTCTCCAGGCAAGAATATTAGAGTGGGTTGCCATGCCCTCCTCCACAGGATCTTCCCGACCCAAGGTCTCCCACATTGCAGGCAGATTCTTGACAATCTGAGCCACCAGGGAAGCCCCCAGTTTTGAGGAGGGAGGTGCAAAAGACTTTGGATTGTTTTCTAAGACTAAAATATCATTAGGTTAAAAACATATGCACAAGTAAAACAGCTATGAATGAATGGTTTTAAGTGCATCTAACAGTTTACCAGGATCACAAAAATTGGGGGATAGTTTACATTCTGTGCAGATGAAAAATTATCAGAGCTATTCATTCTACTTTGTCGTTTTATGAAGAAGTTGCAAGAAAAAGTGAATAGTAAAGAGTTGCATTTGAATTATAAGCAGATATTGTGATGAAACTCAAATAGAGATAGTTTTTAAATGAAGGGTAAGAATTATTGTAACTATCCACTTCTCATAGGGCTGCTTAGTTTTCTGGTCCTTTTCTGCAATGGAGATCACATTGTATACCTTATCTTTATTCCTAGCAAATAAGATTTTCCCCTTATCTTATATATCCTGAAAAATCACATTCTGTAAATAAATTACAATTTCCTTGTTTTTGATTAAAAACAAGGTTTGCATTCTCAAATTGTTTTCTCAGAAAACCTCTTGATGATTCAGTCTCAATCAGAAAATGAACCTTTATTTAGGTAAAGATCAAATCACAGAGCAGGTTGAGTCCATAGTTTTGTCACCAACATGTCCTTATTTAAATATCTGATGAGGTTGAATTTTAAAGTCTCAGATGTTTTTCTTCGGAGATATAAGAGGTTATGCATGCCTGTGGCATATTCTCCAATAAAAGAGCCAGGATTTAGTGAAGACATATGGCCAGTCCTTGTTGTAGGTATTTACTTTTCAGTTCATGAAGTGCTCACAGCAACTTTGTGAGGTAAATATTATCTCTGTTGCAGGAAGGGAGACCCCTTCCAGGGCCCGAAACTGGGCTCTTGTCTAACACTCGGAAATGAATTGTCCAAGGAGACACATGTGCTGACAAAGCAAGAGATTTTATTGGAAAAGGACACCTGAGTGGAGAGCAGTAGGGTAAGGGAACCCAGGAGAATAGCTCTGTCATATGGCTCGCAGTCTTGGGTTTTATGATGTTGGAATTAGTTTCCGGGTTGTCTTTAGCCAATCATTCTGACTCAGAGTCCTTCCTGGTGGTGCACGCCTTGTTTAGCTAAGATGGATGTGAGAGAGGATTCTGGGAAGTGGTCAGACATGTGGTGTCTCCTTTTGACCTTTCCCGAACTCTTCCAGTGGTGGAGGCTTATTAGTTCTATGTTCCTTAGCAGGACCTCCTGTCATAAAACAACTCATGCAGATGGTTACTATGGTGCCTGACCAGGGTGGGCGGTTTCAATCAGTGTGCTTTCCCTAACGTTTCCATTATATAAATGAAGAAAGTGAAGTTCAGTAGTTATGTGTTCTTTCCTAGACCTCAACATTATTCACAAATAAAGCTAGCTTTTCAGACTAGCCGTTGCTCTTAAATTCTATTCTAAGTTCCTTCTTTCTGAGAAATTTAGAATCTTTTTCTTTTTAATTTGACTGCCTTAGTTCAGGCCATCATTATTTTGCTGAAATCCAAACTAGTTCTTTAGATTGTGAAGCCTTTCTTGATCTTGCTCATATCAGATCATTTATAGTTAAATCATCTGAGGCTTGTAAGAAGTTAAGAGACTTGCCTAACATCATACAGCTAAAAAAAATATATATCAGAGATGAACTTTAGCTGCAACTTAGTGAATGAGAGATACAATTCTTAGTTAAAATCTTGGGACAAAATCAATAATAAAAATCTAACCTAAAACTTATTTTATGTGACATGAAAATATGGAATTTCCTATCTGCCCTGAAGGTCAATAGCTGCTAGTTTCATTGGACCCCAGGATAAATGAAAAATCCAGTAAAGCCGCTCCTCGACAAAGTCAACCAATTTCCAGCCTCTTGAAGTTCAAAGTGGCTGGTTCCATCTGTTATGAGAATATAAAATCTACATAGGGCGTGAGCGTACACACACACACACACACACACACACACAAACTTCCTATAAAAGTGATTTAGGAAAAAAGCTGGTAAAACCAGAAACTAGAATTTGAATACTCTAACTGGTTTGTCTGAGATTTTATTTAATTTTTGTATATGTATTTTTGAACGTTTTTAACCAACTGTTAGTGTTAAAAGCATTCTTTTAGTATGAAAAAATTATTAGAATTTATAAACTCTAATGAAATATTGAATTATACCATGAGGGAGGGTGGTAACTAATATGATTTTTAGTCTCCAAAGACATCTGTCTGCCTCCAATGCGGGAGACCCGGGTTCGATCCCTGGGTTGGGAAGATCCCCTGGAGAAGGAAATGGCAATCCACTCCAGTATTCTTGCCTGGAGAATCCAATGGACGGAGAAGTCCATGAGGTCGCAAAGAGTCTGACACGACTGAGCGACTTCACCTCAAAGACATATATCAGTCCCCATGGATGGTGTAAAGACTTCAGCAATGCTATCTGAGCTTGTTAAAAATTCTTAAACATATTTTCCACGATAACACTTCATGGAAAATATTGAACTAGTTGCCAAAACTTTTCATAGATATAGATTATGTTGTTCAAAATTATCACTCACTTCCTGAAGATTATTGGATCACTACATTAATATTTCTGCTTTATTGAGTATGGCAAAGCCTTTGACTATGTGGATCACAATCAACTGTGGAAGATTCTTCAAGAGATGGGAATACCAGACCACCTGACCTGCCTCTTAAGAAACCTATATGCAGGTCAGGAAGCAACAGTTAGAACTGGACATGGAACAACAGACTGGTTCCAAATAGGAAAAGGAGTACGTCAAGGCTGTATATTGTCACCCTGCTTATTTAACTTATATGCAGAGTACATCATGAGAAACGCTGGGCTGGAAGAAACACAAGCTGGAATCAAGATTGCTGGGAGAAATATCAATAACCTCAGATATGCAGATGACACTACCCTTATGGCAGAAAGTGAAGAGGAACTCAAAAGCCTCTTGATGAAAGTGAAAGAGGAGAGTGAAAAAGTTGGCTTAAAGCTCAACATTCAGAAAATGAAGATCATGGCATCTGGTCCCATCACTTCATGGGAAATAGATGGGGAAACAGTGGAAACAATGTCAGACTTTATTTTTTGGGGCTCCAAAATCACTGCAGATGGTGATTGCAGCCATGAAATTAAAGGACACTTGCTCCTTGGAAGAAAAGTTATGACCAACCTAGATAGTATATTCAAAAGCAGAGACATTACTTTGCAACAAAGGTCCATCTAGTCATGGCTATTGTTTTTCCAGTGGTCAGGTATGGATGTGAGAGTTGGACTGTGAAGAAAGCTGAGCGCTGAAGAATTGATGCTTTTGAACTGTGGTGTTGGAGAAGACTCTTGAGAGTCCCTTGGACTGCAAGGAGATCCAACCAGTCCATTCTAAAGGATATCAGCCCTGGGATTTCTTTGGAAGGAATGATGCTAAAACTGAAACTCTAGTACTTTGACCACCTCATGCGAAGAGTTGACTCATTGGAAAAGACTCTGATGCTGGGAGGGATTGTGGGCAGGAGGAGAAGGGGACAACAGAGGATGAGATGGCTGGATGGCATCACTGACTCGATGGACATGAGTCTGAGTGAATTCTGGGAGTTGGTGACGGACAGGGAGGCCTGGCGTGCTGCAATTCATGGGGTCGCAAACAGTCGGACATGACTGAGCGATTGAACTGAACATTAATATTAACCCTTTAAAGGGAGTAGTTTCCTCTTTTATGTTATTTTTATTTTTTTCCAAGCATTTATTATTTTCACTTGCAACTGGCACAAGAATTTCTACAAGCAGGGTCATCTAAGTAAGTGTCAGCAAACTGCAGCCCATAGGTCAAATCCAGCATGCTGTTTATTTTTGTACAGCCCTTGAGCTAAGAATGCTTTTTACATTTTTATTGGTTGAACAAAATCAAATGAAAGATCCTTCAAGACATGTAAAAACTATGAAATTCAAATTTCAGTGTCCATAAATAAACTTCTATTGGAACACAGACCTGTTGATTCATCTAATTACTGCTTATGACTACATAAGCAGTTATCATGCTACAGTGGCAGCATTGATTAGTGGAAACAGAGACCCTATGGCCCTCAAAACTGAAGCATTTAATATCTGGACCACTGCAATTTAAAAATGTGCCAAGTCTTGATCTAAAGCAATAATTTTTAAGTCTTCCAAAATTATTTTTAATGTGGGAGACATCTGTTTCCTTTTTTCCCCAAAATGTGAGCCTCCTTTAATATATTTTTATCAGGTCTTTCTCAAGGCCTAGCATATTCATTGTATCAGTAAAATTGGTAATGTCAACCATCACAATGATTAAAAACTTAATTACAAGAAATATTTTATTGAGAGAATATTTTATGAACAGAGGCCTGTGTTGAAAGGATGGTCCTGGATATCTCATTTTTTAAAGAAAAAAGTTGTTCTTCTTCAGACTGTGTTATAACTGAAAGAGTTTGAATTGTCCCAAATTCCTGTATTCAGTCAGTCTTAATACAGTGAATGAGGGTCATTAAAAAAAAATGGGGGTCATTATATCAACCTCATAAGTTTGTTGTGAAGTGTAAATGTAGTAAGTTTTATAAACAAAGTTTTCAGAGTACTATTTATTCTGATTTGTAATAGATTATCAATGTATTTTAGTCTTTTTCTGTGTCTACTCAAATGCTAGCTGGGCTGTCTGTTGTCTGAAGGCAAAAATCAGATCTAGAATTCTATGTAACAGCTCTAACAATATAGCCTAAGAGTGCTGCATTTTTTAATCTTTCAAATACTTATTCTGGTTTTGTAGTTTATAAATCCAGTTTCTGCATCTGCTTTCTCCTTAAGGGCACCATGTTTCATCCTAAGCATGGCCATATAGGTGTCTACCTCCTACACTTCCTTATAAGTACCATGCATTTCATGTTTATTACAGTGTGTTTAATTTGCATTATTTCAGGTTCCCACACTATGGGTTTATACATTTCAGGTTAATAAGCACTATAAAAGTACTTCTCTCATTTATTCTAGCATTATAACGGTAATGACATCTAAGTAGTGTGACACCATGGTGAATCTGTTTGGAATTACAATGGCAGATTGGCAACCTGTGGACATTATTATTGAAGCTTGACTGTTGCATTTTCACCTATTTTAAATTAAAATTCTCAGCTGAAAGGGTGCCATAAGATTGAAGGAAACTACCTTTAAAATGAAGCAACTTGTGTAACCTTTCATGAATCAGTGTATGGATTCTATCATTCTTTGAGTTTTACAAGATATATGCCTTGTTTTGCTGTACCACCATTGTTTTAGCATTATAACATGGAAAGCAAGACTTTATTGCCTTAGTTTTGACCCTAACATTGGTGCTTTTGCTTCAGCATTCACTGTCATGTTAGGCGGTTTGTATATTAACAAATTGAAGGACTTTGAAGTGATTCTAATTGTACTCTATCTTTCTTGAATTAGTACATTTCTTTTCATTGTTTAGAAATGCTACAGAAATAAGATTTCTTCCCCCTAGAGTATTATGTAGAACTGTGTAAAATAAAACTCAGGTGAACACAGAGACATGCATAGAAATATCAGGCAAGTATTCTGAATTAACGTGTACCACAAACTTTCAAATTGTGGAGTTAATAATTTTATTCCTTTACCATCTTCTCTATTTCCATGCTGCAGCTCTCAGACCATTTAATGGGCAAGAAGACCATCAAGACTGTTAGAAAAATGACCAGATTTAAGATACATTGGTTCAAAGTAAGGGCATGAGCTGTTAATTATGAGTACATAACTAACAGATAATGTTAGTTCAATTAATGCCTTTTGTGAATATATTAGCTGCTCAGGTACCTTTTTGTTTCTTTCTTAATGATAAACTCAGTCTCATAAGTTTATGCAATAATTCACCTATCAGTGAGAGGTGTTTGGGTATTTACAAATGAAACTTGATTGTCCTGTTAAACCACTGGAATTTTGGAATTCTTTGAGACTGTGGTCCATCTTGACTGTCCATCTTCATCTGTCTTGACTGATACTGCTAGTGTATATAAAATATCAACTAGGCACAAATTAGAAACTGTATATTGTTCTAGGATATGACAGTTGAGAACAAATGAGTATTTAATCATTAGCTTGGTTTTTGCAGTGCTATGGCTTGATAGGAGGGCCAGAATACTTTCCAGATTGAGGGAGGCCCTTACCTCTTTTTCTGTACTCTGCATCCCATTCAATCAAATCCTACAGAGAGAGGTACTGAGAAAAGACGTCACCTCAGGAGCTGTCAGCATCAGTAATTGATGACAGATGTCCTTGATGGAGGCTTGCCATGCTCTCCTCCCCTGGACAGAGGAGGCTGGTGGGCTACAGTCCTTAGGGTTGCAAAGAGCTGGACATGACTGAAACAATTTAGCACACGCGTATCCTTGATCGTAAAAGCAGAGTTTAGGGATGGTGATCTGTACCCCACACAACTTTCTCCCTCTCAGCTGATTCAGGGATGATGTTTGGGGGTGAAATGAGTAAATCAGTATTTCCTGAATTTAGCTGATCAACACAAAGGCCCAATGAACCTATTTTAAAAGTTGAATTTCAAAAAAAAAAAAAAAAACAAGATAAATAAATAAATAAAAGTTGAATTTCTTTTTAAGCAATGAAAGTTGAACACAAAACAAAACAAAACCAAAATATTATAAGATAATGAACCTAAGTCTCTTCCCTTATCTAGACTGTATATCTTATTTTAAGAAGATATTAATGTAATTAGTTTTGTATGCCTCCAAAAATTTGCAGTATATGCATATATTTATGTAGCATATGGAAAAATATGTATACAGTAAGCACTTTTAATCTTTTTGCTGAAATAGATTTATTTATGAGACCATTTATACAGGTCTTTTTCTTCTTAATATATTCCCATCTGAGGACCTTTTAAAAATTCAAATATCCAGGCCTCCATAGGTTCTACTTGAGTATCCCTGGACAAAAAAAACTCAGGAATGTTTATATTTAAAAAGCTGACCAGGTAATTCTAATGGTCAGTCATATTGAAAACTTTGTAATAGGTAATTGATAAGGTTCCTTTTATCTCCAAGAGCTTTAAATTCCATGATATGTCCACATAAACAATAAAACTGTGATAGTTTCATTGGTTCTTCATATAACCACAGTCATTTAGTCTTGACAGTTAAATAACTTTGAACTTAGATCTGCTGTGTGCCTTACTTCACATTTCTGTAGAGAAGCATTGTGTGGGTTATGCAAAATGGGCTTATAGAAATGAGTCATTAGTAGAATATTTTGTAAAAGCATACCACAAAATGCCAAATGTGCAAATACTAGAAAAATTATAGTTCATGAGGTAGCTTAATATTTCAACTGGAAATGTTCATCTAACTGTTCTCATGGGCAGAAGAGCTCAACTGTGTTGAACTCAACCAGCAACATTGATTTTCCATGTTCTTCTCCCTTCTGCTGAAAACAATCAAGTTAAATCCGTAGGGAATGAAAACTAAACAGCTCTTAACATGAAGGTCCTTGTCCTATTACATTTATCTTGTAGGTTAAAATCACTCATTGATCGCTAATCACCTGTGGTTGTTTACACACAACAGTTTCTCTGGATAGCACAGAGCCACAAAGAGGATTATACATACTGCAGGAAGCAATCAATAAAAAAGGCTCATAATGATCTTGCTGAGAGGAAACTGAAAGATTTCCCCTTTGTGACAGTCTGTATAACTGTGATGGGATTGTCAAAACAGACATAAGGGTTTCCAGCTGACAGAAACATTTTTTTTAAAAAACATTTGGCTATCATATCCACTTTTCTTGTCTCACTATAATGATATTACAAATGAAAAAAATCACTTAAAATTTATTAATAGATGATTAAATTCTTGCTTTACATTTTTGCCCAAATAATTATGAAACATGTCATTTGTCACCTTTAGAGTATTATTGGGTTATTTTTGGTTTTGGTTTTGGTTTTGGCTTTTGCTGACGCATCCACTCGTCTGCAATTATCTTTTGAGAAGCTGGATGATATTTATCTCAGTGTTCTTAGAAAATGGTTCAGTGCCTCTCAAGTCAAAAATGATTATTTGGTCTTAAACAAAAAACACATTGTGTATAATCAAGTAAAATATATTGCAATTTATGCTTCAAGCACTAATCTGTGAATAGTAAATAAAGTCATGGTTAAATTAAAACTCACCTTTAAAAATTTCTTCTATCTTGTAGATTCTGGTCTACAGTATAGATTATACCTCATTCCCATTGGAGGAAATAATGGAACCTATTAACTCAATCAGCCTGAGTTTCTTTCCTGAGCTTTGTCCTGAAACAAATATGCTCCATAATATGCTCCATTCTGAAAAGCCAATATGAACAAATTAAATTTCAAAATGAATCTTTTACTCTATCTCCTAACAGTATGATGAAGGAGACTGACCCTTCTGAGAACGCTTGTGCATAGGAAGACAATATCTCATCTAAAATTTTTTGAGATCTTCCCATAACCATATCCCTCCTGATTTCATAAAGTATCCTTATACTTTCTCCCCAGATGATATTTGATAGTGACATAATTCTCATAAACAGGTTAAGATTATTGAATTTCTGTGTGCATTGTCAACCAGGTGCTCTTGAAACCAGCCAGCTGCTTATTATTATACATTTATAATAATAAATATTGACTTACACTGTATTATATGAATACTGACTATAGATGCTTTAATGATCATCATTTACCACCATTTATTTTCACTGCTTCTGAAACTTCACAATTCTTACCCCATTTTCCATAATTATAGAATATTTTATTTAAAAGTTTTAAACATTACACTTGGTACAGCTTAATAAAAGGGCTTTTGAGGCACTTTCAGGGGTTAATTACAGGGAGAAAATAGTAGAAGTTGTCTAGCCTATAAATGTGTATAGACTTTGACAGTGAATGTCAATATCCACATACCAGATAGTTTTGCTTGCTGCTTCAATTATATGAAGATCGCAGTATGGAATCATAATTTGCTTCCTAAACTACCCAGGCCTTCCAGAACATTGCCTGAAATTAAATCTTCTGCTTGTGCACAGCTTATGAAAAATTGAATGGCAGTTCATTTTCACAACACATGACAAACATAAAAGAAATTATGAATTAATTTTAAGCCCTGCTTAGTGAAGTCTTATCAAATTGATGGCACCCTTTGTCTCACTGAAGTCAGGCGTCAGTGATATGCTTAATTAGAATCAGGCATCACTAAATGTTTCAGAGTGACAGTTTGGATCATCCTATTGGACCCCCTGCCCCCCATGGTTTGAAGCTTAAAACAAACAGTTGACTTAAAAGGTTGACTAGAGATGCCTTTTCACTTCATGAACTACATTAAACACATCAGAATGTATTATTATGCTGGATGTTCCAATCAACAAAAGCCAACGGCTTTTGAGGGCTTGTTTAGACAGATGAAAGGATAGAGAGAAAGATTTTTTTAAAAATTTATATTGGCTTATTGTTGTTGACTCAACAGTTTTTCTTCAGTTTCTTTCAAGGGAAAACAAGAAGATGTTAGAATTAACTGTCCTTCTGCCATCGTCTTTGGATTATTCAGAAATCAACTGTGCACTTGATTAATTATTTAGATTTTTTTCTCTTCCATCTTAGCCATTTTGGCATTCATTAGACACAGTAGCAGCAGGAGCAGACACAATGATCGGCTTCCACTTGACACTATACCATGAATACACATACATTATCATTTTTCACCATGAAAGTATTCTACTTATGAATAGTGTCCACTGATGCTATGGGACACTGGCTCTTTCTTGTTAATCAGATGCCAACACTGATAGAAAAAGCTGCCCAGTCCTCCACATTTGTAGAACTTTGATCATCCTTCTTTACCCACTAATAAGTGTGTTCTTAGGTTTGGAGTATATTTTTCCAGGGAAATACCATGGTCAAGAATATTGAGGAAAATATATATGTATATTTACATTTATATTTATATAAATACACATTATATATATGTATGCATTTATATAAAACATATTATACATGGACATATATATATATATATAAATATATATGAATCACTGTCTGTATTTTTGCCAGCCTGTAATGATTTTATTCTGTTTTAGAGTTAAGAACTATATGGTCAGTCAAGTTTCAGTTCAGTTCAGTCGCTTAGTCATGTCTGACTCTTTGCGACCCCATGAATCGCAGCATGCCAGGCCTCCCTATCACCAACCCCTGGAGTTCACCCAAACTCATGTCCGTCGAGGTGGTGATGCCATCCAGCCATCTAATCCTCTGTCATCCCCTTCTCCTCATCAGGGTCTTTTCCAATGAGTCACCTTCGCATGAGGTGGCCAAGTATTGGAGTTTCAGCTTCAGCATCAGTCCTTCCAATGAACACCCAGGACTGATCTCCTTTTGGATGGACTGATTGGATCTCCTTGCAGTCCAAGGGACTCTCAAGAGGATTCTCCAACACCACAGTCAAGTTTACATCTGTTTAATTAACTCAAAAGTAACCCTGGAAAGAGTTGGTGGTATTGGTTTGAAACACAATAAAAAATGTAAAACTGTCCTCTATCATTCACTGAAGACTAGCCTAATAGCCATTATAGGATGAAGGTCAGACATCTCAGGTTCAGGTGATTATGATATGGTTCAGATTTTACTTTATTTCCAGCCTATCTCAGTCTCATAATAGCACCAGCAATTATTGAACATGTCACATGTTCAGTTCAGTGTTATAGTTACAGGAATATATATATTTTTCAATTTGGAGGGGGAAAAAGTTTCCATCTATTAAGAGCAAAATGCAGTCAAAAGGGATGTGAAACTTTTGTGCCCATGGACTTGTATTTGACTTGTAATAGACTTGTATTTGTTTCCCTTTCTTTCATGGTTTATTACAGCTTCAAATATTTCCTTGCATGACTGATACTTTATTAAAATAGTGGTAGTCATGATAAGGATTAAAGGTACAGATCTGGGAATTAGTGTTAGAACTAAATTTTCATATATTAATTTAATTAAAAGTACAGTTTATTTACTCTTAATTCTCTTTGTAGACTGACAGTGTAGCATATTAATAGCCCTGAAAGTAAAAAAGGGCATAACATTTTCTAAAACATTTTTTTCTTTGTAAGTGCTTCCACATTAATTACTTTCATCTCTTTATTCTCTTTACTCACTGTAACCCCAGCAAAATCCTTGCTGAGCCATCCATCCTTTGTTTGCATTTCAGAATCAGTTCTTCATATTTCAGTGAGGCACCCGTCACTTACCAGGATACAAGCCAGATCAGGAAAGCATGGAAGGCTTGAAGTTAACTTCAGTGAAAGGTCATTCACAATCAATTACATTTCAGCTTCCTTAGGTACTTGGAGTCTCTGCTCCTCCTTGAGTTGGGTAATATTTTGTGTTATCTGCTTTGTCAGAGAACTCTAAGAATTGAAAATGAGTCAATAATTGAAGCTTTTGGAGGAATTAAACTTCTTAAATTTGAAGGGTCTTTGATTTTGTTGTACTTTACAAACAAATTTCCTTCCCCGCCATCTGATTTTCACATCTCCTACTATTATTGCCTATAAAAGTAAGAACAGCATTTAGGGAGCCCAACAAAGCTTCCCAAGTGTGAAGCTGTGACATTTTGTTATTCCAGAACCACTTCAGGAAGCAATGTTGTATTTCTACTTAACATTTAATGTTTTGCAGCTGCTAAAGAATTATTCACCGAGTAGTAAAACAGAGGAAAATCAATCTCTTCCTAACATCATTAGTAATAAATATGTTTGCTTGTATTTTCCAAGAGAAGTGACAAGAAACACAGATAATGAGCAACTATTTGACAGACAAATGTGCCAGCCAATATTAGACAAAGCAAAATGTAAAATAAGAAACTGAAACATTTTATCATTTCTTATAATAAAACCTCATTTTAAATGTCCAGTTAATATTACCAAAATTTTGGTCCCTGTGGAAGGAGAATTATAAACACGGCAGGAAGAAAGCATTGTACTCCTTTCTTAAGAACAATCATTTCTTGCAAGAAAATGTATTTTTGTATTCTATTTTATGTTAATTTCCAAATTGAGCTCAATTAAAATGAATCATGAATGATCATAAAGAAAAAAATACTGCATTAAAAAAAGACAAAAATAGAATTTCTGTCTAAAGCTTTGTTTATACACAAGTCAGTGGAAATGTTCCCCAGCATTCTGTGACACTCTATGCTAGTCTGTAGGGAGAAACTGGGATGAGCAGCTTCTGGTCCTGGAGAAAGTGATTGGGATGGAATGTTATTAGATCCCTCTCAGAAACCAAGGGTATTCATTACCAAGTGTGGAGTTTAACTAGCAAGTCTAGCTAGGAGGAAAGATAGATGTGACCTCATTGATCTCTCCTATTATCAGTTTTGATAAAGCTGGAAAATTGTGAGACTCACTTGTAAGGCCATCTTTCGCCTTCTCTGTCATCCCCAGAATATTTGACTACTCCTTTGCTCCTTCCCTGTGTTTTCTAGTCTGATGATTGGATGCAATGTATTTTAATTATCTGTTTTGTATTTTTGCTTCCCCTCCTAGATTATTAGCAGATAGCTCCTTGAAGGAAGTGACTAAGCCAGATTCACATTGATTTATTATATAAATAAATATATAATAAAGAAAAGAATTTCAACCAAAGCTTTACATTTGTTCTAAGAATTCTATGGGTGACTTTATATTTGACAAACTTTGATGTGAAGATAAAATGAGACAGAGGCCACTTGTGAATAATTTAGATCCTTAAGCCCCCTTTACCTAGCCTTAGATGGAAGTTTGATTGGATTGCTTTCATCCAATCTGGGCTTCATTTGACCTGATTTGAAAGTCAATAAGGTGATCTGATAGCAGGATTCCAATACATGCCTCATCTGCTTGATTTCAGGAGTTTTTTGAGAAATTCAGAAATAGATGGTATTTTTCATTACATCTTGGCTTCCTTCAGAGAGGGTGGTGGAACCAGGAACCAGAAATCTCTCCCTGGTGACGTTGGTTGCATCTGTGCAGCTATCAGCATTTCCTCCTACACCTCTATCCTAACAAATACAGTTTTTGATGTGGGTGTAAACCTAATTTCCCTGTGCATAATGTTAGTGCCTCTGGAGTGTGCAGAGCTGGCTGGAATCTGTACTAAGTGGTTTGGGAATCAGGCTTTCCTTGTCATTATTTGCACAGTCTGTAGTATTCAGCTGCCAACCCATGCCACATTATTTGTGTGATGCTTGGTGACAGTCTGTGTTGACTTTTAGCTATGATTCTTGACATAATTTAATGAGGTAGAATGCCATTTTCCCCTGGAAGAAATATGCACATATTTTCAATGCCAATGAAAAGTTGTTTATTTTACACATATATTATTTTTCTGCATCCAGGATTTTGACTCTTGAAATGTATTAACATGATACATTCAGTATGTAAAAATGTACTATTTCCCACTTGCATTTAAGAGGTTTGGTCTTCAGCATAATTGAGGGAGGAAAATGTACCCCCTTGCTTGTACTAGGCTTGCTTCTTTTCTCCCCTTCCTAATTAGCTTTTAACGAGCTGTCAATCTTCCACTCTATATGTTGCATTTGTAGAGAAAGGACAGGGATGTGTTGCAAGCTCCCGCGGAAGTAGACTGTATTACTTAAGTGAGGCAGCTCCAGGCTGTCAGGGTGGGTCTTAACGCCACAACTTTGAGTCAAATACAGTCTGACTTTTCCAGGTGCCATAAACCAATGCTGAGCGCTTATATTTATGTGTCTGTGTCATCTGTCTCCTTCCTTAGAGATGGCATCAGCTTCTTCTGCACAGACCCACTTTCAGATAACAGGAAAAATCTCACTCAGTGTTTTATTTCCTTCATTAAATTATTTAAAATAACATCTACTGTTTTAGTAGTAGAAAGGTTAGTTGCTCAGTCTTGTCCGCTTCTTTGTGACTCCATGGAATGTAGCCCACCAGGATCCTCTGTCCATGGGATTTCCCAGGCAAGAATACTGGAGTGTGTTGCCATTTCATTCTCTAGGGGATAGCCCCAGTGCAAGGACTGAACCCAGGTCTCTTGCACTCCTGGCAGATTCTTTACCATCTGATTCACCAGGAAAGCCCTGTTGTTTTAATAGTAGAAGTAATATGCATTCAGTCTGAAGAAAGGCAAACAACTCACAACTTACACTGAATAAACCAAAATAGCCTGTTATTCCACCACACTGGTAATTAATTTAATATTTTGATGCATTTCTTTTGGGGTCCATGTAAAATTTTCTGTAGGATTTGTGTGTTTATATACAGATGTTTAATTTTTTGTTATTCACAGAAAAGGTCACATTTTATACTATTTTGTAACATACACTTTTATTAGCAATAGTTTATGAACATTTCTCATGTCAGTAACTGTTACAGTATGATTTTTAATACACTGTCATGTGGCAGTATAGGACTTTACTTAACCTACTGCCCCATTAATGGATATTTAACTCATTAAGTTTTTGCTATGCATAAATTCTCTTTGCATTTCCTGGATTATATCTTTAGGACAGATTTCTAGACATGGAACTACCAAATCAAACGCTACCCTGGTGACTCAGTGGTTTAGAAAAAAAAAAATCTGCCTGCAATTCAAGAGACCCAGGTTCAATCCCTGGATTGGGAAGATCCCCTGGAGAAGGAAATGGCTACCCACCCCAATATTCTTGCCTGGAAATACCATAGACAGAGGAGCCTGGTGGTCTACAGTGCATGGGGTCACAAAGAGTTGGACATGACTTATTGACTTAACAGTAACAACCAAATCAAAGGCTAGGTCCATGTTGGATCTTTTTATATCTATTGCAAATTACCCTACAGAAAGATGAGCTCTTCTCATGCTTCCACTGTTAAGAATGAGACTTTCTCTGAACTGACCTCTACTCAATAGGACATCCATTATCTTTAATCATTGCCATATGCCAACTGGAATATAGAATCTTTTTAAAAATATTCACATTGGTGAGTTTAAACAGTTCTCATATGTTTAATACTCACTTCATTTAGAAGGAAAAACCAACTTAAATAGTAGCTTACTGTCATTTTTGAAAGAGGGGTTCCTTGAATCACATTGCTTGGTTCTCCACAATGTTTCAGCCATGTCATGTGGCCTGGGTGAAATTAGCTTATCTTTATAATGCAACAGTGGTAAATACCAATTAGCGGTTAGGATTAATATAGTCCTACATATAATAATAATAAGGAAAATAATAATATTATATACATCTCTATGGTACTTTCTACATGATAGGCACTGTCTTTAGTGCTTTACATATGTTAACTCTTTTACTATATTATAAAATTACATATAAGGCATTTAGCACATGTGTGGTACCCTCAATAAACATTAACTGTTGTTTTGGTAAATATTATACTTTTCTTACAACATGTGCTACACATGGACTCTTAGGGATGAAAAATGATTTTACTAAAACATTTTCAAATTGTCCACATAAAATTGCTTTAAAATATCCCGTGCAGAAGTTTATTGTGAGCAATAATTTAAATTTCACTTTTTGTTTAGTGTATGACAAGATTATGAGAAGGATGGATGTTTGAAAAAGTAGGTTAGTAAGTAATATCACTATATTGACATATCAAGTTCCAGTACTCAGTGTTCTTACTCATTGTTAGAATTGTAATCTACAGATGACATGGAGTAGAATCAAATAGGCATTTAATGACTTGGAACAGTGGAGGCAATTTATTTGGATAGTCAAAAAAAAATGATTTCTCCATTTTACTGAAATGTAGTACCTGCTGCTATCAGAGTTCAAAAACTGAAAGATAAAACAGTTAACTACTTGTTCATTTATTCTTCAAAATCCTGATATTTGGCATCTGGTGGATATGAGTGTGTTTTATTTATTTATTTATTATATATTTTTAGGATAATATTTATTTAACAATTATCCAGTGCAGAACATCATGCTAGACTCCGATATAGATTTTTAATGTAAAAATATAATTTGTTCAATGTTATGTTCTTCTGAAGAAGCAATCAATATTACCTGCCTTCACTTCCATTTGAATAGCACATAACCTTTAAAATAATTGGTTAGTTCTCTGCTGATATTCTTTTTGTTTTAAATTTATTTTTTTATTTTATAGTAGAGTTGATTTACAGTATTGTGTTAGTTTCAGGTGTATAGCAAAATGAATAAATTCTATATATACATATATCCACTCTTTTTTTAGATTGTTTTCCCATATAGACCATTACAGAGTATTGAGGAGAGCTCCCTGTGCTATACAGTAGGTCCTTAATAGTTACCTATTTTATGTATAGTAGTGTTTATATGTCAAATCCAATCTCCCAGTTTATCCATCCCTCCCCTTCCTCCTTTGGTAACCCTAGGTTTATTTCTTACATCTGTGACTATATTTCTGCTTTGTAACTAAGTTCATCTGTACCATTTTTTAAATTCCACATAAAACATACACATGATATTATATGATATTTGTCTTTTCTCTAACTTAACTTGGTATGACAACCTCTGCAGTGGTGTTATTTCATTCTTTTTTTTTTTTTTTTTTCACTGCTGAGTAGTGTTTCATTGTAGGTAGGTAGCGTATCTTTATCCATTCCTCTGTCAATATACATTTAGATTGCTTCCATGACTGTGTGTTTTAAAATTAGTATCAACATTTAAATCTCTATGAAGCAATCAGGGAGGAAGCATAGATATGGCTATGAGCACACATTTTGGTGATGAAAAAACCTGTCTTTAAACCTCAAGTCTGCCACTTCAAGCTGGCTGGCACTAGAAATGTTACTTAAATTCTCCAGGTTCTAATTTCTTTATTTATAAAATGAAGATATTTACCTCAGAAGTTGATGTGAGAAATGAATGAGATAAGGAATGTTAAGTGTATAGCACAGGGCCTGGAACATGAAGCACATTACTAAAGTAAATGTTAGTTGTTGATTTTATAATTGTTACTATGTGGACAATGCTGAATTATCCAACATGTGTTCTGTTGATGTGTCAAGACTTGATTTTGGGTTATCTGTAGGACATAAATGTGAAGATGATCAGCAGACAAGTAGGTATAGTTGCTTTAAACTCAATGAGAAATGCATTTGTTTGTCATTAGTGAATATATAGACAGAGATAGACAGTTTCAGGAGAAAAATGGTACCTGAAAAACTGGGTGTAAGTAGGCCCCAGGACATAGGAAGAGAATATTTTATACAGAAAGAGGGAAGTCTATGCCGTAGCAACAGGAGGGAAGGTGAAAGATGAGTGTGGGTGAATTCATGAATATTTATCTATTTGTCACTCCAGTACTTGTGCTTACGAATCTTAAAAAGTAATGTGTTTTGTCTTGATTCTTACTAAAGTTCTATTTTAAAGTGATTATGTGTCTGGAAGCTTTAGTTGATTACAAAAAACTCAAATTTACTAGCTATCCAGAAAAACCCTAGCCAGAATAAAAGAGTTTGGAGAAATTGATAAATGATGCATTTTAAAAGTTTTTTTTTCTTTTTTTTTAAAGAAAATATAAGACAGTTTGTTAGATTTTTAGGAATCATAATTTTATACCCTGGAAAAGGTTTGCCCAATGGGAAGACATCTTTCTTCACTCTGTTTTTTAATTATAGTAAACCCATGTAAAAAATGGCACTTACATATAGAGAGAAACAGCTAAACAATTAGATAATCAATATAAATGAGTATTTGGAAAAATAACTCCTCATATATTCTCTCTACACTTATAGTTCCCTTTATGTAAGGATAGCATGTTTTCAGATGCCGTTTATTATAGTTGCAAATTCTTAAGGTATAAATATACTTTCTGAATATATTCTTAATTATTTCAATAATTGACTGCCAAAAGGAGAGCTTTATATATGATCCAGCCTTTAATCATTTTTCTTTCCTAGCAGAAATGATACATTTAAGAAATGTAAGACTTCTTAATCTGCAGGGTGGAAAAGAGCAAAACTGTAAATAAAACATAATTAGAAAGATTTATTTTCCTATATGACTTGGGGCATTTTACAAGTTCTACTTCTCCTTATTTTATTTTCAGAAAAACTCTAATAGCCAGTGCTATAAATGTCAATTTATAAACTCTGAGGTAAAAGAAGCATCTGAATTGTGCTTTTGAAATCCTGTCTTTGCTACTTTGAAACTAAATATGATGAATTGTTAAATAATCTTCCATTGTTAAAACCAAGTCCTAAAACTGAAGTCCATCCATAAATGTTCAGCTTAAAAAATACTAAAGAATATCTGTATATTGTGTCCGAAAGTTAAGTATGACATTGAAATAAGCCTAAAAAAGAAAATTAAATAAAACTAGAATTTATACAAATCTATTACCATAGATTTACCAAAGTGTTGCTAGACTTTAAGATGTCAGAAGGAAATCATTACGTGTTGCGTTGCTAGATCAATTACCTTTGCAGAATCTAATAAATTTTGCCTTCTGATTTTGATGGATGTTTAACCATCTGCTTCTGGAAAGATTTCCATTTATAGACCTGGAAAATGCTTCAACAGAGTGCTTATTAAGTGTTAGCAGTTGAAAGATACGAATAGGTTTTGTGTGGTTACTGTGGCTTAAACAAATGTCAGAACCACATTTTATAACTAAGAAAATGAAGGGAATTTAATGAATTATTGTTTTTCTTCATTTGTTAAAATGTTCCAAGGAATATTTCATGCAATAATTTATGTTAAACTTTTAAACTGCATTAACTCAGTGGAAAAAAATGGTAAATACTTTGAAAATTTGTCTCTGTAAATATTAAGATTTTCATTTAGCCAAGTCTGTTTAGCCTCATTTATAATAAGTATTAGTTAAGTATTTGATGACATAAAAAATTAAGTACTGAAAAATTTAAAATATTTTTTCATAGTTACAAAAGCATTTGGAATTGAAATGTTTAACCTTGTGTTATAAATTTAATCATATTAAATAAATCTTTATATGAAAAGGAGGGCTTAAATATATGTATTCATATTCTAACTTATGCTTAAGAAGTCTTAAAAAGTAAAAATAAAAGATGTTTATATAACTAGATTTTAGAAAGAGCTATTTCTCCATCTAACTAGAGAAAATAAATATTTAAAAAATTTTCCTTGGAAATTTTGTGGTAGCTTTTCAATTTATTAGTCTGATAAATTCACATAATCTGATAAAATCAGACAATGGCTAAGACTTTTGCTTGGCATATTTAACAGTATTGATTAGCATATTAATAATAACCGAAGCCACAACATAGTTGATCTGGTCTCCTCCATTAGATATAACCTCTTTAAGAACAGGTATCATTCTGATCTTTGTATATTATATCTTATAACCTTTTTGTGAATTTTAATATATCACATACATAATTTCACCGTGGTTTAATGTTGCATCTTATATAATTCTTTCACAGGATAACCGATGCACATGCAGTAGAAAGTATATATGTCTGTGACCTAGGGCATTCTTTAGTGGACACAGTACCATACTCGATGCCATACCAGGTGTGATTCTCTTTTCTTTTCTGTAAAATAACATTGTAGCAGGAGTAGAATATGAGGGTTGAGCATTCTCAGGGAAAAATACCTTCCTCACTATTTAAGTCTATACACTTCAGGCATGAGAACCTCCTTCCTACACAAACGTAGATAAGCATGTGAGCTGGGACAGGCCAATCAATCTATTGTTGTTCAGTCGCTCAGTCATGTCCAACTCTTTGTGACCCCATGGACTGCAGCACATCAGGCTTCCCTGTCCTTCACCATCTCCCAGAGTTTGCTCAAACTCATGTCCATGGAGTGGTGATGCCATCCAACCATCTCATCCTCTGTCATCCCGTTCTCCTCTTGCCTTCTGTCTTTCCCAGGATCAAGGTCTTTTCTAACAAGTCTGCACTTCAGATCAGGTGGCCAAAGTTTATTGGAGCCTTAGCTTCAGCATCAGTCCTTTCAGTGAATATTCAGGGTTGATTTCCTTTAGGATTGACTGGTTTGATCTCCCTGCAGTCCAAGGGACTCTCAAGAGTCTTCTCCAACACCATAGTTCAAAATCATCAGTTCTTCGGTGCTCAGCCTTCTTTATGGTCCAACTCACACATCCATACATGACCACTGAAAAAAACCATAGCTTTGACTGTATGGACCTTTGTAGGCAAAGTAATGTCTCTGCTTTTTAATAGACTGTCTAGGTTTGTCACAGTTTTTCTTCCAAGGAACAAGTGTCTTTTAATTTCATGGCTGTAGTCATTGTCCACAGTGATTTTGGAGCCCAAGAAAATAAAGCCTATCACTGTTTCCATTTTTTCCCCACATATTTGCCATGAAGTGATGGGACGGGATGCCATGATTTTAGTTTTCTGAATGTTGATTTTTAAGCCAGCCTTTTTACTATCTTTCGTCTTCATCAAAAGGCTCTTTAGTTCCTTTTCACTTTCTGCCATAAGGGTGGTGTCATCTGCATATCTGAGGTTATTGATATTTCTTCTGGCAATCTTGATTCCAGCTTGTGCTTCATTCAGCTGAGCATTTTGCATGATGTACTCTGCATATAAGTTTAATAAGGAGGGTGACAATACACAGCTTTGACATACTCCTTTTCCAATTTTTAAGCAGACTGTTGTTCCATATCTGGTTCTGTTTCTTCTTGACCTGCGTACATGCCAATCAGTCTGTTCCACCTTCAAGACATAGTTTTAGGAAGCTCCTGCCCCAATGAGATCAATAGTCTCAACTCCCACACTTTCCTTCAACTCTTTATGCTGAGCCATAAAGATGGAAAATATAAGCCTCAAGCTTCTGGCAGCCATATAGTCCACAAAAGGAGATAGCCTACAAAGAGTCCTTGTGACATCCTTTGATTCTAGGCTCCTGTCCAGTTTTTACCTAATACTATCATGGATTTTTTAACTAATAAATGTGGCTCAGTGGTAAAGGATCTGCCTGCCAATGCAAGAGGCTGAAGAGCCATGGGTTTGATGCCTGGGTCAGGAAGATCCCCTGGAAGCAGGCATGGCAAGCCACTCCAGTATTCTTGTCTGGTGAATCCCATGGACAGAGGAGCCTGGTGGGTTACAGTCCCTAGGGTTGCAAAAAGTCAGATGCAATTAAGCACATAAACACACCCTTGTTTTTGCTTAATCCTTTTGAAGTTAGACTTATATTACTTACAACTGAAATATGTTTGATATAGTAATCTGTATTATGACTGGGGCTTCCCTGGTGGCTCAGCAGGTAAAGAACCCGCACAGTGCAAGAGATGGAGGAGACTTGGGTTCGATCCCTGGTTCAGGAAGATCCCCTGGAGGAGACCATGGTGACCCATTCCAGTATTCTTGCCTAGAGAATCCTATGGACAAAGGAGCCTTATGGGCTACAGTACATTGGGTCACAGAGTTGGACATGACTGAAGGGACTGATTCTAGGAATCAGTGTACTAAAATGGACTGGAATGGGTGAATTTAATTCAGAGGACCATTATATCTATTACTGTGGGCAGGAATACCTTAGAAGAAATGGAATAGCCATCATAGTCAACAAAAGAGTCTGAAATACGTACTTGGATAAATCTCAAAAATGACAGAATGATCTCTGTTCATTTCTAAATCAAACCATTCAATGTCATGGTAATCCAAGTCTATACCCCAACCAGTAATGCTAGAGAAGCTGAAGTTGAACGGTTCTATGAAGACCTAGAAGACCGTTTAGAACTAACACCCCCCAAAAATGTCCTTTTCATTATAGGGGACTGGAATACAAAAGTAGGAAGTCAAGAAACACCTGGAGTAATAGGCAAATTTGGCCTTGGAGTACAGAATGACGCAGGGCAAAGGCTAATAGAGTTTTGCCAAGAGAACAAACTGGTCATAACAAACACCCCCTTGCAAGAACACAAAAGAAGACTCTACACATGGACATCACCAGATGGCCAACACTGATATCAGATTAATTATATTCTTTGCAGCCAAAGATGGAGAGGCTCTATACAATCAGCAGAAACAAGACTGGGAGCTGTCTGTAGCTCAGATCATGAACTCCTTATTGCCAAATTCAGACTTAAATTGAAGAAAGTGGGGAAAACCACTAGACCATTCAGGTATGACCTAAATCAAATCTCTTATGATTATACAGCAGAAGTGAGAAATAGATTTAAGGGACTAGATCTGCTAGACAGAGTGCCTGATGAAATATGGATGGAGGTTTGTGACATTGTACAGGAGACAGGGATCAAAACCATCCCCAAAAAAAGAAATGCAAAAAAGGAAAATGGCTGTCTGAGGAGGCCTTACAAGTAGCTGTGAAGAAAAGTGAAAGGAAAGGAGAAAAGGAAAGATATACCCATTTTAATACAGAGTTCCAAAGAATAGCAAGGAGAGATTTTAAAAAGCCTTCCTCAGTGATCAATGCAAAGAAATAGAGGTAAACAATAGAATGGGAAAGACTAGAGATCACTTCAAGAAAATGAGAGATACCAAGGGAACATTTCGTGAAAAGAAGGGCACAATGACAAACAGAAATGGTATGGACCTAACAGAAGCAGAGTGGTGGCAAGAATACACAGAAGAACTATACAAAAAAGATCTGCATGACCCAGATAATCACGATGGTATGATCACTCACCTGGAGCCAGACATCCTGGAATGTGAAGTCAAGTGGGCCTTAGGAAGCATCACTACAAACAAAGCTAGTGGAGGTGATGGAATTCCAATGGAGCTATAAAAAAAATCCTGAAAGATGATGCTGTGAAAGTGCTGCACTCAATATGCCAACAAATTTGGAAAACTCAGCAGTGGCCACAGGACTGGAAAAGGTCAGTTTTCATTCCAATCCCAAAGAAAGGCAATGCCAAAGAATGCTCGAACTAACACACACTTGCACTCATCTCACACGCTAGTAAAGTAATGCTCAAAATTCTCCAAGCCAGGCTTCAGTAGTACATGCACCGTGAACTTCCAGATGTTCAAGCTGGTTTTAGAAAAGGCAGAGGAACCAGAGATCAAATTGCCAACATCTGCTGGATCATTGAAAAAGCAAGACAGTTCCAGAAAAACATCTATTTCTGCTTTCTTGACTATGCCAAAGCCTTTGACTGTGTGGATACAAGAAACTGTGGAAAATTCTACAAGAGATGGGAATACCAGACCACCTGACATGCCTCTTGAGAAACCTGTATGCAGGTCAGGAGGCAACAGTTAGAACTGGACATGGAACAACAGACTGGTTCCAAATAGGAAAAGGAGTACATCAAGGCTGTATATTGTCACCCTGCTTATTTAACTTATATGCAGAGTACATCATGAGAAGCGCTGGGCTGGAAGAAGCACAAGCTGGAATCAAGATTGCCAGGAGAAATATCAACAAGATTGCCGGGAGAAATATCAATAACCTCAGATATGCAGATGACACCACCCTTATGGCAGAAAAAGAACAAACTGCCTCTTGATGAAAGTGAAAGAGGAGAGTAAAATTTGGCTTAAAACTCAACATTCAGAAGACTAAGATCATGATATCCAGTCCCATCACTCCATGGCAAATAGATGGGGAAACAGTGGAAACAGTGGCTGACTTTATTTTGGGGGACTCCAATATCACTGCAGATGGTGATTGCAGCCATGAAATTAAAAGATACTTACTCCTTGGAAGAAAAGTTATGATCAACCTAGACAGCATATTGAAAGGCAGAGACATTACATTGCCAACAAAGTTTGATCTAGTCAAGGCTATGGTTTTTCCAGTGGTCATGTATGGATGTGAGAGTTGGACTGTGAAGAAAGCTGAGCGCTGAAGAATTGATGCTTTTGAACTGTGGTGTTGGAGAAGACTCTTGAGAGTCCCTTGGACTGCAAGGAGATCCAACCAGTCCATTCTGAAGGAGATCAGTCCTGGGTGTTCATTGGAAGGACTGATGTTGAAGCTGAAACTGCGGTATTTTGGCCACCTGATATGAACAGCTGAATCTTTTGAAAGGACCCTGATGTTGGGAAAGATTGAAGGAAGGAGGAGAAGGGGACGACAGATGATGAGATGGTTGGATGGCATCACTGACTCAATGGACATGAGTTTGGATAAACTCCAGGAGTTGGTGATGGACAGGGAGGCCTGGCATGCTGCAGTTCATGGGGTCGCAAAGAGTTGGACACGACTAAGCGACTGAACTGAACTCTACTGAAATATTCCATTGTGTATATGTACCATGGCTCTCGCCATTCATCTGCCAATGGACATCTAAGTTGTTTCCATGTCCTAGCTATTGTAAACAGTGCTGTGATGAACATTGGGGTACACATATCTCTTTCAATTCTGGTTTCCTCGGTGTGTATGCCCAGCAGTGGGATTGCTGGGTCATATGGCAGTTCCATTTCCAGTTTTTTGAGGAATCTCCACACTGTTCTCCATAGTGGGTTTAGTACTTTGCATTCCCACCAACAGTGTAAGAGGGTTCTCTTTTTTCCACACCACACACCCTCTCCAGCATTTACTGCTTGTAGACTTTTGGATAGTAGCCATTCTAACTGGCATGAAATGGTACCTCACTGTAGTTTTGATTTGCATTTCTCTGATAATGAGTGACGTTGAGCATCTTTTCATGTGTTTGTTAGCCATCTATATGTCTTCTTTGGAGAAATATCTGTTTAGTTCTTTGGCCTATTTTTTAATTGGGTCGTTTATTTTTCTGGAATTGAGCTTCGGGAGCTGCTTGTATATTTTTGAGATTAATTCTTTGTCAGAAACTAAGCACTTTTGTTAAGGATAAACATAAAAGGAAGGAAAACTGTAAAGATATGGTATATTCTGATACAAAATATATATGTGCTCTCTGTTACTAAGTTTATGTAGTCATAAAAATAAACTTTGATTTAAGAAAGGGACATCATGGAACATCTACTCCATTCGTTTTATAGACAAAATAAACATAGTATGTGCATGCTAAGACCCTTCAGTTCAGTTCAGTTGCTCAGTTGTGTCCGACTCTTTGTGACCCCATGAACTACAGCACACCAGGCTTCCCTGTCCATCACCAGCTCCTGTAGCCTACCCAAACTCATGTACATTGAGTCGGTGATGCAATCCAACCATCTCACCCTCTGTTGTTCCCTTCTCCTCCTGCCCTCAATCTTTACCAGCATCACAGTCTTTTCAAATGAGTCAGCTCTTCACATCAGGTTGCCAAAGTATTGAAGTTTAAAGTTTCAGCTTCAACATCAGTCCTTCCAATGAACACCCACTGAGTAATGGAATATTACTCAGCCATTAAAAAGAATGCTTTTGAATCAGTTCTAATGAGGTGAATGAAACTGGAGCATATTATACAGAGTGAAGTAAGTCAGAAAGAAAAACTCCAATATGGTATACTAACACATATATATGGAAATTAGAAAAATGGTAATGTTGACCCTATATGCAAGACAGCAAAGAGACACAGATGTAAAGAGTAGACTTTTGGACTCTGGGAGAAGGCAAGGGTGGGGTGATTTGGGAGAATAACATTGAAACATGTATATTATCATATGTGTAACAGATCGCCAGTCCAAGCGACGCATGAGACAGGGTGCTCAGGGCTGGTGCCTTGGGATGACCCTGAGGGATGGGAGGGGGAAGGAGGTGGCAGGGGGATTCAGGATGGGGAACACATGTACACCCATGGCTGATTCATGTCAGTGTATGGCAACCACTACAATATTGTAAAGTAATTAGCCTCCAATTAAAATAAATAAATAATTTTTTAAGTGCTTAGTTTCTTTTTAACCTCAATATCTTTTAATGATTAATTATCTGTTCTGCTATTTATAAAATTCATAGTAGATTTGAGTTATTAATTTTTTAAAATATTAATAAAAGCAATCAATTGTATTTAACCACATAAATGACAGTGAAAGAAAAAAATTCACACTTATAAATCAGGTTATTGACTGGATTGTCTTAACTAATACCCAAATCATATTATCTTTACCTAAAGTGATTTACCACAAGACACACTTTGTTTAAACTCCCCTAAAACATTATTAATTGTCTTGCAGAAGAAGTTTCATTAAAAAAAAAAAGGCAGTGTCACTTTTTGAATAAAGTTATGTTAACTCTTAAAATTGATTGTTATCCAGATGAGTACAGATATCAAGGTGAAGTCCTGATTAATGGTGGACAGTCCTGGATTGCCTTGATCTGTTTCAGTTGACATCTGTTTTCCTGTTGTAATTATTAATGGGGTCTCATTTTAATATTGTAAGTATCCCAGTTTGGAGAAAAATTATATAGTCAGCCCAGATACAGCCATCAGAGATACTTTATACCAAATGGTAAAAGAAAAGGCTGATAAATGAAGTATGAGGAGATATAACTACAAATGGTATATATGGAAACAATATATAAAATCTAAAATGTTATTATATTCTGTAATTTGTGGAAGAAAAGAATGAAAGAAATGTAGATGCTTATTAATGAACTTTGCTATACTCACTAACTTTCAATAAAATATTCCTGAAAAACAGCAATTGAATGTCACCCCCAGCTACTTGTTTTGTCTACATCAGTGCATTGTATAGGAAAACTCGGTGCTAAATGAAGCATTCTTTACTAATCATCTGCATCAGTAGTCACACGAAGAAGGTCTTTCTAAACTAAATCTTGAGATAAATGTAAAATGTTATTATTGTTATAAGCATTATCATTAAAGTGCATAGCAGTATAACCATTTTCACTGGGAACCTTGCATTTAAAATTTATAGAAAATTTGTTTTGTGAGATGAATTTCATTTAGAACTTCCTGGGTAAACTGTTAGGTTAAAGTGGAATCAGCATTTTACTAAATCACTTTTGTGTCTTACTTTCTTCAGGTATATTCTTTCAGTATAAATATAATACTTCTGAAAGAATAAAAGAAATTAATCATTAATTGATTAGAATTATTTATAATTTATTATTAACCATATAAAACCACAATAAACTATGTTCAGACACAGTGGGCAAACTAAAACCAAAGCAGCTTTTCCTGGACTTTCTTTTTAAATACACTTCCATCATTTTATTTAGATTACCTTATTCAGCCACATACACATATGCACACAAATATAGGAATGGTGGGCTGGCTCACAAATATGACAGCTATCCATTGAATCTGGATATAATACTGTGTATTTGCAGGATCCATGAAAACCTCTGTAAGGTATCAACATACCATAGGAAAAGACTGACAAACTTTGTTAGTAAAGGGGCAGATATTAAAGGTTTTCAGTTTCATGAACCATATATATGATCTTGGCTGCAGCTGTTTCATTCTGCCATTGTAGCAAACAGATAGCCACAGATAATATGTTAAAAATAAATGTGACTGTGTTCCAATAAAACTTATTGACACTGGAATTTTATTTTCATGTAAATGTCACAAGTCATGAAATAAAACTCTTCTGAATTGTTCCAACCATTTAAAATATAAAAGCCATCTTAACTCATAGGCCATAGAAAAACAGTCAAGAGGCTACATCTAGCCTGTGAGTCATAGTTTGCTGAGCCCTGTCAGAGAGTATCAACACTGTGCCCTGTCAGAAAGAAAAAATAATAAAGAATTGTGTATGGCACACAACAAACTTCTCAAGTGTGCTTTAAGATATGTATAATGCTTCGAAAAACAGGAGTTGAATTTTTTTCTTTCCTTAGAAAGTACAGAATGTTATAACAGTGGAAAAATTCTATCACAACAGCTTCTAATTGCGTTTTACAAAAAGAGTCCATGACAAATACCCTGTCAAAAGAATGTTTTATTATGTGGAGATATAATGTCAGTTTCATGTATAACCAGCTTCCTTGCCAATCAAATAATGCTATAGATAGGTGTGACATCATGTCTAGGCGTAATCATAGTTTGATAGGTTGGAATATAAACAGGAAACTAGAAAATAATTGCTTGACTTAAACTTTAGTTAAAAATAATGAAGAAGGATAACATTACTAACATGTGAATGTATTAGGAATATCCTAAAATTGTTGCTTCTATAACTGTCAAGATTTAATCTAATGATGAAGAACCTTGAAAGTGGTTGATATCATTTAATTTATTGGTTAATGAAATTGCTCATTTTGAATACATTTCTATTATATAGATTAGTATTAATAATATAATTATAGACCATTCTAAATACTCAAAAATAAATATAGCTTATCATATGAAAGTGTAGTTTAGTGCTAATTATTAGCAAAATATGGAATCAATGTTATGTTTTTACTAGTGATGTAAATTCTTTTTTAACATGCTGCTGCTGCTGCTAAGTCACTTTAGTCGTGTCCGACTCTGTGCGACCCCAGAGATGGCAGCCCACCAGCTCCCTGGTTCCTGGGATTCTCCAGGCAAGAACACTGGAGTGGGTTGCCATTTCCTTCTCCAATGCATGAAAGTGAAAAGTCAAAGTGAAGTCGCTCAGTCGTGTCTGACTCTTTACGACCACATGGACTGCAGCCTAAAGGCTCCTCTGCCCATGGGATTTTCCAGGCAAGAGTACTGGAGTGGGGTGCCATTGCCTTCTCTGTATAGAGATCTTAAATGACATTAAAATAAAAACACCTATATATGATGAGACAAGTTTTTTTTCCAACATTGTTATAATATTGTTAGTTAATCTACAGATTTTATCAGATTTCATCAACTGTATCAAGTTATATATTTAAATTTTATTTTTAAAATTTATTATCTAATGTTTCATATTTAAGCATGCTTGAAAATTATGAAGCATGATAATAAAATAATCATCTGTCAACCAGTCACTCAACTGAAGATCTAGAACATGCTCCATAAACTATGTGCTATATTTATGTAGTAGGCAAAATCCAGCCTGCTGGCTGTTGTGGTGAATAAGAATTTATCAGAACACAGTCAGTTGGTGAGGCAGAGATTAAATACTTGAGTCATGTGGTCTGGTCAAGTCCTTCATTTTAGAAACAAGGATATTAAGCAGAGAAATATAAAGAGACTTACCTGAGGTTATACAGCATATTAGTGGTAAATTAAGATAACCCAGTTTTCTTTTCTTTTATTTTTTCCTCTTACAATATTCTGCAATCGTAGGAAAAAAAGCCAGCTTGTGAACTGAGAAAAGGAAATAACAGCCTTTTAAATTGGCCACACGATCTTTCATTGTCAACATAATCTTCTCTTCTCCCATCTACTTTCCCCATTCTCCTCCTCATTCCTTAAAAGCTAGTGGTAAGCTTAATGTTGTGATTTTAAAAGAAATTTAATTTAATTTTATTTTATTTGTAGGTATTTCTATCCTAAAACGTATTCTCAATTAAAATGCACTTTCAGTTCAGTTCAGTCGCTCAGACGAGTCCAACTCTTTGCGCCCTCATGAATCGCAGCACACCAGGCCTCCCTGTCCATCACCAACTCCCGGAGTTCACTCAGACTCACGTCCATCGAGTCCATGATGCCATCCAGCCATCTCATCCTGGGTCGTCCCCTTCTCCTCCTGCCCCCAATCCCTCCCAGCATCAGGGTCTTTTCCAATGAGTCAACTCTTCACATGAAGTGGCCAAAGTACTGGAGTTTCAGCTTTAGCATCATTCCTTCCAAAGAAATCCCAGGGTTGATCTCCTTCAGAATGGACTGGTTGGATCTCCTTGCAGTCCAAGGGACTTTCAAGAGTCTTCTCCAACACCACAGTTCAAAAGCATCAATTCTTCGGTGCTCAGCTTTCTTCACAATCCAACTCTCACATCCGCACATGACCACTGGAAAAACCATAGCCTTGATGGACTTTGGTCGGCAAAGTAATGACTCTGCTTTTCAATATGCTATCTAGGTTGGTCATAACTTTTCTTCCGAGGAGTAGGCATCTTTTAATTTCATGGCTGCAGTCACCATGTGGAGTGATTTTGGAGCCCCGCAAAATGTTTCCACTGTTTCCCCATCTATTTCCCATGAAGTTACAGGACCGGATGCCATGATCTTCGTTTTCTGAATGTTGAGCTTTAAGCCAACTTTTTCACTCTCCTCTTTCACTTTCATCAAGAGGCTTTTGAGTTCCTCTTCACTTTCTGCCATAAGAGTGGTGACATATGCATATCTGAGGTTATTGATATTTCTCCTGGCAATCTTGATTCCAGCTTGGGCTTCTTCCAGCCCAACATTTCTCATGATGTACTCGGCATATAAGTTAAATAAGCAGGGTGACAGTATACAGCCTTCACATATTCCTTTTCCTATTTGGTACCAGTCTGTTGTTCCCTGTCCAGGTCTAACTGTTGCTTCCTGATCTGCATATGGGTTCCTCAAGAGGCAGGTCAGGTGGTCTGGTATCCCCATCTCTTGTAGAATTTTCCACAGTTTATTGTGATCCACAGAGTCATAGGCTTTGGCATAGTCGATAAAGCAGAACTAGATGTTTTTCTGGAACTCTCTTGCTTTTTCCATGATCCAGCGGATGTTGGCAATTTGATCTCTGGTTCCTCTGCCTTTTCTAAAACCAGCTTGAACATCTGGAGGTTCACGGTGCACATACTGCTGAAGCCTGGCTTAGAGAATTTTGAGCATTACTTTACTAGCGTGTGAGATGAGTTCAATTGTGCAGTAGTCTGAGCATTCTTTGGCATTGCCTTTCTTTGGAATGGGAATGAAAACTGGCCTTTTCCAGTCCCATGGCCACTGCTGAGTTTTCCAAATTTGTTGGCATATTGAGTGCAGCACTTTCACAGCATCATCTTTCAGGATTTGAAATAGCTCCACTGGAATTCCATCACTTCCACTAGCTTTGTTCGTGGTGATCCTTTCTAAGGCCCACATGACTTCATATTCCAGGATGTCTGGCTCTAGGTGAATGATCATACCATCATGATTATCTTGGTCATGAAGATCTTTTTTGTACGGTTCTTCTGTGTATTCCTGCCACCTCTTCTTAATATCTTCTGCTTCTGTTAGGTCCATACCATTTCTGTCCTTTATCGAGCCCATCTTTGCATGAAATGTTCCCTTGGTATCTCTAATTTCCTTGAAGAGATCTCTAGTCTTTCCCATCCTGTTGTTCTCCTCTAAATCTTTGCATTGATTGCTGAGGAAGGCTTTCTTATCTCTTCTTGCTATTCTTTGGAACTCTGCATTCAGATGCTTATATCTTTCCTTTTCTCCTTTGCTTTTCACTTCTCTTCTTTTCACAGCTATTTGTAAGGCCTCCCCAGACAGCCATTTTGCTTTTTTGCATTTCTTTTCCATGGGGATGATCTTGATCCCTGTCTCTGGTACAATGTCATGAACCTACATCCATAGTTCATCAGGCAATCTATCTATCAGATCTAGTCCCTTAAATCTATTTCTCACTTCCACTGTATAATCATAAGGGATTTAATTTATGTCATATCTGAATGATCTAGTGGTTTTCCCTACTTTCTTCAATTTAAGTCTGAATTTGGCAATAAGGAGTTCATGATCTGAGCCACAGTCAGCTCCTGGTCTTGTTTTTGCTGACTGTATAGAGCTTCTCCATCTTTGGCTGCAAAGAATTTAATCAGTCTGATTTCAGTGTTGACCATCTGGTGATGTCCATGTGTAGAGTCTTCTCTTGTGTTGTTGGAAGAGGGTGTTTGCTATGACCAGTGCATTTTCTTGGCAAAGCTCTGTTAGTCTTTGCCCTGCCTCATTCCGTATTCCAAGGCCAAATTTGCCTGTTACTCCAGGTATTTCTTGACTTCCTACTTTTGCATTCCATTTCCCTATAATGAAAAGGACATCATTTTGGGGTGTTAGTTCTAAAAGGTCTTGTAGGTCTTCAAAGAACCATTCAACTTCAGCTTCTTCAGCGTTACTGGTTGGGGCATAGACTTGGATTACCATGATATTGAATGGTTTGCCTTGGAAACGAACAGACGTCATTCTGTCGTTTTTGAGATTGCATCCAAGTACTGCATTTCGGACTCTTTTGTTGACCATGATGGCTACTCCATTTCTTCTGAGGGGTTCCTGCCTGCAGTAGTAGATATAATAGTCATCTGAGTTAGATTCACCCATTCCAGTCCATTTTAGTTCGCTGATTCCTAGAATGTCGACGTTCACTCGTGCCATCTCCTGTTTGACCACTTCCAATTTGCCTTGATTCATGGACCTAACATTCCAGGTTCCTATGCAATATTGCTCTTTACAGCATCGGACCTCACTTCTATAACCAGTCACATCCACAACTGGGTATTGTTTTTGCTTTGGCTCCATCCCTTCATTCTTTCTAGAGTTATTTCTCCACTGATCTCCAGTAGCATATTGTGCACCTACTGACCTGGGGAGTTCCTCTTTCAGTATCCTGTCATTTTGCCTTTTCATACTGTTCATGGGGTTCTCAAGGCAAGAATACTGAAGTGGTTTTCCATTCCCATAAAATGTACTTTGCTGCTGCTGCTGCTGCTGCTGCTAAGTTGCTCCAGTCGTGTCCGACTCTGTGCGACCCCAGAGACGGCAGCCCACCAGGCTCCCCCGTCCCTGGGATTCTCCAAGCAAGAACACTGGAATGGGTTGCCACTTCCTCCTCCAATGCATGAAAGTGAAGTCACCCAGTCGTGTCCGACTCTTAGCAACCCCATGGACTGCAGCCTACCAAGCTCCTCTGTCCATGAGATTTTCTAGGCAAGAGTACTGGAGTGGCTTGCCATTGCCTTCTCCGAAATGAAACATTAATTCCTCCATAGTGGTCCTGATTGTGTATTTGAATGTTTCTTAACATTTCCAACATACTAAATACACTGGATGTATTTAACATTGTTATGTGATAACACTTAATGTTACACTTAACGTGTTTAACATTAAGAAATTTCTTAATGTTTCCAACATACTAAATACACTTCATATAACATACTAAATACACTTCCTTGGTGGTTCAAATGGTAAAGAATCTGCCTGGAATGTGGGAGACCTGGGTGTGGATGCTGGGTGGGGGAGATCCCCTGGAGAAATAAATGGCAACACACTCCAGTATTCTTGCCAGGAGAATTCCATGGACAGAGGAGCCTGGGGGGCTACAGTCTGTGCAGTCACAAAGAGTTGGACACAAATGAACATGACTAACACACACACACAAATACAGTGAAAGAGTAGTATTCAATTTTATATCTTCTATTCAAAATAAAGTATGATACTGTTCATGATTGAAGCTTATTGATAAATAACATTAAATATAATCTTCTCATCCATGAATCCTAAAGAAGATTTGCAAAACCCTGCATATTAAATAGCCCACAGATTTCTATGGGGAATAGAAAATTTATTTTCTCCACTAATTTAAGCATATGGAGGACTTTCTTAAGAGAACTCACTGATTCCTACCAACCTGGATAGTTTTTAATTAGTTAATAATATGCTTAGCATGATGAAATGGTGATTTCAGGCATCCATGTGAAAGGCTGTCAAAACAAAAAAATATTAGTGATATAGCTGCAGGACTATGACACATGCTATAGAATTACAGAAAAAATAACAAATTTGAAGAGTACTGTATAAGACAAATTTTAAATATCTTAGCATTAAATGTGTATGTCTTTCTGAGAAAAATATGGTATTTATCTGTATGGATAAGTTGTTTGGGTTAAACCAACTCTAATTAATCACTGCCTGCATTAAGTCAAAAAGGGCAATATCAGAAAAATTTTTGCCTCCAAACAGATGCTCAGGTTCTACAGATCGTAATGCATATATGAACATCAAAGCTTATTATATTTTAGATAGCTATAGTCTATGGGGAACTTCTGAAATATTGGTTTTTGCTCTATTTTATTTTAGATAGATATTCTAAAATTGGATTTTATTTTATTCTTCAGTGATATTTCTTGGTTTTTTTCCCCTCTTTTTTCTCAGTATTACATAAGGCAGAAATTTATCTATTTGATTGCCTTTGCCAAATAGCTTTCACTGTTTTTTTCTGCTTTATAACTCATTAAATTTTTCACTGCAAAACTGAATAAATTGATTTGTCAATTTGCTTTTAGTTTTCATTTCTTAATACTGAAAGCATTTGTAGATAAAATTTTAATTTCTGATTAAACCTTTGACTATGCCTTTGAAATTTTGATATGCAGTATTCTTACTGTCATTTTTATAACTAATACCTAAATGGAATTTTTCCCTCTGTTTGGCCCCAACAGTTGTTATGTAGAGTCCTTTTCATTTAAATTTCAGGGAATTTTGGAATGTTTGCAATTTTATTTCTAACTTTTTTTATAGTACAGTCATCCCTCTGTATCCATGGGTAATGATTCCAGGACCCTCTTCCTCTGCAGATACAAAAATCTGCAGATATTCAAGTTCCTTATATAAAATGGTGTGGTATTTGCACATAACCTATGCACATCCCCCCAGATACTTACATTTTCTCTAGAGTACTTATAATGCCTGCTGCTACTGCTGCTAATACAATGCAAAACAAAAGTGAAAGTGAAAGTCACTCAATCGTATCTGACTCTTTGCGACCCCATGGACTATACAGTCCATGGAATTCTCTAGGCCAGAATACTGGAGTGGGTAGCCATTCCCTTCTCCAGGGGATCTTCCCAACCTGGGATCAAACCCAGGTCTCCCACACTGCAGATCCACCAGGGAAAATAGTTGTAAATACAATGTAAAATACTATGTAAGTAGTTTCTGATGCTCAACAAATTTAACTTTTGCTTGCTGGAACTTTCTGAAATGT
Organism: Oryx dammah; assembly: GCF_014754425.2. Lineage (NCBI taxonomy): Eukaryota > Metazoa > Chordata > Mammalia > Artiodactyla > Bovidae > Oryx > Oryx dammah. Next base: position 63,512,459 of record NW_024070186.1, read on the forward strand.
TTTTTTCCAAATATTTTCTATCTGCTGTTGGTTAAATTCATGGTTGGCTGAATTCATGGCTGCAAAACCTGAGAACATAAAAGGCTGATCTTATTTGGATCAGATGGCCTAAGAGCGATCTACTCTTGGAATTTATTCAGGTTTTTTGGTATTTATATATGATAATTTTAAAATACTTTTGTTGAGTTTTAAAGCAAAGATATAGGATATTTTGCATATGCATGCTCGGTTGTGACTCTTTGGACCCCTGTAGCCCACCAGGCTCCTCTGTCCATGGGGTTTCCCAGGCAAGAACACGGGAGTGGGTTGTGATTTCCTCCTCCAAGGAAAATTCCTGACCCAAGGACTTTAATTATAAATATATAAAGAGAAATACATTACCTCTATTGTATTAATTTTATTTTTAAGGTCTTTGTATATACTTGTCAGTTACATAAAACTGAAAACTAAAGCAAGTTATTAAAAACAGAAGCAAGTTATTTTTTTTCCTGTGTCTAAAGTTTCTGCCCACTATAAACATTTTTTTTCTTTCTGGTTTAAATACAATATTACTCACTTTGTGAAGGCTTATGCCTGATCTATATGTTGTAGAGATTATCAATGTTACACCATCAATGTCCGAAATATCACTTAGGTTTATACTGTTGTGATTCCTGTTTTCATGTCAAATTTAGATGTCATTTCCTAATCTGTCTGTTTATTTTTAATTGTCTTATAGCACATTCTTTAAGTGTGTTATCATGGGTATCATTTGAACTTGATACTGTAAAACAATTTAATAATATATTTTCTGTTTTTGTGATTCCTTGCCGTTTACTCTGTATACTTTACATCCCTTAGCTATATGAACTAGAATATAAATAGTAAGTACCTATCTCTATACTTTTTTCTGCTCATCTCCCGTCCTCTTCTTTCTTTCTTTCCCCTTCCTTCCTTTCTTACTTTTCTTCTGAGTACTGTTAGCTCTGTATGAAAACAGAAATACACTACTGTGGAAATAATTGAAAGGGAGCTCAAAAAATTATTACCTTGAATGTATACCACAGACTTGTAGCAGTTCTTGGGTTTGGGATGTCTTTATTCCCAACTTGACTAATCAAAGCTGATTATAATTTGATTTCTCTTCCATTGCAGGGCCAGTTTAGGAGTTCTATAAAATATTGTCTATACATATGGAATATTTTAAAAATGTTATAAAGTAGACAAGTCATTTGTAGTAGTTGAGATATATGCATACCTAGTTCCCTTGCATATACTGCTTAAGTTGAAGACAGACTGGCATTAAATACAGATGTTGAATATAAGGTGGATGTAGGTTTCTGTAAACCTAAAGAAAAACCATATGGCAAGACAGAGGACTCAGTACTGTGGAGATAATGATGGTGCCTCTTCTGCAGGTGAGGAAGGATAGACTCCATGCTGAATGGAGGATCTAAATTCAGCCTTCTGAAAATTAGAAGAATTTCATTAGAGAAGCTTCATTAGTATTGACCTTAAAGCTTAATAATGGCAGTTCTTACTGTCTACTATCTTGAGCCCCAAAGTGACTTATAGTTGATCTGTCATTCATGAAAGTCTTCATCCTGAAGTCATCCTTCTGTCTTCAGCACCTTAACTATCTGCTGGTCTGAGTAAAATGTGACAGGGAGACAGAAAAGTAGTAAGCTGTTTTTAAAAGTCTTGAGTCTTTGTACTCAGTTCATGAAGAGTTTCTACTGAGAAGATCATTTTTAAAAATGAAGTTGGACTTTGAAAATCAAGCACAAGACAGTGAGCTTGCAACAAAATGAAGTTCAGAATACAGAATTCTGAACTATATATGTATAGTTATATGTATAAATAGTTTTATTTTCTGTGTCTTTGAAGGCATTTTGGAGATCACTATAAGGAGTCACATAAGAAGCTTCTTATTCAAGTGCCATCTTAAATTGAAGGCCTGGTGAAGACAGTATTTCATCCTCTCTTTATAATACAATGTGTTAAGTCAAACATCCTTTTCAGGCTGAGCTTAGTCATCCAAGTCTATTCTTGGTGAATATTCTACCATGAACTGTCACAGTTTAGTTAAAACTTTGAACATGGATGTTTTATTTCTCCCTTTATTTGAACATTATTGAAACTACTTTTCAATTCAAAAACAGATGCTAGAAAGTCTCAAATATTTCCTAAATAATCATTTCTTTTTTCAAGTGGGAAATTTAGTCCCAAAGTTTAAAGTTCTGAAAGGATAAAGAATTTACTATGCAGTAAACTAGGAAATTCTCTATTAATGCAAAAGCATGTGTTAGTTCCATTAACTAACAAATACATTCTTGGATGTGTCTCAGTAACTACGAAGTTATCCTTCTGGTACAGAATAGCCTAAGGGTACTTTCTAATTAAAACTTTGAAAGCTGATGCTCAGTATACCGTATCTGTCTACAATTCTAAATTAAGTTGGGATTCTTATGTTGTATTAGTCTATAATCTTTCACTGCTGTGTAACAGTTGAAAAAATGCTAATTTAGTAAATCAGATCAAGTTCAACCCTGAACTATTATTGCTATAGCAAATAAAGTTTGTGGTAGTTATGATCGAGTTGCAATTTATGGAACCTCATAATCCTACTAGTAATAAAAATAATAATTCCAACAATAATAATATTCTCTCATTTATTTCACTCCTGCTGTGTTCCAGGCCTTTTAAATATATCATATCATCTGACTCATACCACAGCTATGTGAGTTATACCAATTTTATGATTAAAACAGCTGAGGTGAGAAAAGAGGATGGTTTTAATTAAGACAGAGATGGAAGGCCATGAAGTTAATTAAGTGGGGGAGAGGGGGTAAAGGGGGCAGTTAGAAAAGGGGTTCATGAAAGAACGTTAAAATCTTATAAGTAACATTTTTGTAGTTTTATAAATTGCTTTTCTGATGTCTGTGAACCTTAGATAATGTGGAAGATAAAGGAAAACACAGAAGAAAATGAAAATGGCCAATTCTGTCTCACGTGTCACACTCCACATGCTTAGCAGATTTCAGGAGAGATTGTGGATTAATTAGGTTGCATCTGCAGTTCAGGAAGAGAGTGTGAGTTACAGTTTTGAAAGTCATCACTGTTGACAGAAGCTGAAGTTTCAGGTATGGAGAAGATTTTGGGGGGTGTGCTGTGTTGGGTCTTTGTTGCTGTGTGAGGGCTTTCTCAAGTATGCAGGGGCTAGTCTTCATTGCAGTGAGTGGGCGCTCATTGTGGTGGCTTCTCTTGTAGCTTCTCTGGTTGTGGAGCGGAGGCTTGGTAGTTGTGGCCCACAGGGTTTGTTGCCCTGTGTGATGTGAAATCTTCTCAAACCAGGGATTGAACCCGTGTCCCCTGCCTTGGCAGGCTGATTCTTAACCACTGGACCACCAGGGAAGTCCTGAAGAAGCTAATTTAAAATAACTGTAGACTGAGAAAAAAAAAAAAGAGGCCAAAGATAAAGCATGGGGAAACATTGATATTCAGAAAGCAATAAAATTAGACATATTAGGAGAATTAAACATTCAAACAGGGAGTTAACGCCAAAGCTAACAGAAGAGAGAGTTTATGATCTAGAAATAGTGAAAATGTTGAATTCTGGGATCAAGTAAGATAAAACTTGAAGGTATCTAGTGGGTTTGCCAGTTGGTTAGCAAGTGAGCAAGAGAATGTGGACAGAGAGCTCTGTGCTCTATTCAGGAGTGTGTGGTAGGTGACTAGTGGGGAAATTAGTGGAAACTTTATAGAAGCCAGCATGTGCAGAGAAGTAGATGACAAGGTCAGTAGCTAGAAATTCACAAAAGAGTTTTATTAGAGGGACTTAACTACATGTATGTGTGGAAAGAGAAAATATGGGGACATAAGAGAGAGAGAGGATACCAAAGGAAATCTTGAAGGAAGATCTTGAAGGAAGATCCATACCTCTCAACAGGATGTCCCCAGAGGCCTGCTTCAGATACTGACATAGGGCCCTGAGTGAAAGCAAGACTAGATGCTGAAACCCAGCCCATCCTTGCTTGCCCAGCCATATCAGCTAGAACAGAGGGTGCTTTTTTGTTAATATTCCAAATGGGGCTGCTTTTTCGATTTGGTATTCTCAGAAAGGACACCTTTTATAATTCATCCTCCCAGAAATGATGACTTCTTTTTTTGACTTCTAATTTGCACAAGTATTTGCTAGTAGCAGCCCCATTAGCATGAAGCTGGTAGTTTTGTTTTTATTTCAATTCTCCATGTCATGTGATAAAAAATCTTTCAAGATTCAAACACAATTTTAACAGTTACTGTCAAATATCTTATCGAGGCAAGAATTTAGCACACAATTTGAACATCTTTGAACAGCTATATAAAGAAACAAATGATTAGCAACATCATATAGACCTACCGTAGAGGTCTTCCCTCGTAGTTCAGTCGGTAAAGAATCTGCCTGCAATGCAGGAGACATGGATTTGTTTCCTGGGTCGGGAAGATCCCCTGGAGAAGGAAATGGCAACCCACTCCAGTGTTCTTGCCTGGAGAATCCCATGGTCCTAGGAGCCTGGCAGGCTACAGTCCATGGGGTTGTAAGAGTCAGACACGACTTAGTGACTAAACCACCACCAACACCATATACTTTTGTATCTAGATCAAATGTATTTGCTTTTTTAAAAGCACAGTAGCAAAGCAGAATCTATTTGTCATGATAATAACATTTGGTTGGGGTTCCTTGCCCCTTGCAAAGAATTAGTAAATCTGTGTGTTTTCATACATCTTACACACAAAAGTTTATTTTCTTGTTTTCTTGTTTTTTAAAAGTTTTATTTGGAGTATAATTGATATACAATGTGTTAATTTCAGTTGTACAGTTAAGAGATTTAGTTATACGTATGCAGGTATACTTCTTTTATGTTCTTCTGATTAGTGAGGGACAACATAGAATCCTATAGTTTAGGGATCCCCAACTCCCAGGCCATGGACCAGTACTGCCCTGAGGCCTGTTTGGAACCAGGCCACATGTCAAGAAGTGAGTGGTGAGTGAATGAGCAAGCAAAGCTTCGTCTGTATTTACAGCCGCTCCCCATCACTGGCGCTACCACCTGAGCTCGCCTTCTGCCAGATCAGCAGCAGCAAAATAAATGTAATTCACTTGTATCATCCTGAAACCATCTCCTCCCACCACCTACCTGGTCCATGAAAAAACTGTCTTCCAAGAAACCAGTCCCAAGTGACAAAAACTTTGGGGACTGCTGCTATAGTTCATCCTGTTACCCAACTGAAATGACAGAATGTCAGCATTGGAAAGTACCTCAAAGTCTTCTACAGCAATCTTGGGCATGTTACATTTGACCACATTCAGAGGGTATGGGACTTGCCTGTGGTCACATAGCTGGCCAGTAGCAGAGCCATACGACTTCTGATTCCCCATGAGGTGTTCTTTCCACTAGATCAGGAAACAAAGACCTAAACTTATACTTTTTGTAGCAGAACGGTAAAGGACTTCTTCACAGAGCATCATGCGTATCATATTCACCTTGTATGAGGCAGAAGCTTGAAATACAACCCTCCTGCTTTCTAAACTTGCCCTGCTTGTAAAAGATGGAGGAATCAGCAGTAATTTTGACTTTTTTCTTTAAATTTTTAATAATGGTTCTTCCTAAATGGATAGAAGGGGGCATGGTTAAATGTGGCAGTTTGATTTTCCATGGTAGTCTTATACATTTATGTCCTTGTGTTCAAATAACATTTTTTTGAAATTTTATGGCAATTTTTTTTTAAGTAAGAATATTGTTTGAGTTATATTTAACATTTTGAAATAGTGCATGAGGATGAGATTGGCAATCACATAGATCAGATTTAAAGAAGACCTTGGATTTTGTGGTAGCCACCTAGATGTCATATCTGAATAAGAACAGACACAGTCATAAAGAACTCTGTTGGATAGTTGTGAAGAGCAGTGTATCTTGGTTTATATTTTTGATCATTGTTTTCCAAATTGTGTCTCTTGAATTATTTACAGGTATTATTTGAATTAAGAAGTCTGTGGTCTATAAATGATGCTATACTTTATTATAACCTCTTGCTACCCTTATGTGAAAATGTATATAGAAATATTCCGCAGATGGGAAATATTTTTCTTAGTGTTTTTTTCCTTTTCCTTCAGGATCTTTCATTAAGTAGCCAAGTTTTAAGACATCATTGGACACAAATGATATCTTTACCTGAAGTAAAAGTCTTCTTCTTCTCTAAAGAAATTACTAAACTAGCTGAAAACATAAGACATTTCATTACAGTCAATGCAATGTTACTGATAATACTGTTAAAAAACTTAAAATATACATATATAAGTATACATATTTTTATAGTATGCATGTGTCTTTTGTGTGTTAGGTTTGGGGAAAGGGGCTATCAATACAACTATCTCTTTTGAGCCAAACTTATTCATGTCTTAAGATACTTCAATTTTATACAATTCAGTAGTTTTTAGCTTGTACTCTTTTTGAGAATTGAAGATTTTTAACTTTGAGTACTGTAAACTAATACTTGAGATACATATTATTTTCATCACAATTTGGTTTCTTGTCTCTCTCTGTAACAATAGAGCCAGTGATTTAAAATTCCTCATTCCTAGCCTCAGTATCTTTCTGTTGTCGTTAAGTCACTCAGCCATGTCCAACTCTTTGTGATCCCATGGACTGTAGCACGCCAGGCTTCCCTGTCCTTCACTATCTCCTGGAACTTGCTCAAACTCATGTCCATTGAATCTATGATGCCATCCAACCATCTCATCCTTTGTCATCCCCTTCTCCTCCTGCCTTCAATCTTTCCCAGCAGCAGGGTATTTTCTAATGAGTAAGCTCTTCACGTCAGGTGGCCGAAGTATTATAGCTTCATCTTCAGGTTCAGTCCTTCCAATGAATATTCAGGAAATACTGATTTCCTTTAGGATTAACTGGTTTTATTTACTTGCAGTCCAAGGAAATCTCAAGAGTCCTTTCCAACACCATGGTTCAAAATCATCAATTCTTTGGCTCTCAGTCTTCTTTTTGGTCCAACTCTCACACCCATACATGACTGCTAGAAAAACCATAGCCTTGACTAGATGGACTTTGTTGGCAAAGTAATGTCTCTGCTTTGTAATATTATGTCTAGGTTGGTCATAACTTTACTTCCAAGGAGCAAACGACTTTTAATTTATGGCTGCAGTCACCATCTGTAGTGATTTTGGTTCTAAAGAAAATAAAGTCTGTCACTGTTTCCATTGTTTCCCTATCTGCCATGAAGTGATGGAACCAGATGCCATGATCTTAGTTTTTTGAATATTGAGTTTTAAGCCAGCTTTTTCACTCTCCTCTTTAACATTCATCAAGAGACTCTTCGGTTCCAGTCAAAAGTCTACAACTCTGCCTTTCAAAGCGCACTTTCATGCATTCCCCTTGTAGGAGATAACTTGTTTTCCTAAATCTCAAAGTGTATGAATTGAACCAATGTGAAGATGCCAAGAGGTATATATTTTTTGTTTGTTTTGATTTGAAATACTAATATGAAGTAAAACATCAGTCTTGAAGGAACTGTCATAAGAAGCAAATATTATTGTGTTACCAAACAAATAATATAAAGATAATTAAATAATAAACTAGGAAAGCATGTGAATTATTTGTACCACCCATATTTTACATGACATAAAAAAATTTGGAAACTTATAATTTAAGAACGTTCAGATGACCCAGCTGGCTGCTGAACATATATATACATTCCATACACTAACTCTCAATTCAGTTCAGTTCAGTCACTCAGTTGTGTCCGACTCTTTGCAACCCCATGAATCGCAGCACACCAGGCCTCCCTGTCCACCACCAACTCCCAGAGTTCACTCAGACTCACGTCCATCGAGTCCGTGATGCCATCCAGCCATCTCATCCTCTGTCATCCCCTTCTCCTCCTGCCCGCAATCCCTCCCAGCATCAGAGTCTTTTCCAATGAGTCAACTCTTCACATGAAGTGGCCAAAGTACTGGAGTTTCAGCTTTAGCATCATTCCTTTCAAAGAAATCCCAGGGCTGATCTCCTTCAGAATGGACTGGTTGGATCTCCTTGCAGTCCAAGGGACTCTCAAGAGTCTTCTCCAACACCACAGTTCAAAAGCATCAATTCTTCAGTGCTTAGCCTTCTTCACAACCAGCTCTCACATCCATTCATGACTACTGGGAAAACCATAGCCTTGACTAGATGGACCTTGGTTGGCAAAGTAATGTCTCTGCTTTTGAATATGCTATCTAGGTTGGTCATAACTTTTCTTCCGAGGAGTAGGCGTCTTTTAATTTCATGGCTGAAGTCACCATCTGCAGTGATTTTGGAGCCCCAGAAAATAAAGTCTGACACTGTTTCCACTGTTTCCCCATCTATTTCCCATGAAGTGATGGGACCAGATGCCATGATCTTCGTTTTCTGAATGTTGAGTTTTAAGCCAACTTTTTCACTCTCCTCTTTCACTTTCATCAAGAGGCTTTTTAGTTCCTCTTCACTTTCTGCCATAAGGGTGGTGTCATATGCATATCTGAGGTTATTGATATTTCTCCCAGCAATCTTGATTCCAGCTTGTGTTTCTTCCAGTCCAGCATTTCTCATGATGTACTCGGCATATAAGTTAAATAAGCAGGGTGACAGTATACAGCCTTGACGTACTCCTTTTCCTATTTGGTACCAGTCTGTTGTCAATGTCCAGTTCTAACTGTTGCCTCCTGACCTGCATACAGATTTCTCAAGAGGCAGGTCAGATGGTCTGGTATTCCCATCTCTTTCAGAATTTTCCCCAGTTTATTGTGATCCACACAGTCAACAGCTTTGGCATAGTTAATAAAGCAGAAGTAGATGTTTTTCTGGAGCTCTCTTGCTTTTTCCATGATCCAGCGGATGTTGGCAATTTGATCTCTGGTTCCTCTGCCTTTTCTAAAACCAGCTTGAACATCAGGAAGTTCACAGTTCACATATTGCTGAAGCCTGGCTTGGAGAATTTTGAGCATTATTTTACTAGCTTGTGAGATGAGTGCAACTGTGCAGTAGTTTGAGCATTCTTTGGCATTGCCTTTCTTTGGGATTGGAATGAAAACTGACTTTTTCCAGTCCTGTGGCCACTGCTGAGTTTTCCAAATTTGTTGGCATATTGAGTGCAGCACTTTCACAGCATCATCTTTCAGGATTTGAAATAGCTCCACTGGAATTCCATCACCTCCATTAGCTTTGTTTGTAGTGATGCTTCCTAAGGCCCACTTGACTTCACATTCCAGGATGTCTGTCTCTAGATGAGTGATCACACCATCATGATTATCTGGGTCGTGAAGATCTTTTTTGTACAGTGCTTCTGTGTATTCTTGCCACCTCTTCTTAATATCTTCTGCACTCAGTGATAAGCAGACTTTATGAATTGTTATTTGCTTGCTCAGCAGAATCAACAATAACAATCTGGTAGATTTTAAAAAACAAAAATTGAACAGAACACTATAGAAATAGATGAAATATTCCCTTAAAACAGTGTCAATGTCATGCATAGACCTTGCTAAACCCCAAATTGAGAGTGGTTTCATTAAGTAGGATACATTTTGCAAGGTAAGTATACAGAATTGATCTTCTCTGTAGCTCAGATGGTAAAGAATCTGCCTGCAATGCAGGAAACTCGGGTTCAGTCCCTGGGTGAGGAAGACCCTCTGGAGAAGGGAATGGCAATCCACTCCAGTATTCTTGCCTGGAGAATCCCATGGACAGAGGAGCCTGGCACTCCACAGTCCATGGGGTCGCAAAGAGTCAGGACAACTGAGGGGCTAACACAACTACTATACAGAAATATGACATGAACAAAGCCTTTATGTGCATGCATGCCAAGTCACTTCAGTTGTGTCTGACTGTGACGCTGTGGACCATAACCCACCAGGCTCCTCTATCCATGGGATTCTCCAGGCAAGAATACTGGAATGGGTTGCCATTCCCTCCTTCAGGGCATCTTCCTGACGCAGGGATCGAACCCACATCTCTTATGACTCCCGCATTGGCAGGTGGGTTCATTACCACTACTACCACCTGGAAAGCTGGAACCAAGCTTAACATTTATTCAAAGAGAAAAGTCTAGAACTAAATAATACCAATGCCAAAACTTCTTTAGTAGATGAATTGGAAATGAATATCTGAAGAAAAACATCACACAGTTTCTGGAACAGTTTTATAAACTTTGCCTGCAAGTCATACTTAACATCTAATAGCAAGACAAGGTCAACAACAGCAGGGTCCTGGGACGTCAGCGTGGAAGGAAAGCTCACTGAGATTCATATTTACTGGACTGGACATGTGTAGAAGATGGATAACAGCAGGGTGGCAAAGCAGCTGATAGACTAGCTTAAATGAAGTGATTGTAAGCACAGTAGGCGAAAGAAGTACTCTAAGGCCTTCAAGCAATGTGACAGAACTCCTGACTGCCGGACAGTGATCGCAGCAAACAGACCACACTGGCCTCCAGCAGGCAGAACCTGAGAGCCTCACTTCCTGTAACCCTGCCGGGCACATTCTAGGACTCTTGCCTGAACTGGAATAAGGTGACTCTGATGAGATGTTTAATAGTATGTTTTCTCTTAAAAAATACTTTAAATACTTTATTGTACTAATTTTAACGCAACTAATATTTCCACTTAAAAGGAGTTCTTGTCAAAATCTATCCTTTGGCATTTTCATAAGGGCCTTTTTTTTCACTTTTAAGTCATCCTAAACTTCCCCTATAACCTCTGGTTAAGTTTTTACTTTTTTGACATAAACCTGCTAGGAAGTTTTTAATAAAGTGTGTCAAACAGAAAATAAATACTTTATAGTCAAAAGATATTCAATAAATGCTTTACTGAATCCTAGGCTTTCTGGAAAGTTATCACAGAGTGAACTTTGATGTGTTCTCTAACACTCTACAATTATTGAGAAATCATCTTGAACTCTACACTCTACAGTTATTGAGAAATCATCTTTAACTAGACCTAATTGAATAAGAAAAGAATATATAAGAAGACTTAAAAAACAAAATTTGCTTATTACTGTCAATGTATATATAGGTTTATATGTATTTTTCACTTTATTTTTATTTCCTACTTATTTTGTAAATGAAAATGACTTGAGGATGATTTCAGCATCAAAATGTGACCAAACATAGGGAATAAAAATTAAATTATAAGCAATTTTATTTTTCTGTAATCAAAATCACAGGGACAATATGCCATGTGCTATGATTTTACTTATTTGATAAAGGAATGCAGACCAGTTCATCTGGAAAAACAAATTACTTTCTAGTATTGAATTTTATATATACTTTATTAAATGAATCCTTACAGAGAGTTTTAAAGTAACGTAATTGCAATGTAATTTTGAAGAATAACGGGAAATTTTCTTCAATATTTTTATGTCACCCATTTATGAAAGCCAACCACTAAATACCATTATTAAATATTTTAGGACTTCCCTGGTAGCTCAGACAGTAAAGAATCTGCCTGCAATGCATGAGACCTAGGTTTGATCCATGGGTTGGGAAGATCCCTTGGAGAAAGGAATGGCAACCCACTCCAGTATTCTTGCCTGGAGAATTCCATGGACAGAGGAGCCTGGCAGGCTACAGTCCATGGGGTTACAAAGAGTCAGACATGACTGGAGCAACATAGCAAGCAAGCAAGTAAATATTTTAGAGATTATCTAAAATTTCTATAATTTATACTCTAAATTAGCCCATGGACAGAATATAAAAAACGAAAGCAAGAGTTAGCCTGTTCCTTGAACAGTCTGTCCCAGGTACTATAGATTAACATGAGTTTGTTTTAGAATTAAACTATAGTCAGTACAGGACTAGATTCTGTGATGAGTCTGAAGTGCCAGTGTTCCATGCTGTTGATTCAATAGTAATGCATATTGTTTAAACATGATGTAAGTCTATGTTACAGCTAACATTTGTTATGAAAATCTGGGAACTCGATTTGTCTTCTCACCACTTTTGCACAGAGGGGTGCCTCAAGTAGAATGTAAATTGTTACCGAAAAGGAGTTTTGACTCATCCCAAGTAATTGCACAATAATTTATTTCAAATTTCAGAGTTCTGCTTCATGAAGCATGAAGAGGATGGATATTTGTGCTTAAAAAATTTCACCATGAAATAGAACCTTTTATGGCCTATTTTTATTATATCGCTATAATATTTTTTTAAATGAAATATATACAGTTATTTTGGAGAAGGCAATGGCAACCCACTCCAGTACTCTTGCCTGGAAAATCCCATGGACGGAGGAGCCTGGTAGGCTGCAGTCCATGGGATTCCACAGAGTTGGACACGACTGAAGCGACTTAGCAGTAGCAGTAGCAGCAGCATATACAGTTATTTTAATGCATTAAGTAGGTGTAAAATAGTGTATTGAATTTCTGATAGTTTCTCTTTTTAACTTTTTTCATAGATTCTGATATCTAAAATAATAGGAGTAATTTAGATTAGTATTTTGTAAATATATATCAATTAGAAAATATACTCTAGTTTATTTAGCTCCTAAGATAAAGTAAGCCCAGTCCTTTTTGCTAAAGACCAATAGAGTACATGTGTTTAGTAGTGGGTGATTCAAGTAAACGTTAAGAAAGGCTTGTAATAGTCTATGGTAAGTATTATGAGAGAAGATATCCAGGGTGCTTTGTAAAAACAGAGGAAAGTCACCTCCGCAGCCTGAGTCCTGAAGGTTATTTCATTGTTAGTCATTCTAGCTGGAAGGGACAGCATTTCACTGAAATTTGAATCCAAATGCAAGAAGTTGTATGGTTGCAGTCCAGTTGTTTTATGGGTCGGTAGGAAGAGATTAAGGAGGAAGGACATAGAAGCCAGATAATTAGGTCTTTGCTTGCAATGGAAAGAAAGTTGGATTTTATTCAAAATTATAAGCTAACATTAAAGCTGGGACATTTGTAGGAGGAGTGGCTCAGATGGTAAAGAATCTGCCTTCATTGCAGGAGACCCAGGTTCAGTCCCTGAGTCAGGAAGATCCTCTGGAGAAGGAACTGGCAACCCACTCCAGTATTCTTGCCTGGAGAATTCCATGGACAGAGGAACCTGATGGTCTACAGTCCACTGGGTTGCAAAGAATCAGACACAACTGAGCAACTAAATTTTCACTTCACCTTCAGACTCTGGAGCTACTAGAAGAATACAGCATGGAAGACCTACCTAGATCTGGATTTAAATCCTGGCCTTGTCAGCTAACAGTTAAATGACTTGGGCAAGTTATTTAACTTTTAAACATGTGTCCTTATCTATAGAATACTTGTGTAGTTATAGTTACTGTGCAGTAGGTTTGGTGATGCTAGCTGCTACTTCTTAAAAAGTAGAATTGAAGACCAAATTCTAGAAATAATAGAAGGATTGAGTACTACTGAAGAGCTGACTGCAAATAAAGGTAGAAGGGTAGATTTGGAGTTTGGTGTTTCAGATGTTAAATTTGAGACAGAGTGCAAATCTAGTGAAAATCAGTTTGTGAGTTATTGGTAGTGGTGTGTTAAATAGCAAAGCTGGGTGAATGGTGATTCACCACTCATTCTATTGCCTAGAAAGGATTATAGATAGGAGTTAGATAGCAAGATGTTAATGGTGAAAACCTGGATACATTCTCTATTATTTAAGGGATAGTGTGGAAAAAAATAAAAATGATGAAGACTCTGAATGATAGAGGGGACCATAAAGAAAGGACGGGAAAGCGGTGTCAATAAAGAAAGACTCCAGGAAGGGAACTGTTCATGCTAAGAATTGCCAATGAGAAGTCAGCTGTGATAAGAACTGAAAAATATCCACAGAAAAGAGCAACTAGGAAATCACTGGCAACTTTCAGAGAGTGAAAAGGGCTAAAATCAAATTTCCACATGATGGGAAGTAATTGAAACTTGAAGAAATGGAGAAAGAATATATAGACTTGGCTGAAAATAGAGAGAGAGAGAAGAGGTTAAGAATATGTTTTTTCTAATTTGAGCATATTATCACACCCCATGGAAAGAAAGAGCTGTTTGAGAATAATTATACAAAGTGGTGAATAATTTGGTAATAGAAATTTTATTTGGAAATTTCCCCTGGATCACAGAGAAACAGTAGATGTGAAATCCTAAAGTGAGGTACCACGTCCCTCGTAAAGATGTCAGCTTAGATTTCCTAGGCTTCTCTGAGGCCATGACATGGGTTCCCTTTAGTCACAGGGGCTTCCCTGATAGCTTAGTTGGTTTAAAAAAAAAAAAAAAAATCCGCCTGCAATGCAGGAGACCCTGGTTAGATTTCCAGGTTGGGAAGATCTGCTGGAGAAGGTATACGCTACCCACTCTGGTATCCTTGGGCTTCCCTTGGGGCTAAGCTTGTAAAGAATTCGCCTTCAGTGTGGGGGTGAAAGAAAGAAAGAAAGTGAAGTCACTCAGTCGTGTCCGACTCTTTGTGACCCTGTGGACAGTAGCCTGCCAGGCTCCTCTGTCCATGGGATTCTCCAGGCAAGAATACTGGAGTGGGTTGCCATTTCCTTCTCCAGGGGATCTTCCCAACCTGGGTTCAATCCCTGGGTTGGGAAGATCCCCTGGAGAAGGGAAAGCCTACCCTCTCCAGTATTCTGGCCTGGAGAATTCCATGGACTGTGTAGTCCATGGGGGTCGCAAAGAGTCGGACATGACTAAGTGACTTTCACTTTAGTCATAGGGCACAGAGAACTGGTGGTGCCCAACTCAACACTAGGTGCAAACCTCCCTATGCACATCTAGTAAGAAAGTCCCTTTCCAGAATTTGCCAGGGCTAAGGATGTGTTAGGATTACCTCTGAACCTGGATGGTTTACAACCAAGAACTGGCATGTAGACACTGGCTCTTACCAAGGGGACTACATGAAGTGCAAATGAGTAGAGGGGTCTATGGACAGTGAGCCTCCAGGAAATCAGGAGCCATGAAAGGAGCAATTCATGGCCACATTTGACAGCTACAGTGGAAAGTGCCCACCTGGGGAGCTTCTGAAGAACACACAGCAAACCAATGAAGATACAACAGGGCTAGAAAACATAAAACATCTTACAACAGCATTAACCAAGTAAGAATATTCCACTTTCCCTTTCCTAGTGGGAGAGGAGAGAGTTAAGAAACACAGTCTAGGTACTTCCCTGGCAGTCTAGTGGTTAAGACTTCACCTTCCAGTGCAGTGAGTGCATCTTCAATCCTTGGTCAGGGAGCTGAGATCCCACATGCCTCGCAGCCAAAAAAATAAAACATAAATGAGTCAACATTGTAACAAATTCAATAAAGACTTAAAAAATGGTCCATATTTAAAAGAAAGAAACACAGTCTGCCACATTCCTTTCCTTGGTGGCCTGCCTGCCTGCAATAGAAGTAACTTCAGCTTAGATAGAAGTTTAGAGTTTGACTGTTATTTAGGACTCAACTAGTATTTAGTAGATACAGAATTTGTGATTTAAAGTGATTAGTTTTCTACAAATGACTGGAAAAGTTATGAATTATTTGGATTTTTATCACAGTAGTGGTGGAGGAGAGGGACTTTTCCATTCAATAAATGTAGAGATGGGAGACAAAAATAAGTTGTGTCATAACTGGATGCACAAGTCTTGCTTACTCAGCTTACTTGTCCATGTTGTTAAATAAGATCCCAAGGGGGTGAGAGTAATGAAGTCCACATTTGGGAAAACTGAGCTTGAGCAGCAAGCTTTCACATATGTGGAACAGGAGATAAGGAGGGACAATAACAGTTAGATGTAGTTGAAGGAGGCAATGAGAGATCAGAAATAAGTTGGAAGAAATGTCCTATTTTCTTTGGGAATTGATGAGCCTTCCTGCTGAGAGTTAAGATAGTGGGAAAGTGGTGGGTAGATTAAAAAAGACCGAGGCAAATGATAGAGGTTTGGAGTTTAATACAATACTGCAGTGGTTCTCAAAATGTAGTCTCTAGACTTGGAGCATAGCGTCTCTTGGTAACTTAAAAAATGCAAAATTATCAGGTCCCAGTGACACCTACTCAGTCTGAAACTCTAGGCACAGAATCCAACAATCTGTGTTCTAACAAACCCAGCTGGTGATTCTCACACAGACTGTAGAGTTTGAGAACCACCCTGGTAAAATAGAGTGCTTTAAAAGCAAGGTTCTGTGTTTACAGTAGAGCAAAGTCATTTGTTAATTCAGTGCCTTCTGCAAATTATTCAGCCTCTCTGTGCGTTAGGTTCTTCATCTGTAAAATTAAGATATCTAATAGCAGCCAAATCATATTATTCTTATAAGATCTATATGACTCAATGCATCTTCAGTCTTTAAAACAGTCTCTGGTATATTGAAAACAAATTCTTATTATTATGGAAAATAAAATGCTCAGTATTCTTGAAACACCTGGTAGGTCTGATTAATGTGCTATGCTTTGAGATATTTGCTCCTTTAGGACATGGATTCACTGTTTTAATCCCCTGTCACAAGACTGTGAGCCCAGGAGCTGTGTCATCTTTTCCTTTTTTGTGTAATGTCTTTAGCAGCATGAGGCAATGACTAAGGAAATGGGGGAAAAGTGAAATAAAATGTACAGAGCAATGCATATAGAATTAGTCAAATTCTGCAAGAGTTTTGAACAAAAACATAATAACTAATTATTGAGGAATAAGATTATGTTTTGAATTTTTTAAAAAACACTTTAAGCATTTCTTTGAAGAAATATTGCTAGGAGACCATATCCAATGCAGTGACATGGTGAAGGACAATTTCTGTGTTAACTAGAGAAACATAGTTTCCGGTGTATTTGAAAGAAAATATCAATTTGTGTTGATTATTTTTCCATTTACTTAGAGCTACAGAGCTTCATTCTTCAAGTCTTCAATAATGTTTTCCAAGACCCTTATCCTTTGATCATAATATTAGCCACATAGATGATTCCCCAGTAGTTCTGTATTTATTATCAGTGATAAAACTACATCTAAAAATCTCCTATTTGTCTTTTTCTGGTTATACTCTAATAGTTTGGAAATGTGTAATAAAATACCCTAATGACTACACCTTGAGAACTGAATCCCATTCTAATTGTTTTGATGCATGGGCTAGCAGGATAATTGATTGACACTAAGACCACTCAGTAAACAGCCAGCTAACAGAATTAGATTAATCAAAACATATGGTAATTACAACTGTGCAGAACAACTTGGAATCTGTAGTGTAGCCTCAGGGTAAATAATCAAGTCTGCTCAAAGAGCTATTAGACTTAATAAGTCTTATCATGCGATTAGGATTAAGAGAGGCTGAAAGATAAAACTGTAAAGTTTTAGGAAGGTATTTGACGAAAGATTTACTTCATTCCTAAGAAAACAGTTCTAGTATTTAGAATAAACATTGAATTTTTAGAGATGTGATTATCATGTATGTTTTTATAACTTTGCTATAAACTTAAGACTTTTCATAGTGCTTTGTGTTTTTTATAAAATACATGTACTTTTGAGACCTCAGATTTTGACTCATTCATTCACCTAACAAATAATTCTTAAGCACTTACTATATACAAGGCTCTAGATAAACACTGTTGAGAAGAGGTAAAACAAGCCACAAATCCTGACTTTTGAAATTAGATTTTGGCGGAGAATTAAAATTTTTATAATTCCAGCTAAGCTATTTCAAAGCCTAAAAGATGATGCTCTTAAAGTGCTTCACTCAATAAGACAGCAAATTTGGAAAACTCAGCAGTGGCCACAGGACTGGAAAAGGTCAGTTTTCATTCCAGTCCCAAAGAAAGGCAATGCCAAAGAATGTTCAAACTACCACACAATTGTACACATTTCACATGCTAGCAAAGTAATGCTCAAAATTCTTCAAACTAGGCTTCAACAGTTGGAGAAGGCAATGGCAACCCGCTCCAGTACTCTTGCCTCGAATATCCCATGGACGGAGGAGCCTGGTAGACTGCAGCCCATGGGGTCGCAAAGAGTTGGACACGACTGAATGACTTCATTTTCACTTTTCACTTTCATGGATTGGAGAAGGAAATAGCAACCCACTCCAGTGTTCTTGCCAGGAGAATTCCAGGGACGGCGAAGCCTGGTGGGCTGCTGTCTATGGGGTCACAGAGTCAGACATGACTGAAGCGACTTAGTAGCAGCAGCAGCAGCAGCAGGCTTCAACAGTATGTGAATCAATAATTTTCAAATGTTCAAGCTGGATTTAGAAAAGGCAGAGGAACCAGAGATCAAATTGCCAATATCTGTTAGATCATAGATAAAGCAAGAGAGTTCTAGAAAAACATCTACTTATGCTTCCTTGACTATGCCAAAGCCTTTGACTGTGTGGATCACAACAAGCTGTGGAAAATTCTTAAAGAGATGGGAATACCACACCACCTGACCTGCCCCCTGAGAAACCCGTATGCATGTCAAGAAGCAACAGTTAGAACCGGACATGGAACAATGGACATGTTCCAAACTGGGAGAGGAGTATATCAAGGTTGTATATTCTCATCTTGCTTATTAAACTTATATGCAGAGTACATCATGCAAAATGCCAGGCTGGATGAAGCACAAGCTGGAATCAAGATTTCAGGGAGAAATATCAATAACCTCAGAAATGCAGATGACAGCACCCTTATGGCAGAAAGTGAAGAGGAACTAAAGAGCCTCTTGATGAAAGTGAAAGAGGAGAGTGAAAAACTAAGATCATGGCATCTGGTCCCATCACTTCATAGCAAATAGATGGGGGAACAATGGAAACAGTAAGAGAATATTTTCTTGGTCTCCAAAATCACTGCAGATGGTGACTGCAGCCATGAAATTAAAAAATGCTTGCTCCTTGGAAGAAAAGCTATCACAAACCTAGGCAGCATATTAAAAAGCAGAGACATTACTTTGCCGACAAAGGACAGTCTAGTCAAAGCTATGGTTTTTCCAGTATTCACATGGATATGAGAGTTTGACCATAAAGAAGGCTCAGCATTGAAGAATTGATGCTTTTGAACTGTGGTGTTGGAGAAGACTCTTGAGAGTCGCTTGGACTGCAAGATCAAACCAGTCCATCCTAAAGAAAATCAATCCTGAATATTTGTTGGAAGGACTGTTCTGAAGCTCCAGTACTCTGCCACCTGATGCAGAGAGCCGACTCATTAGAAAAGACCCTGATGCTGGGAAAGATTGAAGGCAGGAGGAGAAGGGGATAACAGAGGATGAGGTGGTTGGATGGCATCACCAACTCAATGGACATGAGGTTGAGCGAGCTCCAGGAGATGGTGATGGGAAGCCTGGTGTGCTGCAGTCCATAGGCTTCCAAAGAATTGAACCCGACTCAGTGATTGAACAAAAACAAAGTTCAAGGTGAGGAAAAATAGAAAATCCTTAGGAAAAGGTAGAGATAAAATACTAGCAAAGATAAAAAGAAGTGAAAACTTTTATGGGGACTTCAGGGAAAGCTTTAGGATTGAGTCCCAATTCTTAAAAGTTTGAACAATCTGCAACACATATTGAGAAAAAGAGAAATGTCCTACTTTACACTACTGTCTAAGATGGCCCTATTTTATGTTTTATCCTTCCATAATAATTGAAATTATATATTTGATTTTGTAGTCTCATTGTCATTTCCTAGATACATGAAACTAGAAGTAAAGCCATGAGTCATAAATCATAAATGATCAGTTTTCCACTCTTATTTTGATTCAAAACTCAATAATGTTCTTCTCACATGCCACCCTGAATATTTATTATTAGGTTCAATGAACTCAAACATGGAGGTGACCTATGGTCATATCTTTCTAGAAACAGAACACTGGCTAATGGGATTTATATATTTCCAAGCCTGGGATCTGAAATGGTATCAGCATCATAGAAATGGATTGTACATTCTTCTGAAGATGAGTCTATTTACACCTTCAACTGTCTTCGGATACATCATTGTTTTCTTGCTTGGTCTGAAAATAATCTAGTTTTTATCTCACCAATTTGAGGATTCAGGGAAAGTAGAGAATGAGTTCACATGGAGATTTAATGGAGGAGGCTCAGCAATGGGAATCTCCTCCAAAATCCTCCCTTTGATCCCTTCCACTACTATCCACCACTGTCCTTTCCAATCAGTGAGGAATACTTGACTGGAAAAGAGGCTGTGGGACAGAGAGAATGACAAGACAAGAATTATTGTATAATAAGAATGTGACAATCTGGTGTTATGTAAACCATGGAATAATATTGGTTCCAGAATGAAAATGTAATTGATTTTCAAGGAGGGAAAATATCCTAATACTAATACTTAGAAGTGTAAAATAGTTCTTCTAAGCATGACAAATATGTGCAGGATATCTTTGAAAATATGAGAAAATAGAGATTCAGACAGCGTGTTTGACTTACCCAAGGTTGCACAGGCTAGTATGAGCTTTTTTTGGAGACAGTATCTTTTGATTCCTCTTCCAGTGCCCTTTTCTCATGTAACCTGAGTGTCCAGGGCTTCTCTAACCATCTTGTCAACTCCTTCCCACTCTATTCATCATCTATCATATTACCCTTCATCTTCTTTTTTTGTGTGTGGCATTTTTGTGTTCATGTCATTTTATTTTCTCGTGTTTATCTTTATTCCACTATAGACTAAGTCTCCTAAGAACAATAATATATCCTGTTCACTACTGTTTCTGCATCTGGTTACCACTACTGTATCCCAAGCACCTGATACACTATTGGTAAATCCACAAGAAATACTTATCAACTGACTATTTACTATAACAAAGTGGTTGCATGCATACTTAGTCACTCAGTCATGCCTGACTCTTTGCAACCCCATGGACTGTAGCCTGCCAGTCTCCTCTGTCCATGGGATTAAGTTTTGACAAATCAGGGTAATCACAGCTGAGTGATATATTGATATATTGAGTGCAACAAGAGTTATGAAACTAACATAGTAAGTAAGTAAAGTCGCTTAGTTATGTCCAACTCTTTGCAGCTCCATGGACTGTAGCCTACCAGGCTCCTCTGTCCATGGGATTTTCCAGGCTGGAAAATTTCTCGTACTGGAGTGGATTGCCATTTCCTTCTCCAGGGGATCTTCCCGACTCAGGGATCGAACCCGGGTCTCCCACATTGTAGACAGACGCTTAACTGTCTGAGCCATACTGCTGCTACTGCTAAATCGCTTCAGTCGTGTCCGACTCTGTGCAACCCCATAGATGGCAGCCCACCAGGCTCCCCCATCCCTGGGATTCTCCAGGCAAGAACACTGGAGTGGGTTGCCATTTCCTTCTCCAATGCATGAAAGTGAAAAGTGAAAGTGAAGTCACTCAGTCGTGTCCCACTCTTTGGGACCCCATGGACTGCAGCCTACCGAGCTCCTCCATTCATGGGATTTTCCAGGCAACAGTACTTAAATATTGCCAAATTCCCACATTTGGTTTTTTTTTTTTTTTCTCTCTCTCTCTTATTTCAGGGCTGCCCAGGTGGCTCAGTGATAAAGAATCCACCTGCCAAGCAGGAGACATGGGTTTGACAAGTTATTCTTTTACTGATTATCTATCATGGATAAATATGCCTTACTACAAGCTAGTCTCTCTAATTTTTTAATTTTCAGTTAGTTTTTCCAAGCTACACTGAAGAGCACAATTCTGCAAGCCAATGATTCTTTCCATGACATGTGTCCTTAAGGAATCTATGACCTTTCGTGTTTCACTATCACTTTCTCAAGTAAACATTGGCATTTCTTTTCATCTTCCCTCATAAATACTGTTTAACTTTTTAATAATTTGATTTTTGACCACTTGCCAATTTGTTAAGTTTATATTTTGTCACTTTACTGATTTGTATCCAGGTTCTATACTCAATATCTGAGCAGAGAAATTCACTCACACATTCATTCCTTCATGTGTTCTTTCATTTAACAAGTAGGCACTGAGTATTTACCATGTGCTGGGTACTACAGATATAATGTGATCAAATATAGTCAAGGTCCTTTCTTCCTCGCGTTTCCAAACACATACATACACACTCACACGGATATGTCTATGACTACAACTGTGACAAATGCTATGAAAGTGAAAAGTGAAAGTCACTCGGTCGTGTCCAGCTCTTTGCGACCCCATGGACTATACATTGGAGAAGGCAATGGCACCCCACTCCAGTACTCTTGCCTGGGAAATCCTGTGGACGGAGGAGCCTGGTAGGCTTCCGTCCATGGGGTCGCAAAGAGTTGGACACGACTGAGCAACTTCACTTTCACTTTTCACTTTCATGCATTGGAGAAGGAAATGGCAACCCATTCCCATGAATGTTCTTGCCTGGAGAATCCCAGGGATGGCGAAGCCTGGTGGGCTGCTGTCTATGACGTCACACAGAGTCAGATACGACTGAAGTGACTTAGCAGCAGTAGCAGGACTATATGTTCCATGTAATTCTCCAGGTCAGAATACTGGAGTTGGTAGCAACACCCTTCTCCAGGGGATCTTCCTAACCCAGGGATTAAACCCAGGTCTTCTGCATTGCAGGTGGATTCTTTACCAGCTGAGCTACCAGGGAAGACAAATGCTCTAATAGATAGATATCCATGCTATGTGATCCTATAATAGGGCTATTGGACATCAAGTAGTTAAGAGAAGGCTTCACAGAGGAAATAACACAAACTAAAATGTGAACCATGACCAGTTGGTAATTAGGCAAACAGGGGAAGAAAACATAGTTCAAATGGGGATGCAGGTGGGGGGAATTGCCTTGATTCAGTGATGAGAGGGTTTATGGTAAAGGATAAGCAAAATAGCAATTTACTAGTGTAACCAAAGTTCAAAGGATAAAGGGGGAGCTTTATCTAAGTTTGATAAGGTTGGTAAAGATTGAAGCATGTAAGATCATCTACAGCATATTAAGGAGTTTCTAGGAAACAACTTAAAGTTTTTAAAGCAGGAATTTAAACATTTCCTATGAGAAGTTAAAGGTGCCAAAATTGATTTTTAGTGATCAGGTTTTACTGAGACAGAGAATAATGGACAGAGTCCAGACTCTAGGAGCATGAGGGAAGGAAATTCATGCATTCAATTTTGGCCATGTTGAGTTTGAGATGTCTTTGAAATACCCAGGAGTAGATGTAAAGTAGGCAGTTGATTATACAAATTTGGAACTCAGAAGAGTGTTATGGCCTAAAGATATAATTGTATGAATTGATTTTGTCTAGCTGATAATTGAATCTGTGAGCATGGATGAGGTCACATAGGGAGAAAATATCAAGTTAGAAAAGGAAAGATAATTAAGGAGCAGTTTTAGAAGATTGTCAACATCTTGTGGCTTGAAGGAAGATGAACATGCCAACAAAGTTAGAAAGAAGAAGGAAAGAAATAGGAAGAAGACCAGGAGACAACTGTCTTGAACCCAAGGGAAGAGAAAGTACCAACAATGTCAATGTCAGGGGATAAAAGGTCATGACTCTTGTGTTTACAAGTAACAAATAAATGGTATTTATTGACCCATAATGATCATGTCCAGCATTGATCTGGCTTCATATAAGATACAGTGTCACCAAGAATCATATACCTCCTCCTGCTTTCTGTGACATTGACTGTCTTCATCCATGATTGACTGGATGGAAGAATGATTGATAAAGGAATGTTAAAGATGGCTTCCAGGAACTTCAGCTGAGCTTTTGGTTAGCATGCAATACTTATAAAGATGGATCCCAAGTTCTAGCTTGTGTATGTGATGACATATTGGCATTTTTCACTAAGATTAATAAAACAGTTTTGGCAGGAAATTTTTAATTTAGTTGAGTTTAAGAGATATGTGAGCCATCCAACAGCCAGTTAAAAGTAAAAGTAAGTGGTAAGTAAAGTTATGAAAGTGCATGGAATTATTTATAAAGACATAGAGAAACTAAAGAAGGCCTAGCAACTAGCATTGAGAGACCCCAGCATTTAAGGATTAGGTACAAATGAAACAACAAATGAATAAGAACAAAAAGAAGTAGTCAGGAAGAATGAAAATAAAAAATATGGGATATCACTGAAGCCAAAGAAAAACAGAGTGATCAGCTTTGTCAAATTATCCTGAGAATCAAGTAAAAATGAGTAAAATAAAGACCAAAAATATTGATTTTAATTAATTGGTGAAATTAGGAGTTGTTTCACTAATAAACTAATGGCAAAGGCAGGTGAGAATTAAGTCAGATTGGAGTGAATTAAGGAGTGAATGGGAAAATAAAGAATGAAGAAGGGATGGCAGACTAAATATATATATAACCCTTCCAGAAGAATCAATTGTAAAGAGGAAGAGGTAAAGCAGTAACTAAAGGAGAAAGTGGGATCAGAGAGGTGATTTTATTTGTTTGATGAGACACACTTGTGAATGTTAAATATAGAATGGAATAATCTAAGAGAAAGGAAGAAATCAGAAATACATAAGAGGGAAATCAACAGATGGGAAGGGATGAGAGTCAGAGTATGAAAGAAAGATTTTATAAGGCAGGTACAAGGTCACAGGATTATTAAATATGAAAGTTTATTTTAAAAATGACTCAAAGAATCTAGGTTGAATAGGAAAGATGTGAAGATAAGACAGAGTTAATAGGTAAGAAAGGTCTTACATAAAGACTCCAGTGAGACAAAGGCTCTGTTTAGTGTAATTGAGCACCAATATTTAAAGAATGTTCTGTTGTAACAAAGTTTGGGCTAATCCTGATACACAATGCAAAATTTTTCAAGATAACCATGAGACTGAGTCTTACTAAGGTTACTATAGGGACATTATCTTCCTATACAACCATGGGACTATTTTTGCCTTCCTGTTCTAGGCTTTTCATCATATCCTTTTATTGATTGCTTATGTATCTTTCCAGATAAGTCTAGATTATGAACTCCTGGAATTCTTTCTTTCCTCTTCTTAAGGATACCAAAGTTTTTTTACTTTTTTCTTTTTTTTAATGAAAGAATACTCTAAAAATGTGTTCAAAGTATTGAATTGAGATTTCTCCTTTATCATCTTAATCATGACTGTATTGATACTTTTGAGGTTAATGTTAAGCTCCCAGGTAGTAGCAATGGCATAAATTTACCTCCATCTCATCTTCTATATTGAAGCATGGTGTCTTAAAGGTAAAAATGTCTAGAAGTAATGTGTTATTGCTCCTGATCCAAACTCACCTACTCAGTAAAAATACAGTGGGTTATACCAGCCAGTTGTGCATCTTGGCCAAATTTAAATCACTGGAAAGTGAATTGGAAAATTGAAAAATTACTTTATAGAATTAACATATAAAAACCTCATCTAAAACATTAACTATCAAGTAAGAAATAGTGTATACAAAACTACATTGATTAAAAATACATATTATCCTATAATATATGTTCTTTTAAGTTTCCTTCATATTATTTTCAACTTTCATTTTTATTTATTTAGTTTATGTTTACCATTTTTAATGACTGTAAAAAATGCCACTGGGTTGATGCATTATAATTTACTAAGATATTCCTATTTTGTTTGACATTTGGTTATTTCTATTTTTTTCCTTATTATAATACTTTAAGGAACATCTTTGGAAATATAGTTCTTCTTTCTTGTTGGATTGTTCCCTTGGATATATACCTATGAGTATAGACTGCTATATCAAAACATAAAGACATTCATATGATTATTGATATGCTTTCAAAAAAAGATTGTATAATGACACACTCTTCCAGACTCATCAGGTATAAAAGTTCTTGCTTTAATATATATAAAATAGCTTCTCTGTTTAATTTGGTTGGATGGCAGTGGACGTTACTTCAAGTTAGTGTAAATATTCCTCTAATATTTGAGTACTGTAATTGGTCTATTTACATTTTGTAGAATATAAATTATTATCAATTTTATTTGAGGAGAAATGAATTTTTTATCATTTAATCCATACATTCTTCTCAGTCCAGACTTCCACAACTATTAATTTCAGTTATGTCTATTATACATAATTTTACATAAATTATTTTATTAAATTATATAAAATCTTTACTTGCAGCCTATATTTAAGACTATATTAATGTCTGACTCTGGATCTCATAGTCACATGAAACTTGATTTGAAGCCCAGATATGAATCTCTTGTTGCCTTGCTGATGACTTAAACTTCTAGTTTTCTCAGTATAACAATTGTTATAACACTGGAGTGGGTTGCCATTTCCAGAAGACCTGGGCTCAATTCCTGGATCCGAACGATCCCCTGGAGAAGGGAATGGCAACCCACTCTAGTATTCTTGCCTGGTGAATTCCATGCACAGAGGAGCCTGGCAGGCTATAGTCCATGGGGTCGTGTAGAGTCAGATACAGCTGAGCGACTAACATACACATACACAACGGGAATAAAAGCACAGAATGTTGAATCTTTTTAGTGGGAATGTTGACCAAACACATTTCCATATAAAGTTGTTTTAGCTCAAAGTGCTAGAGAATTTTGGTCATTGCTTATAGGCATAACTGATACACTGTATAATTCCAGCTATTTCTATGTTATATTAAAGCTGGGATCTTATTTCATTCGATGTATTATATCTGTTGTTCAATGACATTGGCCAGATATGTCTTCTGGTTTTATACTGCTAGGTAGGGGCATGTTTTGATATGCTGTTTATTTTAATGTTGTTACATATGTCCTTTTTTAAGATAGTTAACTTATATCTGTGTTATAGTGTCTGCTCTTTGCATTGTGTACCATGGTACCAGGCATATTTTCTTATATATAATCATATTCTAGCAATAATGCACATATTTATATAGCACTTTATAAATTTTGAAGCATTTTGCAAGCATGCATTTCCTCTTTGATATAATAAATGTTGACAAGTCATATGCATATGAATATCATAAATACATAAATCACCTGCCATGATGTTTTCTTTTTATTTCAAATAAAATGGTTTTAATGACACTTTTGTGCCACATTTATGACTTTCAAAACACTCTCACTCTCAAATATTTTAAATCTCTTTTGATATTTACCTCAAACATGTCAGGAACAGAGAATATGTATTAGTGTCAATTTACACATGAGAAAGTTAAGACTCCAAGGCATTAAATAACATATTGCATGGTCATGTGTATAAAAAGAGAAATAAATAGGTCTAGAATCCAGATATCTGACCATTAGCTCTATTCTAACTATTCATGTGTGCCATTCTTTAGTTTGGTATAAATGTAAATGCCAAGAATAAGGCACTCTAGTTTCTGAGAACTAAAAGAAAATAGACAATTTCACATACTAAGAAGGTTTATCTAAAGCAATAAAAAAATAGAAACTACACAATTTATATTTTAATGTTTAATTATTCTGTGCATTTTTTTCTTGCGAAAGACTAGGACTAATGGGGGTAAAAAGAAGATGCTTTTAGGAGAGAAAAAGTAGAATTCCAATAGCCTGCTATTCTAACTCTAGCACATATCTCTGAATGCTTGGTTCATAGAATTTAAGAACCCACATATAAGGAGCCAGAGGATGTCATGTATTGTAAATTTAGAGTAAGGGCAGTTAACTCTATAAGATGAAGAATGATCATTCTAGAGAATAAAATAAATAGGAATGGAAAGTAGTAAATGATTGATTAATGGTCATAGTCATACATGCCTTGTATCAGTTTTGAGTCAAAATGCTTCCTGTCATATTGGTAAGGGTAATCCCTATTGGTAAGAGATTGATTTCATCTCTGCTGCTACTGTGAGTTTCTGTGAGGGTAGTACTGATAGGTACCTGGAACATATAAATAACTTTGTAAGTATTATTTTCTCTTTTTTAAGTTAAGTTTTGATTGCAGTTACTTTGAAAACTACGTTCCAAATTCTGGCTCACACATTACATTCTTTTGTCACCACCAGACACTTCTCTGTTGCCTGGCAACATGATACAACTCCATACCTGGAATGAATCTTGAAAGAGGTATTGGTCACTAGTGAGTAGTATGTAGATAGTTGTCTAAAGATAGTAAATAGAGTTAGAATAACAGAGACACTACTGAAATTCTACTTTTTTCTTCAGAAAAAAATCATTTTTATTTTACCTATTACTTTTATTTTTTTCTCTGAAGGGAACAAAAAAGGAACAAAATAAGAAATAATTAAATTTAAAACTACAAGTTATTGATTTCGTCTCTTTTTTTCCTTGGTTGTTTTGGATAAGCTCCTTAGCATATTTCTCATAGACACTGTCAATTTTCTTTTACTCTAGCTTCATATTTGAAGAGGAATGCATTACTTGGTTTTACATGTACTTATCAACTTCCTGATGTTCAAACTGGTTTTAGGAAAGGCAGAGGAACCAGAGATCAAATTGCCAACATCCGCTGGATCATGGAAAAAGCAAGAGAATTCCAGAAAAACATCTATTTCTGCTTTATTGACTATGCCAAAGCCTTTGACTGTGTGGATCACAATTAACTGGGGAAAATTCTGAAAGAGATGGGAATACCAGACCACCTGACCTACCTCTTGAGAAATCTGTATGCAGGTCAGGAAGCAACAGTTAGAACTGGACATGGAACAACAGACTGGTTCCAAATAGGAAAAGGAGTCCGTCAAGGCTGTATATTGTCACCCTGCTTATTTAACTTATATGCAGAGTACATCATGAGAAAGGCTGCACTGGAGGAAGGAGGGAATCAAGCTGGAATCAAGACTGCAGGGAGAAATATCAATAACCTCAGATATGCAGATGACACCACCCTTATGGCAGAAAGTGAAGAGGAACTAAAAAGCCTCTTGATGAAAGTGAAAGAGGAGAGTGAAAAAGTTGACTTAAAGTTCAACATTCAGAACACGAAGATCATGGCATCCGGTCCCATCACTTCATGGGAAATAGATGGGGAAACAGTGTCAGACTTTATTTTGGGGGGCTCCAAAATCACTGCAGATGGTGACTGCAGCCATGAAATTAAAAGACGCTTACTCCTTGGAAGAAAAGTTATGACCAACCTAGATAGCATATTCAAAAGCAGAGACATTACTTTGCCAATTAAGGTCCGTCTAGTCAAGGCTATGGTTTCTCCAGTGGTCATGTATGGATGTGAGAGTTGGACTGTGAAGAAGGCTGAGAGCTGAAGAATTGATGCTTTTGAACTGTGGTGTTGGAGAAGACTCTTGAGAGTCCCTTGGACTGCAAGGAGATCCAACCAGTCCATTCTGAAGGAGATCAGCCCTGGGATTTCTTTGGAAGGAATGATGCTGAGGCTGAAACTCCAGTACTTTGGCCACCTCATGTGAAGAGTTGACTCATTTGAAAAGACTCTGATGCTGGGAGGGATTGGGGGCAGGAGGAAAAGGGGACGACAGAGGATGAGATGGCTGGATGGCATCACTGACTTGATGGATGCGAGTCTGAGTGAACTCCAGGAGTTGGTGATGGACAGGGAGGCCTGGTGTGCTGCAATGCTTGGGGTCGCAAAGAGTCGGACACGACTGAGCGACTGAACTGAACTGAACTGATCAAAATGTATATCAATTTGCCTATAATAAAAAATAGTAAGTTACTTTACTTAAATCATGACTACAGGGCACCTTAAAATTTCCCTTTGGCCTTAAATTTCCCCAGATCAGTTGTTGAACTGTTCCCAATTTGCCCTGGATGTATGAACTGTGAGTGGAGAGCACTGGTCCCACTCTGCTCAGGAAATGCTACGGATTTAAGTTTTGAGTTCAGTGTGTGCACAAAGGATTAGTGCATAAATTCATTACACGTTTTTCACTAACTTCCTAAATCAGAAACACTTGGATCTTTGTTTGAAAGGCAGAATCTTTGTCTGATCTATCCCAGATCAGAATCCTTCATACTGAATTCCAGGAATTTGACCTCAATGTCCATCTCTCTACCTACCTCTTGGCTCCTATGCTTCAATCTCTTTTGGTCTCTGACTCATGCCAATCTGTTTCCACTCGATCTTGGTGGCTCAAACAGTAGAGAATCTGCCTGCAGTGCAAGGGACCCGAGTTCATTCCCTGGGTTGGGAAGATCCTCTGGAGGAGGAAATGATAATCCACCCCAGTATTCTTGTCTGGGAATTCCAATGGACAGAGGAACCTTGCGGGCTAGGGTCCATGGAGTTGCAAAGAGTCGGACGTGACTGAGTGACTAACAGTTTCACTTTCAGAGTCCACACACAGCTCTTCCTCTGCCTAGATCTCTCATTTCCCGACTTTCCCATGAACAATTCCTTCTCCCCATTCAGGTCTCAGTTCAACTGTTACCTCTAGACAACAGAGCTCGCTGATTCCTCAAAGTAACCCCTACTGTCGCCCAGGAGTTCCTGTCTCATTTACATGTTTTATTTGTATCAAAGTAGTTAGCAATGCCAGATTTTATTTATTTATTTATTTTTGACATTTAATATCTATCTCTTTTTTTGCTAAAGTTGAAACTCTACAAGCACAGGAACTTTTCTATGCTCTGTTCATGGCTGTATTTGTAGGAGGTGCTCCAACAAGAACAGGTAGAATAAATGACTGAATCTTTTTAATAAGCTCCTTAGGTTGCTGTCACATATCCTCAAAATTGACACCGTGGGGCTAGAGGATGTCTCAGGACTAGCATATATTTCTCAATTAAAACCAAGCAACGTGATGGCTGAAGTGATTTCCAATTCTTTGGCATAAGCAGATCTTCTCAGAGGCAAATCAAATCTAACTGAACCCCCTAGGAGTGCTTAGTACATCCAAGAGCCCAGTGGCTGTGAGAAAGTTTACTGGCTGTGACTGAAGATCCTAGCTTTGGGTTCTGGCTCTCTGGTTTATTATATAACTTCATTAAAGCCAAATAACCAAAGATTGTAGACTTTAGGGACCTCATCATGACGCCTTATCTCTCATAGTCAAAATTTCTGCATATATCAAATGAGAGAATGAGACCAGATTAGTAATCCATACTAGCTTCTACAAAAATGCCAATTCATTAAAACCTAAATATTGGCTTACTCAAAATAATGCAAGAAATTGCAAAAGCTTGTATGGTACAAAAATGTAGGAAATTCTGACTACCACAGCTCTCTCTCTTGGAGATTCAAAATACATATTTGTAATTTTAAAATAATAAAAAATCCTTTGGAAATAAATCTCTATATTATTTAACTGAGCATTCATCAAACTTATCTGATCATAGCACCTTTTCTTATCCTGCAACAGCTTGAACTAATATTCCACAAAATTCAGTTTGAGAAATGCTGGATTAGATTATCTTAAAGCTATCTTCTGGTACATGTGGTCCAAAATTGTCTGGTGCCATGTTATAAGCATGCTTGCCATCCACTCTAGATATTCTGTAATCCCCCTGGGAATGGCTACACATCTGCAGTAAGAAAGAGCTATGATGATTTGAAACTTTCTGCTTTATTTGCTGAAATCACTCATTAGTATCCATAAGGTTTGGAGTGATCCCAGATAAGATCAGCCCCCTTCTATGAGAGCATGTGCAGGCAACTTTCCCACTCCATACCAATAAATTCTAAATCTCAGAAAGCTGTGCAAAATTAAAGGATTTCAGGCCAAGGAAACCTTTATCCAGGTAGCAGAAACTCATTCTTGTGCCAGTTGACAGGTTAAGAGAGAAACTTTTGTCTATTTTTATAGAAAATATACATTGAAAAATTAAAACAAGGAGTTTTAAAAGTTTCCCTTTAACTGTCACTAACAATGATTCCATACTTCAGATGCCTCAAATGAATTTGCTCAAGAGAATGCCTACCTATGCCTGAAGTCATGCATTTGGTAATAAGATGATTTTTTAAAACAAATACCATATATTACACCATGTACGTGGAATCTAGAAAAAATCAATACAGAATTGTAAAGTAAAATAAAAAATAAATAAATTAATTAATTTTTAAAAAAAAAGAAAAAATGTTTCAGATGAACATATTTGCAGGGCAGGAATAGAGACACAAACATCAGGAACTGATGTGTAGAAACAGTGGGGTGGTATTAATTGGGATATTGGAATTGATGTATATGCACTACCA
Source organism: Oryx dammah (assembly GCF_014754425.2). NCBI lineage: Eukaryota > Metazoa > Chordata > Mammalia > Artiodactyla > Bovidae > Oryx > Oryx dammah. The sequence goes on from NW_024070186.1 coordinate 63,544,375, forward strand.
TGAGTGAAATAGACAGCTAGTAGGAACCTGCTTCATAGCACAGGGAGCTCATCTCGGTGCTCTGTGAAGAACTAGAGGAATGGGATGGGGGGTGGGGGTGGGAACAAGGTTCAAGAGGGAAGGCAATATATGTATAGCTGATTCACTTCATTGTACAGTAGAAACTAACACAACATTCTAAAGCAGCTATATCCCAACTAAAAAAAAAAAAAGAAACTATTACATTATGGATTGAATTGAGTCTCCCAAAATTCGTACATTGAATTCCTTAACACCTGGTACCTTAAAAAGTGATCTTCTTCAGAAATGAAGTCATCACAGATATAATTAGTTTAAGTTAATAACATTAGGATGAGATCATACATGGAATAGAGAGGGCTTCTAATCCAGTATGAGTGGTGTCCTTATGTAAAGGAGACATTTGGACAGCAAGATAAACATGTACAGAGGGAATGTGATGTGAAGAGATGCAGGAATAAGATGCCATTTACACCTTAAGGAGAGAATCCTGGTATAGATCCTTCTCTCACAGCCCTTGGAAGTAACTTACCTTGCCAACATTTTGATTTCAGACTTCTGGCCTCCACAAACATGGGGCAATAAATTTCTGTTCTTTAGGCGATCCAATTCTTGGATTTAGTTTCAGCAGACCTAACACACTGATACATAGGATCTAAATGTTGGGATCAAGTCTCTTAGTCCTATAGGTACATTTGTCCAATTCTCAGATGAATTCCTCCCTTCAGAATATCAAATGCATGAGTGGGCCTAAGGTGTTTCAGAGCAAGTCAGTGAGTGGTCCTCCCCAGACCACTTTCTTTGGTTCTTATCCCCCTAGAATAGCTGGTTTAGCTCAAGTCTTAGAGTAGAAACCTTCATGACATTTCAATGAACTTTCCTTTAGTCTTCTAGAGAATTTTGCTTCAGCTGAAGTAAAGATTGGAAGAAATTACAAATATTTGGAAAGATAAAAGGCAATGAAATTACTTTGAAACACACTTTATCCAGCCTCATAAGGTTGACCAAACAACATTTTGGGCAAAACTGCCTAGATTTTTGAAGTGGATGTTAGAAGTGGGTAATATAGAAAATTGAAACAAATCTTCCCTGAAATTACCACTACCATTTCTAGTGTTCTTTGAGGACTGGCATAATGCAGTTCCTACTTCCTAGCCTAAGGCAGAGAGGTCAGAGCTTTAAACGCTACTTGTAACAAAGGGAAGAGTCAAATTGCTCTTGTCATTAATTAGTTCAGATGTTACTTCAAATTGACTTTGGCCCTATTATTGAATCAAGAAATTCAAATCTGAGGGAATAAAATGTGGGAATGCTACCAGGTCAGAAAACTTGAGCTCCATTTTTTTTTTGCAATTAGAAAAGGAATAAGTGCCCATGTTTAAATTCAGTTTAGCACTAATCTTGATATAAGAGGGTTGACAAAATATGGAAATAATTATAATATGAAAAATATTATATCAAGGCTTGAATCTAAAAGCTTATAAACATTTCCATGACACTTTCTATATTTTGTTTCTGTGTTTGCAGTTCCTTTCTACATCCATTACCTAGTTTGCCTTAGTGGGGTAGTATCATCTGCAACACCATAATTGTCACCATCAACTTCATTTTCACCAATAAAACAGTCATTCAGGGCCTCATCCTCTGAACCTGTGCAAAGAGTAATGTGCAGACCCAGCTCTGCCCTGTGGTTATTTATAATTGTATCATTGTATTGAGTATATGCCATACTGTGATTCAGTTGGACTTAGCAAATGACTTAATAATTCTTTTCACTTTTATCAGGAAAGGAGCTCTTACTGTCGAATTCTCACTTGCTTTGAGAATTAATGAGTTTGCCTATTTTCACTGCCTATTTTCACTTTTACTAAAGCTTGTAGTCTCTTATTGCCTAGAGCAATAAGAAAGATGCTCAGATACATTTTGGGAAAGCTCACCATTTTTCTATCACCTAAAGAAAAATTAGATACCTGATTACTGAATATGCCCTCTTTTGAAATGTAGTTTCATATGTTCATGTCTAACTTTGTTTCCAAACAGATGAGAGATCTGGGTACACAAACATTGGAGTAAACAGGAACAAGTATATAAAATACAATCTGTCTAGTCTGATAACCCCTATCAGGAGGCTAGTACCGGAAGTCATCACAGTTTGCTTCTCTCCGTGGGAAAAGAGTTGCAACAAATGGCAGATCCTATTTGAAATGTTCTTTCCTTGTGGGGAATAAAGTTTCTGTGTGACTGTGGGACAAGCTCATTCTTAGAAAAGATGAGATGCTCTTTTATATTCTCTCTTCTACCATGCTTCTTTCTGTCAGGCCTTTATTTAAGAAAACCTGCTGTTTTCTTAGGGCTTTCCTTAGCCAATTCTAAGATGAATGAAGAAAAATAAAAGTTGCTCTGATTTTAACTGGAGGAACTGGAGTGAGAGGGCTTTACATTCTTCATACAAGCTTACCTATCATGATTTCCAAAGGGTACAAATATTTCTTCCAATAATTATTAATAATGCTTCCTGGAAACAGAGTTGTGCACACTGAAATTAACATTCTTTCCTGTATTTTCTTTGCTCCCTGTACAACTTTCCTGAATTCCACATACCAATAGTTCTGTTTTTAAAATGTATTTATTGCAAATATGTTTTATGTCCTGCTTTCTTCAACTGAACTGATTGATTCTACTTTAATTTTCCTATTAGATGCACATCTCTTTTTTTCTTTTCCTTCAGTACCACTGCTCTCTCCTCAGCATCTTCATACCTTCCCTGCCATTTCTACCTACCATCACTGTCATCTCAATCAATCACCTCTCAGCTTTGCTGTCTCTCTCTCCATCTCTCTTGTGCAATCCACTTTTGTTTTTCCCACTTAGAATGTGGAAGGAAAGATAAGGCAGGAAAGACCAGTCAGCTGATTGGCCAGAATCTTCACGAGGTGGCACCTAATTTGGTGAATGCATCAGGCTTTGGCTCAGCTAACTGCCTTCTGTCACATCTCTCACAGGTTGTCACTCATTAACTAAGCCTACAAAGCCGGAGGTATAAGGCAGCTGTTACCATAGAATGAGAAAACCCAACACTCAAATCAACTGCTATAACAGCACCAGCATGACTTACACATTCCTTACCTTTAGGCAAGTCTGCACATGAAATCACATGCTGTACTCGAAACAATCTGAGTCAGTTTTTCTTAAGAAATGATCCTTACCTGAGAGAGCTTGAAGAACTCTTTTCCAGTGTACAGATAACTTTGACAGCAGTGTCATCATACTTCAAGTCTGTTGCCAAAACCCCCTCTCCCATGGCCAGGCTTGAATGGACATTCAGGGATGATTTCTTTTTCCTCTGATGTTTTGTTTTCTCCTTACCTCCATATCTGAGCAACCTCTTCTGACACTTCTTTTTAAATTATGATGACAGATGAGTTGAGTCATAGTCCAACCTAGTAGTCTTCCCCTTTAAGAAGACTTTGTGTTGCTTCATCCTTTCCCACTATAAATGTTAGAATGTGTCCAGCCAAAAGTAACCAAAAATCCCATTCACAGTGGCTAAAATTATAAAGACATTTAAAAAGACGTCTGAGAGTTCGTAGTCTCAGGGCAAAGTATAGAAAGCAGCTCAATTATGTCATGGAAGACTTTCTTCTCCCACCCATACTTTCTTACAGTCTCAGGAGTTTGGTTTTGCATCTCATGATCCTCATAGCTTCAAGTTGTCATAAAACAACCAACAGATCAAGAAGGGGGGGACAGGGGTAAAAGGCTCTCTACTCTCTCTTATAGGACCTTCACCCCGCCTCATCCAAGCTCTCCCTCCCTCTTTACTTTTCTTTGGGCAGACCTGGATCACCAACTCAGCTCTAGACAAATTACTGGCAGAGAAGAACAGAACTGGCATAACCGGTTTAGAATAATCATGATCCATGCTCAGCAGCTGGGCATATCGCCCAGGATGAGAGTGAGGGATGGCTTCTCTTAACTAGCAAGAAGTAGAAATGGCTGTTAAATAGGCTAAAATGAATGACTGCCACACCACACCCCACTGGGTGATTATATAGTTATTCTCTTAGGAAAAAGTGACTTCATTTATTTTTAAGTCTTTGGGTGCTAGGTAACCTCACAATATTCCCCATGTACTGCTTACCTGTCCTTTCTCATCCAGACTGCCTGTTAGCTGTTTTTCACTCTCCCTATCTCTGGTGAAGATACTTTATAAAGAGAGTCAATAGTCCCTTTATAAAAATACATTTTGTTTTTTTACAAACACACTTAAGATTGCAATTGTTTGAAAATTTTTGCAAACAAGCATGCAAAGTTTTATGTGACTTATATAACAATTCCAGTTAACAATGTTCCATTGCCTTAAAGATTTATTTTTCAGAGAGTCTTAATCTGTTTTGAATATTATTTGATGCAGCCAGTATCATGAAAATTGTTTACTCTATTGGCAACTTGATGATAATGGTAGTTCAAGCAGTATGTGTCTTCTTGAGATAATGTCATTATAATTTAAAGGGAAAATTAGTAAACAACTCACAGCTGTTTGGTATAAAATATATGTGTATAGTTATAAATATACATAAATATTTTATGCTAATAAAATATATTAATTTTATTTTTTCTTAAGAAAAATAGCAAAGGATACTAGAATATAAAATGTGCTTTTTGAGTCTGTGTTTTCTTACTTAAAAGATTTAAGTATATATTCCTGGTGGCTCAGAGGTTAAAGCGTCTGCCTCCAATGCGGGAGACCCGGGTTCGATCCCTGGGTCAGGAAGATCCCCTGGAGAAGGAAATGGTAACCCACTCCAGTATTCTTGCCTGGAGAATCCCATGGACGGAGAAGTCTGGTAGGCTACAGTCCATGGGGTCACAAAGAGTCGGACACGACTGAGCGACTTCACTTTCACCTTCATTTTTAACAAACTTTATTTTTTAGAGCAATTTTAAGTTTACAGCAAAACTATGGAGAAAGTACAAAGATTTTCCACAAACTCCAAGAACCCACACATATATAGCCTCCCGTATTATCTACATGCTCCACAGAGAAGCCTGGTGGGCTAATGTCCATAGAGTCTCAAAGAGTCGAACACGACTGAAGCAACTTAGCATATCTGCATGCACCAGGCTCCTTTGTCCATGGGGATTCTCCAGGCAAGAATACTGGAGTGGGTTGCCATGCCCTTCTCCAGGGAATCTTCCCAACCCAGGGATCAAACCCAGGTCTCCTGCAATGCAGGCAGATACTTTACCGTCTGAGCCAACAGGGAAGCCCAGGAACATTGGAGTGGGTAGCCTGTCTCTTCTCCAGAGGAACTTCCCAACCCAGGAGACAAGCCGGGGTTTCCTTCATTGTAGGCAGATTCTTTACCAGCTGAGCCACCAGAAATAAAAAATACTTTTAAAATCCAAATATATATATATATTGTCTGTATGACTTGTGTGCATTCGGTAAGTTGTATGTGGTTCAATATCGTAAATCTATGACTGTATTCAATCTGAAAACATTGTGCCAAATTCATAATTCATTAAAAACCTCTAGAGCAGGGCTATCCAAATGAACTTCTGAGATGACAGAAATGCTCTGTATCTGCACTATCCAACGCAATAGTTACTAGCTTACATGTCTCTTGAACACTTGATATGGAGTTAATGTTACTGCGAAATTGATTTCATAATTTTATTAAATTTTAATTAAATTTAAATAGCCACCTGTGGCTAGTGGTTACTGTGTTGGATATCATAGGTAGAAGGAAATGTCAGATACAAGCGAGAATATTTCTGTCATATTTTATTGAAGGTTCTAGACACCCCTTCTCAGAGTATGGAAATGGTCTTTAGTGCAATTGACCCACCCACATATCAGAACACACAGGAATTACCTGGAGAGCCAGTTTTATGTAAGCTCCTCAACATCAGAGATGCTTGATTCAGTAGGTTTTGAGTGGGGTCTAGGTTCAGGTCATTCTGATGCAATTGTCCTGAGAGCTAGATTTGAAACATACCAATATCATTTCCCCTGCCTGTCCATAAGAGCCAGCACCAGAAGCTGCTCTCCATTGCAAAGTGCCTTTCAAACATTTCTGTCTCTTTCCTACAATTCATAGTAAGCAATAAATTATCATTCTCCACAACACACATACACACCCATATATATTTATGAATGTATGTTTGTATAATATATATGTATATTAAATATGTATGTATACACACCAAAGGGCTTCCCTGGCAGCTCAGCAGTAGAGAATCCACTTGGAATTCAGGAGCCACAGGAGATGTAGTTTCCATCCCTGGGTTGGCAGTGGCCTACTGCAGGGTTGGGGTCACTGAGTGTAGCAGTGCCTGCATGGGGCCTTTTGAAGTAGGTCTCCATTATCTTCATTATAACAGGGAGGGAATACAACCCCACCCATCAACAGAAAATTGGATTAGAGATTTACTGACCTAGCCTCACCCATCAAACAAGACCCAGTTTCCCCCTCAGTCTCTCCCATCAGGAAGCTTCCATAAGCCTCTTATCCTTCTCCATCAGAGGGCAGGCAGACTGAAAATCAGAACCACAGAAAACTAACCAATCTGATCACATGGACCACAGCCTTGTCTAACTCAATGAAACTATGAGTCATACCTTGTAAGGCTACCTAAGACAGATGGGTCATGGTGGAGAGTTCTGACAAAATGTGGTCCACTGGAGAAGGGAATGGCAAACCACTTCAGTATTCTTGCCTTGAGAACCCCATAAACAGTATGAAAAGGCAAAAAGATAGGCCACTGAAAGATGAACTCCCCAGCTCAGTAGGTGCCCAATATGATATTGGATATCAGTGGAGAAATAGCTCCATAAAGAATGAAGAGACAGAGTGAAAGCAAAAACAACACCCATTTGTGGATATGACTGGTGATGAACGTAAAGTCTGATGTTATAAAGAGCAATATTACATAGGAACCTGCAATGTTAAGTCCATGAATCAAAGCAAATTGGAAGTGATCAAATAGATGACTGCAAGAGTGAACATTGACATTATAGGAATCAGCAAACTAAAATGGACTAGAATGGGTGAATTTAACTCAGATGACCATTATATCTACTACTGTGGTTGAGAATCCCTTAGAAGAAATGGAGTAGCCATCATAGTCAACAAAAGAGTCCGAAATACAGTACTTGGATGCAATCTCAAAAACGACAGAGTGATTTCTTTTTTTTTTTTCCCAAGGCAAACCATTCAATATCACAGTTGTTCAAGTCTATGCCTTGACCAGTAATGCTAAAGAAGCTGAAGTTGAATGGACTATGAAGACCTACAAGACCTTCTAGAACTAATACCCTCAAAAAATATCCTTTTCATTATAGGGGAATGGAATGCAAAAGTAGGAAGTCAAGAAACACCTGGAGTAACAGGCAAATTTGGCCTTGGAGTACAGAATGAAGCAGGGCAAAGTTTAACAGAGTTTTGCCAAGAAAATGCACTGGTCATAGCAAACACCATCTTCCAACAACACAAGAGAAGACTACACATGGACATCACCAGATGGTCAATACCAAAATCAGATTAATTATCCTCTTTCCAGCAAAATTTGGAGAGGCTCTATATAGTGAACAAAAACAAGACTCAGAGCTGACTGTGGCTCAGACCATGAACTCTTTATTGCCAAATTCAGTCTTAAATTGAAGAAAGTAAGGAAAGCCACTGGACCATTCAAGTTTGACCTAAAGCAAATCATTACAATTATACAGTGGAAGTGACAAATAGATTCAAGGGATTAGATCTGATAGATAGAGTGCCTGAAGAACTATGAACAGAGGTTCGTGACATTGTACAGGAGACAGGGATCAAGACCATCTCCAAGAAAAAGAAATACAAAAAGGCAAAATGGCTGTCTGAGGAGGACTTACAAATTGCTGTGAAAAGAAGAAAAGTGAAAGACAAAGGAGAAAAGGAAATGCAGTGTTCCAGAGAATAGCAAGGAGAGAGAAGAAAGCCTTCCTCAGTGATCAGTGCAAAGAAACAGAGGAAAACAACAGAATGGGAAAGACTAGAGGTCTCCTCAAGAAAATTAGAGATACCAAGGGAACATTTTATGCAAAGATGGGCTCAATAAAGGACATAAATGGTATGGACCTAACAGAAGCAGAAGATATTAAGAAGAGGTGGCAAGAATACACAGAAGAACTGTACAAAAAAGATCTTTATGACCAAGATAATCACGATGGTGTGTTCACTCACCTAGATCCAGATATCCAGAATGTGAAGTCAAGTGGGCCTTAGGAAGCATCACTATGAACAAAGCTAGTGGAGGTGATGGAATTCCAGTTGAGCCATTTCAAATCCTGAAAGATGATCCTGTGAAAGTGCTGCACTCAATACACCAGCAAATCTGGAAAACTCAGCAGGGGCCACAGGACTGGAAAAGATCACTTTTCATTCCAATCCCAGTGAAAGGCAATGCCGAAGAAACCTCAAACTAGCACCCAATTGCACTCATTTCACATGCTAGTAAAGTAAAGCTCAAAATTCTCCAAGCCAGGCTTCAACAATACATGAACTGTGAACTTCCAGATGTTCCTGCTGGATTTAGAAAACACAGAGAAACCAGAGATCAAATTGCCAGCATCTGCTGGATCATGGAAAAAGCAAGAGAGTTCCAGAAAAACATCTACTTCTGCTTTATTGACTATGCCAACACTTTAACTGTGTGGATCAGAACAAACTGTGGGAAATTGGGATACCAAATATGGAAAATGGGAATACCAGACCACCTGACCTGCCTCCTGAGAAATCTGTATGCAGGTCAGGAAGCAACAGTTAGAACTGTACATGGAACAGCAGACTGGTTCCAAATAGGTAAAGGAGTATATCAATGCTGTATAGTGTTACCGTGCTTATTTAACTTATATGCAGAGTACATCATGAGAAATGCTGGGCTGGAAGAAGCACAAGCTGGAATCAAGATTGCTGGGAGAAATATCAATAACCTCAGATATGTAAATGACACCACCCTTATGACAGAAAGTGAAGAAGAACTAAAGAGCCTCTTGATGAAAGTGAAAGAGGAGAGTGAAAAAGTTGGCTTAAAACTAAACATTCAGAAAACTAAGGTCATGGCATCTGGTCCCATCACTTCATGGCAAATAGATGGAGAAATAATGGAAACAGTGAGAGGCTTTATTTTTTATCTTGGCTCCAAAATCACTGCAGATGATGATTGCAGCCATGAAATTAAAAGATGCTTGCTCCTTCGAAGGAAAGTTATGACCCACCTAGACAGCTAATTATAAAATAGAGACATTACTTTGCCAACAAAGGTCTGTCTACTCAATGCTATGGTTTTTCCAGTAGTCATGTATGGATGTGAGAGTTGAACTATAAAGAAAGCTGAGCACCGAAGGATTGATTCTTTTTAACTGTGGTGTTGGAGAAGACTCTTGAGATTCCCTTGGACAGCAAGGAGATCCAACCAGTCCATCCTAAAGGAAATCAGCCCTGAATATTCATTGGAAGGACTGATGCTGAAGCTGAAACTCCAATACTTTGGCCACCTGATGCGAAGAACTGACTCATTTCAAAAGACCCTGATGTTGGGAAAGATTGAAGGTGGGAGGAGAAGGGGATACAGAGGATGAGATGGTTGGATGGCATCACCGACTCAATAGACATGAGTTTCAGTAAACTCTGGGAGTTGTTGATGGACAGGAAGGCCTGGCGTGATGCAGTCCATGGGGTCGCAAAGAGTTGGACACGACTGAGCAATTGAAGTGAATTGATATTTACCTTTATTAGCAAAATGAACTTTGATCTTTTCAATTACGTTCTACTTTTTGCAAGTTTTAAGAATCTAGTGGTGACCCATTAAAATGATTTATGGCTCAACAATGTGTTAGGACTCAAGTCTAAAATAAATCATTATCTGTATAGTCATGATTCAGTTCCTGAATGTTTTACATAGGACCTCAGGGCAGAGACACAGAGACAGCAAATGAAGAAAGATTTTTTTGTTCCATTCTGCATTAACCCATGGGCACCCCCACATGGCTATGAATCTGATTCAACAAATGAACCAGTGGCTCTTTGTCTTTTTTAAGTGAATCAGGAATAAACCACATAGTTATGGTCTGATTGCCATAAAAATCAAACTTAAATATCTCATTTAAGAATTATTTTCATAAGTAAAATAGACTTATCTTAAAATATGATGATGAAAATCAGTATAATAGTAACTTTTATGCTGAATGTTAAATGAGTAGTTTTAACACACTCTCAGGTACATTATGTTAGTTTTAATATATATTTTTCATTTTATATAGACCCAGAAAAGGCAAGAATTTATGAATAGCACACATATAGTCTAAAGTTCTGTTTATTGTAAAAGTCCAAATATTTATCATAGATGCTTAGTCCAAATAATGTAGCAATGTTTGTGCTTATTTGTTTAAAAAAGAAATCCTGAAAGAGATTTCTGTTTACAACAATCTTAATCTGTTTTTCTCATGTCAGAATGGCTTTTAATTTTATCCATGTGGGTTACAAATCTGAAGCAATTAAAATTAATGATTGTCTGGTAAAATAGGACAAGAGGCTATTCAATCTCTGGGGAATAAATGGTTCTTCATTATCATTTATTATTCCTCCTGTTTCTTGTTACAATATGTAAATAAATAGAAGAGGGACACCTTATAGGCATCTTCATTATTTTGATGTCACTGGGACACAGTTTAATACTCTCATAATGAGTGGTCTCCGCACAGTTGGATCCCATATTCACTGATATAACATTTTCATCGAGATGACTTGAATATGCCGTGGGAACATTAAACCATCTTACAGATCAATTCCTCATGAGTTCACTTGTATGTGGCCAAAATTCACCCATTTAGTTATTCATGCTGCTATTTGTGGTTTGTAAAAGATACACTACATGTGCACTAAATGTTCCATTCTGTGCTAACTGTATTTGTAACATCACATCAGAAGGAATTTGGACATAAGATTCATTCTTCTTGTTGCAGAGTAGATCAAGTGTATATACACAAACACATATATATACAAACACAAATCAAATTAAACGCTTTTTTTGTTTCATGCTATTGTATCTAAATATTACACATAAGTCAATAGAAGTGGATTACATAAAGGATTTTACATGTTTAACTCTTACGGAAAAACTAACATAAATTAGGAAAAAAATATATGTATATTTCGTATTTTACTTTAAAATTGTGAAACAGATAGACAATATACTGGTAGACAGAAGCACGGAGAAGGCAATGGCACCCCACTCCAGTACTCTAGCCTGGAAAATCCCATGGATGGAGGAGCCTGGTAGGCTGCAGTCCATGGGGTCGCTAAGAGTCTGACATGACTGAGCGACTTCACTTTCACTTTTCACTTTCATGGATTGGAGAAGGAAATGGCAACCCACTCCAGTGTTCTTGCCTGGAGAATCCCAGGGACGGGGGAGCCTGGTGGGCTGCCGTCTCTGGGGTCGCACAGAGTCAGACACGACTGAAGTGACTTAGCAGCAGCAGCAGTAGCTTTGTAAGATTTCTTTTGTGTGAATATTTCCATATTTAATCTTGATTAAAAGCAAAAAAGCCTTAATTAGTAATGCATTAACTCTATTTTAAAACCCATTAGAATTTAGCTTTCTATCTTACATCTGATGGCAAAATTTTAAGCTCTTGCATGATTAATTCTTGTTTTACACTGAAACATTTTGTGTAGCAAAGGATCCGGGCAAAATTAGGTGACAGCATTAATCCTTTCTTTCTCTCTACCAGCATCTAACTCCTTGACTTTAAGTTAGAATTAAGGATATGTGCTTTGCCGGAAGAAGATGGAAATTTTTTGTTTTTAAAATTCTTAACAATTTTTGGAATTCCATGAGCACTTTACCAATGTCAAATAATTATAAAAATACAAAGCAGAAGGCTAGACCAACATCAACAGCTTTACAGAGAGAATGTCTGAAGCTTTAACCCTACAAAGAGGAAACAGAAGGAGAAGGATGGAAACTGGCAGAGTTGGGCAACAAACCTTCAAAAACTATTAGATATAAAAAATGTTGACGTGAAAATGTCTAATGTTTTTTATCTTTCATTTTTTAAACATGCTCATTTCTGTGGATTTTCTTGGACCAAAGAATTCATTTTTTCTACTCTTAGTTTCCTAAAGATTATCTAGCCTACCAGCCTATGATTTGCAATATTTGGTTGCTTATGAGAGAAACTAACTAGGACTGGCTTAAGCTAAAAGGAGATATTGTTTGAGATTATTTGGGTGTCATGAAACCCAAAGGCCAGAATGCCACTTCTCCCAAGGAAGGTACTGCAGCCAGGGACTTGGAGTCTGATAGAACTTTCTGCTTCTCTCTATGTGCTCACCCCATTCTTTCTGTAGACCAGCATTCTCTCTTTCAAAGGCTTATGGAATAAAACACGCCACCTTTCACCCCTCACCTCCTTTAATTTGTGTGTTTCAAATCCCGCTGCAGAAGGGAAAAGGAATGAATGAGTCTCTATGAATCTCAGTCCTAAATTCCTTAAAGGCAAACTCTGAGCTAAAATTGGTCATGTGCTTATCCTGGACCAATCATCTGTGTCCACATGGCATCCTATCGTACAAAATGCTGCAGGGGACTTTCTGCCATGAATGAAGTGAGAAATAAGGAAAAGTTATCATTAGTTGGTCCAACACTCCAAAATGCCCCCTGTTTAATGGTAGACTATTTTGTGTTTTGTTTTTAATTGTAGGAATGACATCAATTAGTTTCAAAATATCAACAAATATATATCAAATCCTCAAGGGGAATATATCAGTCTAAGCATTGGTGTATCTATGTTGTCATTTTTTTTTTTAAATTGAAAGTAAAGTTTGGAGTAGCAAATGGTGTCAAATAGAAAAAATAATTCTTACTTCTGTTCAGTGGTTGTGGCTCAGCATCTACAATTTATGTGGTACTTTGCTGCCATTCTAAATATATAAAATTATCTCTGTCTCTATTTTAAGATACTTATTGTATATATAACAACAAAGAAATGCTGGGTTTTTTGACTTGGCTCTTCTCAAACTTTAAAGTGCATCAGAATCATCTGGAGGGTTTATTAAAACACAGTTTACTTAGTCTCACAGCCAGAGTTTCTGATTCAGTAAATCTGGAGTGCATCCCAAGAACTTCCTTCAGGAATTTCCTCAGCAAAACTACCCTAAAAAATGTAAAACATAAGCTCCAAACCTGTGTGTGTATGTGTGTGTGTGTGTGTGTCACTTATTCATGTCCAGCTGTTTGCAACCATGGACTGTAGCCCACCAGGCTTCTCTATCCATGAAATTTTCCAGGCAGGAATACATATAAAGTTTTTCAAATTGTGGGTTGTGACGTGTTAGTGTGTGATTAAATCAAATTAGTGGATTCTTTTTTCCAGATGAAACAGGATGCATTAAATGAAGGCATGTTATACTTAAGATAATTATTACACTATGAATAATAGCATAATGTAGTTTCACAATACAGGTCATGGTCATAAAAATTTACAGTAAACTGCATCAAATCATTTTTAGAAGTGGATGAGATATATAAATGATAAAATCTTGGAATGGAGCTACAGCGTACTTTTGTACAAAATGATGATGATGGGAATAGGAATATTCCTATTCAATATTCTGTTCTATAGAGATCAGTTATCCATCAAAGATGGCATGAGAGATTCATATTAATTTATTAGAATTCTGCCTCTATCGATGTTTCCAAATTCATGCACTTCTGATCTGGATAAAATACACAAAATCACCCATTAAATGTGAATTTTAAACTGTGTTTCAGAATCCTAAGACTGTATTAAGTTTGCTAAGAATTGCGAAATTGAGGCCTATGTGAGAGGGGCTTTTCATTCATAATTCTACTTTAATTAAAGGCCTTTATCAAATGGATTCTAAGGTTAACAGTGGTTCTTGAGTTCTTACTATGTTCATACCACTATTCTAAGCAACTGTGCTTCTTCATAATTATCCTGTGAGGATTGTAACTTTATCATCACCTCCATTTTCTATTAGGGAAACTGAGGCATGGTGAGTTTAAGTAACTTGCCCAAGTTTTCAGATTGTGTTCTTAACTATTATGCTATAGCTACATCTAATAGCATAACTATACCCAAGCACAAAACAAATAAATCTATTTTTTAAAGTTCCTGATCTAACCACACAATGTAAGAAGGAGACTTTCAAAGCTCAATGAAATAAAATAATGGAACCAAGCTTCATAGTAGCATGAGACCCAGGGCTAGAATTGAGGTTCACAGTTGGTTTAGTACGGGTCCCATTAAACCAAGAGTTATCCAAGATCTTGCCCATTGTCAATAAACTTTGACTACTAATGTCCCATGGGCAACATAATACCATCAGTGCAAATGCTTCTATGGATTGAGCCACACTTGAGATTGGCTGAAGGGATGGGTATGGCTAGCTTTCATGATCTGCAGAACCTCCTGACAATTATATTCATTTTACAGAGGAGGAAACTGAAGCTCAACACAGATACATAGCTTTTCCTATGTTATATTTTAATAAGAAGCATAGGTAGGCTTTACACTTTGGACAGCCAGCCTCTAAAGCATTCATTGCTTTCACCTCATTCACTGATATTTCATTTGCCCGGTCCTCCGTTGTCAAATTAATTTTGAATTTGGAATATGATAACTTTAGAGTCAGCTTTCCAACTCATGTGTAATTTATCCAAGCTTAAGTCACACTGTTACATCTGTAGAAGAAAACATCCATGTGCCTTGCATGTTTCAGTAGAGGAAGTAATTAATATTGTTGTGACATTTTCCACAGGTGGCTAAAATATTGATATATTAAGAAGAAATGGTAAAGTATAATCTCAAAGTCAAACTTCACTTGATTATGTGTATCAAAAAATATAATTTCTATTAAAACCCATTTATGGCAATTTCATCCCTTCCATTCCCAACTAGGTACTCACCACCTACAGTCCATTTATCTCAGAGTCCTCAGAACGTATGTGGACATATGTTCAGGATTATATCTATTTACGCTTTTATTCTCATCAGGAGTCACTGCCATTCCCACTGCTGCTCCCACAGAGAAACCCAGTAGTCCTGCTGATTTCAGTTCTCTCAAAGCTGCCAACCCCTGAAATACTGGTATATTCCAGAGTCTAGACAGAGATGAAAGGAAAATCTTTTGCACCCTCCAACACCATACCAGACATTATCACCTGGATCTGAAAGCATTATTACCCATAACACAGTCTATGAAATGTTCCATACAAACAATTTTTTTCTGCCTCTGGTCTTCAGCTCCTAACTCCTAGCAGAAGTTTTACACACCAACAGAGGAAGCATGCTTACTTCTATGATGGCCAGTAACAGTCTTCAGACATAGACCATGGTTTCTTCTATGGAGATAACAGTCTCTCTAGGAGCCAGTATCTCCAGACATGTGGTGCAACTCTGAATGTCCCATAAAATTAACTTGGTTACTTGATAGAATAGTTGAACTCCTTAGAGACACAGTTGATTAGTCATATCCGTTGCAGAAAAGTCTGACTCCTTGATGTTCTCATAATAGAACTCTGGTTAGTATTTTTCCCAGAACACAAGAACAATTCACCCCAAAAGGGGATTTCAAGGAGTTTTAAAGAAAGCTTTTAGATGACATTTTTTTCCTATATTCTACCCAGCAAAATTTTTAAAATTCTGAGTGGATTTTATTTAAAGTACTTGGTCATAGATGACGTTCAAGAAGTTCTAGGAGATTATTTTAACTTTGATATCTCTGAATCTATGTCATAAATAATCAGAAATATAATTTCGGCTGTATATCTTATAATAATGGAGAAAAATTACTAAGAATAAGATGATGCAAATAATGAACATTTCAAGAATGTATGTGTGAAAAATTGGTAAAAAATCACTGGTTGAAAGAATTAATATAATTTTTTCAAGAATTATAGCTAAAAGGGTACCTTTATTCTCCTGCTGACACTTTGTATTTTAAAATCCTAATAACATTTTGGGAACTTACCTCTTAATTTTCCTTCAGAGCCAGTTTATAAGACAAAGAGATTAATTTTCTTTCTAGTTACACTTCGTTTTTGCCCAAACCTCGATTTAACCAGCTTGATCACTATTTTATTCACAAATGGAGCTTCAATTGACATTTAACTAATTCCAAAGAACTGAATCCACCCTTGAATAATGAAAGCATATTACTAGTAAGTACAAAGGGTAAAGCATTTCAAAGTAGAGTGGCATCTTCAAAAGAAGAGTGAAAACTTATTTTAAACAATGTGGTAATTGCATGTCTTTCTAAAGTTATTAATTTAAAAAAATAACAGAAAATTTCTTTTCTAATATAACTAGATTTTTAAAAGTCCATTAAAGCAAGGACTTATAATAAAGAGTTGCATGAATACCTTAAACATTTGTCATCCCTAAACATATAAATACACATTACTGTGCCAGTCTTTTGATGTTAAGACCAACAACTTTACTTTGCATCCTAGTCCATTAAAGGGAATCCTTCACATTCTTTCTTATCTATAATACCCTGACTATAGACTTCCTGTTTCTACTTATTTGGAGTAAAAATCTAAAGAAAATCGTGCACAAATATGAGAAAAAGAAATTCTATATGTTTTCTATCTTTAATTATTATACGTATGTACCTAAAGTGACCACTCTTCCCAGGTGGCTCAGTAGTAAAGAATCCACCTGCCAAGCAGGAGACACCAGTTTGATCCCTGAGTCGAGAAGATCCCTTGCAGAAGGAAATGGCAACCCACTCCAGTATTCTTACCTGGAAAATTCCACGGGCACAGGAGCCTGGAAGGCTACAGTCCATGGGGTCACCAAAGAATCAGACATGGCTTGATGACTAAACAATTATACCTAATTTACAGCAACATATTAGTTTTCATAACAGTTACTCTATCACATTCATCTTCATTGTCAAAATAAATGTTTATCCAGCATAAACAATGTTGGAATACCTTTGCCAAGCAGACAGTTCCACTTGCAGAAGCAAAAGGGAGTGGATGAATCAGAGAAAATCCTACCACCTCCCAGTTCTGTAGGTTTTGGAAAGCTGTCAATAGGTTTTACAGAATTCAGAGAGATTGATGAATCCACAGAATTAAGTCAAGCTTGTATAAGAAAATTCTAGTACATTGATTGAGAAATTATCTGTGTGTATTATGGTAAAATATGTTAAACATATAGTGTGAGAGTCACATAATGAGGGCAAGAGTGCAAAAAACTCATTGAGTAGAGATGAATAGAGAAGAAACCATGACTTCAGTGGAACTTAAATGATAGATAGGTAAATTTAAATACTTAAGATGAAGGAGGGAAGGATAAAATTGACCTGAAAGGGGCAGTGTGGTAAAGTGTGCAAGTACAGAATGTGTCAGATGTGTTCAGTGGTAGCCAGAGTTAAAATATTAATACTTGATATTAATAATCAAGTATTATGGGGATGGGATGGTACATGGTCTTCCTTTGGGCTCTTCCAAATCCCAGAAGATATAACAAGCCCAGTCAGGGACTGCCTCTGTAGTGTTTCTTATGTAATATTTCAGCCTAACACACTCTAATCCCCAACTCCAGACCAACCCAGCCCACCCCTTCATAGTTCAGTCCTGCTTCATCAGGCTTAAAAGCAAGATTTAATTATACCAAGAATTCATCAGCAAAAGACTTTTGAAAAGCATGCTAATCTAAGTTTCCATGGAAGATAAAGTAGAAAAAACAGATAAGGACAGAATTAAAATGGGCTTTCCAACTGCACTAAAAGTTTTAATTTTATCCTTTAAGATTATGAGAATGATTTGAACTAGTTATTTAATGAGTTTAAAAAGGCTTATTTTTTTTGAAGTTGTAGCAGTTTATACTGGCACCATTAACAAGTGCAAATGCTGTACCTGATTTTGGAACACTTCTACTTTTTACATTATTTTAGTTATTTTTGAAGTGAAGTGAATTTGCTCAGTCATGTCCGACTCTTTGTGACCCCATGGACTACGTGTAGCCTACCAGGCTCCTCTGTCCATGGGATTTTCCAGGCAATAGTACTGGAGTGGATTGTCATTTCCTTCTCCAGGGGATCTTCCCGACCCAGGGATTGAACCCTGGTCTCCCTCATTGTAGACAGACGCTTAACTGTCTGAGCCACAAAATTCCATTTATTTAAACAAAAAACCACAAAAAAGTAATTCATCTATTTTTCCCATCCCTAAACCTTTGCCCCTGGGCAAGCACCAATCTCTTCTTTGTATCTGTTAGCTTGGTTTATTAGGAGTGTGTGTGTGTGTGTGTGTATGTGTGTGTACACATATTATGTAAGATTCCATATGTAAGAGCGATGATACAGTATCAGTCTTCTCTGACTTATTTCACCTAGCATAATGCCCTTTAAGTCCATCTATGTTATCTCAAGTGAGTGATAGCTTATGGTGATCAGGTATCTTTTCAAATTAGTGCTTTTATTTTTTTTAGCAAAATGCCTAGCAGTAGAATTTCTGGATCATATGGTAGCCCCATATTAATTTTTTGAGAACCTCCATACTATTTTTCATACTGACTGCACCAAATTACTCTCCCTCTAACAGTGCATAAGATCATGGCATATTGTCCCATCACTTCCTGGCAAATAGATGGGGAAACAATGGAAACAGTGACAGACTTTATTTTCTTGGAATCCAAAATCACTATAGATGGTGACTGCAGCTGTTATTAATAAAATATTAATTTCATTAATTTAATGAAATTAATAGATGCTTGCTTCTTGGAAGAAAAGCTGTGGCAAACCTAGACAGCATATTAAAAAGCAAAGGCATTACTTTGCCAACAAAGGTCTGTCTAGTCAAAGCTATGGTATTTCTAGTAGTCATGTATGGATGTGAGAGTTGGACCATAAAGAAAGCTGAGCACCAAAGAATTGATGCTTTTGAACTGTGGTGTTGGAGAAAACTCTTGAGAATCCCTTGGACTGCAAGGAGATCCAACCAGTCAATCCTAAAGTAAATCAGTCCTGAATATTCATTGGAAGGACTGATGCTGAAGCTGAAGCCCCAGTACTTTGGCCACCTGATGCAAAGAACTGATTGTTCGGAAGGAGCCTGATGCTGGGAAAGATTGAATGCAGGAGGACAAGGGTACATCAAAATATAAGATGGTTGGATGTCATCATGACTAAATGGACATGAGTTTGAGCAAGCTCCAGGAGTTGGGATGGACAGGGAAGCCTGGCATGCTGCATTCCATGGGGTCGCAAAGAGTTGAATGGATCATTAATGATCCAAAGCATCTTTTTATGTACCTGTTGGCCTTCTGTATGTCTTCTTTGAAAAAATGCCTATTCATATCTTCTGCTCATTTTTAATTGGATTGTTTTTGCTATTGATGTGTATGAGTTCTTTATATATTTTGTTGTTTAACCAGTTATCACATATATGATTTGCAAGTATTTTCTCCCATTCAGTAAGCTGCTTATTCTTTCTGCTGATGTTTTCCTTTGTTGTGTAGAATCTTTTTTAGTTTGTTGTAATCCCACTTTTAAATTTTGCTTTTGTTGCTTTTGCAAAAAGCTTTATCTTTACTCAAAATAGAGGGTATGTTTAAAAAGAAAAATATAGGAATCAGAAAAGACTTTGAAAAAGTTATTTATTATTGGTAGCTTTGTAGTATGCTCTGAAGTCAGGAAGTCTAATTTCTCCAGCTGTTTTTCTTTCTCAGTATTGCTTTGGCTATTCAGAGTCTTTTCTATTTCTATACAAACTGTAAATTTTTTTGTTCTAGTTCTATGAAAAATGTAATTTGATATGGATTGCATAGAATCTGTAGATTGCTTTGGGCAATATAGTCATTTTCACATTATTGATTCTTCCAATCCAAGAACATGGTATATCTCTCCATCTGTGTGTGTGTGTGTTTTATTTCTTTAATCAATGTCTTATAATTTTATGCATACAGGTCTTTTGTCTCCTTAGATGGATTTATTCCTAGATATTTTGTTCATTGTTACAATGATAAATGGGATTGTTTCCTTAATTTCATATTGAGGGATACGGTTTCAGCATATGAATCTGGAGAGGACACCAACATTCAGTCCATAACAACCTGAAAAGCCTGTGGAAAGGGGTACAGCACAAAACCAAAAGGAAGTAACAGGGAATTGAGGAATTGTGAGGCTAGGGTGTCAGGAGACAATTTTGTGAGCCCTTCCAGGGTGAGGAAGATGGGAAGAAGGATTTAGTGTTTCACAAGAGTAATAGGGACATTAATTAGATGAACAACATCACAAATGTTAAGGACTTACAGGGAAGAGAAAATTGCAAAGGTTCTTTTCCTCTTTTGAAAATAATTTATTTTATTTTATGTTATATATTAAGTGAGAATTATTTTAGGATAATTGATAGTACTAGTGAAGTAGAAGAGTTCATTAAATCTTTGCTAATCAGTGAGTGGTCTATATGGACCAGCAGCATTGATATCACCAGAGAGCTTGCTAGAAGTGCATAATTGAGGTTCCTTTTCAGGTCTGCAGGTGTATTATATGCACATTAAAACTTCAGAAGCACTACTCTAAATTAGGAAGTCAAGCTTTTGGTGAGTAGATATATATTAAAATAAAATGACTTTAAGAAACCCTTTGTCTCATGTTCTAAATCATGCTTAGCCTAAAAACAAATTTAAAAGATTTTTTATCTAATAGATATTTTACCTGCAGGAATAAAAAATGGATATTTAAAAATTCTAGCATATCATTTTATGTAAATTTCAGTGTAAAAAATATGGTTTGTTAAAAGATGGACGGGGAATAAGATTTTCAAAGAAAAAACATATTTGTCTATCTTACCTGTAAAACCTACACGATTAGATGCTTTTCCTTGAGTTATGAACTGGTATTGTTTCACAGTTGAACTTATCAAGATAATAATAATTTTGATGCAAACTCATATTTATAAGTATTTGTAGTATATAATCAAAGATTATATGTACAGTATTTAATAGGATTTATTTGATATTAGCATGCTCTGTAGTAGTTTATACTTTCCATACAACCAAAGAATTTTAATGTTTGGATGGATCTTGTAAATGACTTAAAATATTTCACATTCAATTCTGCAATCCCTTCCTCAGTGTCTATGTATGAAGTTTTGAGTATCTGTGTCACTTAAAATATGTTTCTCAGAATTTAACCAAGCACCAGATCCACAATAATGATCACTTCTGACGAACTTAAACTTGTAACTCAATTTGTGCAGCTTGAAGCTTCCTGTTAGCTTTGTTATTACAAAGACCATTTGTAATGGTTAAAATTATGTTTAACCAAAATTATCAGAACCCTCCCATGACTTCTTACCAGTGTTGTCTACCAGGCTAGGCTTGTGCAGTTGAATTTTTGAAAGTAAAATATAGCTGCTGCATTATCAGGTGTTTGGGCATAGGACTGACTTGTTAGTATTTGTCAAGATAAATGTGAATCTTGACTCTCACTTCTCATATCAGCTATGCCTCTATGTTTTTTGCCATCTGCAAATTTTAATACATTTTATATCATTCTTTAAATAATAGACAAAAATGTTCAAATCTAAGGGAGTACACTGCTAAAATCAAGATATTCTTTATTAAAAATTAAATTAGTTTGGAAGAAGGTCCTATGTGAATTTATATTGGCTCTTTCTGTTTGTTAACTTTCTGAATGTGAAGATGCTAATTTTTAAGCAATAAAAAATATTTCTACTTTATATTTAAAACGGAATGATAGTCATCAAGCTTTCAAAATGCAGAAATACTTTCATGTATGTCATCAAAGAACATCTTAGTCCAAATATTAGCATCTGTTGTTTAAACAGAGTAAAAGACCATATCGAGAGAGGGTGTAATATGGCCAGATATGGTTACCATGGGAGTCATAACTGTCTTAAATTATGTCTGTGTTAAATCTCAATCATAACATCATTTTACTGTAAGACTTTTTAAATTTAATTAACTTCAGATTTTACAAATTATGTCTTTATTACTTCTGGAGAAAATGATTAAAGCCTCAAAAGATTATTCAGTATATTTAAAATAACAAGTCTACCTGGGTCAAATCTAATAATTAATATTTCCCTAATGAAAATAAAATGAAGATTTCTTCTTATTAGATAGTATTATATGCTATTTTCATTTATTAATATTACTTCACCTCTCCAATGTGCCTTTTATTCAAGGATATAATCATCTGTTGTAATTTCATCTCTGTTTCATTGATGGACAAACTGGGATATCAGAGGTGTAATGACTTTCCTTGAGTTGTATGTCCCATTAAAGATGAAGGCAGCTTTATTATAATCTATGACCTCTGATATAAAATAGTACCTCCATTCTTCATTAAATTGCTAGTGATCCCTTTAAGTATCACTATTTGGAAAATCCATAAGTTCTGGATTTTTCTTCATCCTGTCTTTAGATTCTAGTGTAAGTGCCAGAAATGTAGTATATGTTCAGTAAATATTGAATATATTTTGAATATAAATATTCAATAATATTGAATATACTAACAAACTAGAATATATATGGCTTTTTCATTTAGAAAATGATTCCAATTGCAGAGAGCAAATAAATAAACTTTACTTATTCCCTCAACTTGCTCCTGTTTTATCTCTTATGAGTACACAGCATAAGCCCATTGCTTCATTTGCCTTATCTCACAATCCCCCCACCCTCCACCCACACAAACACATGCTTGTTCATTCTTGCCATATGAAATTGTTCATGCTCTTCTTGCCACCTTCAGTGATTTTCTTTTTTACCATCAAACTAAATTTATATATAGAGAAAAAAGAATGACAATTAAATGTATGTGTGCTGGAATGAGATGCCCAAGGTCAAATATATAGCTCTTTGACTAACCAGCTATGTAACATTAAATACTATACTTCACCTGTGTCTCATTTTCCCCATCGTATAACAAGGATGATGGTAACTTCTAGCTCCTAGGCTGTTATAAAACTCAAAGCATCAAATAGCTAGCAAGGTTGACTTCATCATACTTTCAGCTGTAAGGCCTTGTTCTCATACTCCCCTGTGCCATATAATCAAGCTACCTTTTCCAGCTTCCATTTTCATCTCCTCCATAACCTACCCTTGTCTATCACAGACCATTTGATAAGATTATCAGTACTGCCCTGGTTGCCAAATCTAATGACCTTTCTCAGAGTTGGTTCTTCTTTTGCCCCATAAACACTTTTAAACACCCCAATGACTTTGTAAATGCTTCCTCTTCTAACTTCATAACTCTTTTGAGGATCTTTTTCTACCTCTTTAGATTATATTTCTAGTTTCAAGACTTCTATTACTATTCTAATCAAGAGTTTTACCTTTGTAACCATCAGTGTATAGTCATCCAGTCACAAAATTAAATTCAGTTATATTTTCATTTTCATTATTCATTCTGTCTCTCATTTTTTCTCATGAGTATCTCCTCTGCTCCATCCTCACCGACATTCTCTTTTTTATTATTTTTAATTGAAGGATAATTGCCTTACAATGTTATGTTGGCTTTCTTTAATCAGATCCTTAGTTGCCTGTATTTGAAAAGATCTGTCCAATCTCTCTCCTTGTCTTATTTACCTCATGCACAAACATGATCTATGTAAATCACATGTGTCCCTCTCTTGATTACACATTTTCAGTTCTTTCCAGTTTCTGACCAAACCATACCTTATTTTGTCTGTTCAATTGGTTGTGGACTGAGTTGTGTCTCCTCCGAATTCATATGTGGAGACGGTCACTCTCAGTATCTCAGAATGTGACTGTATTTGGATATAGGGCTTTAAAAGAGGTAATTAAGTTAAAATGAGGCCAGTAGGGTGGGCCTATATCTGATAGAACCAGATGCTTTATAGGAAAAGGAAATTAAGACATACAGAGATACCATGGGTGCCTTTGCACAGAAAAAAGATCACGCGATGACACAGTGAGGAGGTGGCCATGTAAGTCCAGGGGAAAGGCGTCAGGAGCAACCCAACCTGCTGACACCTTGATCTTGAACTTGCAGCCCCTAGAATGTGAGTAAGTCCAGGGGAAAGGCATCAGGAGCAACCCAACCTGCTGACACCTTGATCCTGAACTTGCAGCCCCGAGACTGGGAGTAAGTCCAGGGGAAAGGCATCAGGAGCAACCCAACCTGCTGACACACTGATCTTGAACTTGCAGCCCTTAGACTGTGAGAAAATACATTTCTGTTGTTTAAGACACCTTGTCTGTTGTATTTTGTTTTGGCAGCTGTAGCAAACTAATACACACCTCTTACATCCTTCACAGTTTCATGCTTTAATCAAATGAGTTGTTATTTCGATTTCTGTACTTTAGATGATGCCATTCTTTGATTTTCAAATGTTTCTATTCTCTTCCCATCAATCAACAATCTTCTCAAAAGCTGTTTTGTGAAACATCCCCTGAATCCTTCCTGACTGTGACCTCCTGGAGCGCTTTGTTTCACCTTCCCTTGTGGCACATAGTACTTTATATCTTAGGATACGTTATAGCTTATCATGTGCATGTTGAAGTCTCTAACAAGCAGTCATTTTCTTGATAAGAGAAACTATGTCTCCTAAGATATGTTTGCATCATCCTCCGTTTTCAGCACACTACATGGGACAAAGCAGTGCTGAGTGTCATGAAACAAGAACTAGTTTTTCATGTTCCAAGGATTTCATATGTGGAATCTCATAAATATCGTAAACCGTAGAAAGCAGGACTCAGGTCTTCTTATTGTACATATACCTGGAGATGCAGGTAAATTCAAAGATAGATAAATCTCTGTATCTACACACACATACACTTGTTAATATCTACATGCACGAACAGTATGATGCTGGTTAGGTGTGCAGTTTTTAGAACTGAGTTCTCCAGAATGATCACAATGATTATAGTGGTTTTGCTGGCCCAAATTAGTCTTCACTGGTGGGTTGTGTGTGTGTCTTTGTGTGTTTGTGTGTGTAGTAGGAATATGGGGGATGCCGCTGCAGGGTTTTGTAAGGGGATCTTACTTGATGAATGAACCCCAAAAAGGTTCTGTGTTAATGTGGTTTTTGCTGGGTTACATTGTGATTTTTGTTGTTCAGTCTCCCAGTTGTGTCCAACTCTTTAAACCCCATGTGCAGCAGCACACCAGGCTTCCTTCTTCACCATCTCCCCAAGTTTGCCCATCTCCATCCTTGCAGCAATAAAGATTTTGGTTTAGTTGTGTCCCCGTTCCATCTCCTCTTCATTTCTGCCAGGCACATGTCACTGGAGGGGAAAAGTTAATGAAAGGACCACAGAGTATCCCCTAGTGCTGCTCAGATGTAGCATATGTCTCTACTGCTCACATTTCACTGACCAAAGCATGTCACATGTTAAAGCTTGATGTCAGTGGGAAGGGAATTATACACCTCCCCCAACAGAGAGGGACCCTTTATGAAAAAGACTATATAATTGTTTGATTTTGAAGAAAATATGTGAAAGTAAAGGCAGATACATAAAAATCCTAAATTCCCCTTGCTTCTCATCCCATTTTTCTCCCCATGTTCTTTTCTGTTTCCTCCTCACCTTTACCCTTGCCCTAACTCCATAGAGTTATTCTTGGCTCTTCAGGCAGATATTCAGGTTCGCTTGTACAGCTATGCCCATCCCTACAGGAGGAGAACATATCCTGAGTGTGTTCAGAATACTGATCCTCACTCTACTGTACAGCTTGGGCTCTGTACAGTTAGGGAGAAACACAGATTAATGTAAGACAACAGGACTAGGGCCATATCTTCCCTGTATAAACAGTTACCCAATAAGAAGCAAATTTCTTTATGAAACTTAGGGTCCTTTCATATTCTTGGATATATAGACAGTGATTCTTGGGAAGAATTGAAAACCCCCTTTCAAGTTAGAGCCTTTTCCTTTTTTTATTTTAATTTCATTCATTTATTCAGTCCCTCGTCTAGTGGTATTGAACATCTATTCTGTGTTACATTCTGTGTTCCACTATGAAAGATACTGAATAACTATAATTATAATATCTAACAACTACAGAGTTTTTAGTATATGTCAGATACCATGATAAATGTGTTTTAAAATGCATTATTTCTTGAATTTTTTTCAAAATCTCTATCTAACTCTAAGAGATAGATACGATAGGGTTATAGTAGAAGAAACAAGACTTAGAAAGGTTACATAACATTGCTACATTTGCTCGCTAGAAATTGGTGGAGTTAGAGCATGAATTAACCAAGGTTTCTTTGACTTCTGAGTCAACACTCTTAAACACTAAGTGTACAATAGTTTGATTCTTCGGGAACCTTATTATCTAGTTGGTGATGAGGGAAAGTAAATAGAATTTGTAAGGTGTGTTTCATGGGAGAATAGAGAAGAGTAGAAGTGATTAATTTCTAACAGGCAACAGAAGGGGGGACATGGGAATCCTTTATCACAAGGGCAATGACTTATCTGAGCATAAAGGATGGTTAAGACTTCCATAGGCAGAAGGCATGAATAGGCTGAGCAAGATCAGAGAGGTGTGGCCATGTGGAGAGGACAAGGCACAGAACTGGGTGATGCTACATGAATAGGACACTTAGGTTAGAGAAGCTGAGGGTCCCAGAGGACCTTAGTGAGTACAGTAGTGGAATTTGGAAACTTTTATGGATGTCAATAGGAAGGTGCTTCCCCTCTAAATCAGTATCAACTTTTTATAAGTATTTTAGGGAATGTGAAATGACAACTTTAAACATGGCTTACAAGCAGGACTTCAAAAAATTTTTTAATTCAAACATAATACCTCTGAAGATTAACTCTGTGATGCTTACAGACAATTTAGTCTCTGAAGTTCAAATGAGCATGAATGTAATTAGCCATGTGCTCCCTCAAAATGAGGATAGATCTGTCTAATGTAGCTTGTAATTTGCCAATTGCATGTAAATCATGTTCTCCTGAAAATCACTGAAATTATATAAAGGAACAGTCCTTTTAACAATATTAAACCAAAATACTGACACTTTTCAATTATTATCTGATTTTTTAAATTTACAACATAATAATACAAAGTGATAAAACTTTTCAATTGAACTAAATATTATTTAAATACTTCAGGAATAATTCTGTTAAGGCATCTGTATGTATAATAGTATTGTCTATTCTATACACTGTGTTTCTTCTGATTTGATTGTTCTTTCCTACAGATAGTCACGATTCTTTTGACAGATTTTACATAATGGCCAAATTGCTTATTAGTCAATATCTTATAGCAGGTAAAAAATTGAATGAGAAACCTGAATTAATGAATTAAAGTTGGGCTTCATCAAAATTTCTTGTTTCTGTATGAAAATTGATGAGTTTGTTGATGATTTATTGCATTTTCCATTTGGAAGCATTTTATTTAGTGCCATTAGGTTACCACATAAAATATAAAAAGCTAGAAAAATTGATACCATGTCTCTCTTAAATCTAATGATAGGATGAGAAGCTAAAATCTAAATCTCAGTCTTCAAGGTCAAAGAGGAACTTCTTGCCTGATTCAATTACTATTCAATTTGATAGCAGTAAAGGAGTTAAGAGCATCTCTCTTATAATTTGGCTAGACTTTCATTATAAAAATAGAACACATTAACAGGAAACCATTAAGCACAATTTACGTGTGAATAGCACCCTTGGTAGAAGCTTTGCTTCTGCCATTTACAGGATAAAGTAAAGGTAACCGTTTCACATCAATTACCAGTCACTGCGGACAACATACTTTTATTAACTCTGTGGTCAAAAGCATTCATATTTATATTTTAAGAATGACACAAATCCATTCTTTTCAGTATTAATCTGCGTCTCACACAATTACTGCCCTGACATTTATTGGAGTAATAAATTGGCTTTAGTGTTTGTTGGCTTTTCCCTTCCTTTTGGCCATCCTGCTTTGCTGTATTGTGTAATGTGCCTTCATTTTTTTAACTGACTGGAGGGAAAATGGTTCCAATTTCACATTAGTGAATGTGGCCCATTTATTTTAATTTCCTTGGTACCCCTAAGAGGAAAAAAAAAGTATAATCAGAGTTTCAATTCAGAACAGTAGCTATAAACACAAAATGCAAACTAGCTTGGGGGTTTAAAGATTCTATTTATTATCAGAGTTTTAGTTTATGTTTCTTAGATCCATAACTGTGCCACGGTGGTTGTAGCTGTCTAATGGTAAAGAAGAGATCCAGGTTCAAGTCTAGGCTATGCTTCTCTCTCTGTAACTCTGGGGCCCTGGTAGTTCTGTTAATTCGAGTTTTATTCTCTCATCTGTAAACTGGGGATACTAATAGCTCCTTTCAGGGTTATTGTAAAAATGTATTTAAATAACAAGTATTCAACAATACTCCTTGAAGCTCACACTGTACTGAAACACTGAGCTAAGAAAGTTTACATGAGCAAACAAAACCTAGAAAACTCTCTTCTCCCTTGGAACTTTTCTTCTGTCACACGAGAAAACCAATGGCAATTCTATGGTACAGTGAAAGTGAAAGTCGCTCAGTTCTGTCTGACTCTTTGCAACCCCAAGGACTACGCAGTCCATGGCATTCTCCAGGCAAGAATACTGGAGTAGGTAGCCTTTCCCTTCTCCAGGGGATCTTCACATCCCAGGCATCAAACCCAGATCTCCTATATTACTGGCTGATTCTTTACCAGCTGAGCCATAAGGGAAGCCCAAGAATACTGGAGTGGGTTGCCATGCCCTCCTCCAGTGGATCTTCCCAACCCAGGAATCGAACTGGGGCCTCCTGCACTGCAGGTGAATTCTTTACCAACTGAACTATGAGGGAAGCCCTATGGTATAGAGTAAGTGCTTAATATTTCCAGAACTTTCTACCTGTAACTATAAAATGAGATGGCATTTTTTTAATGCCAAATTGATATCAAGATTTCCAGAACTTTCTATAGCATATAGCTATAAAATGAGATGGCTTTTTTTTTTTTAATGCCGAATTGATAGTGGTAGGGCCAGAGCTTCTCCTGAAAACATCCTTCAGTGCTTCTCAGAGCCCCCAAGGAACCCTCTCTGTATCTCAGAGAACTTGCTAAAGTTCTCACAATTCTCTGCCTCCTTACCCCACCATGGCAGCAAGTCTGTGCTTCTGACCTTGTAGTTGATGTAGCCCAGTGCCCCCACGGTGGCCCTGTCCACCTCCCTTAGTACCTGTACTCCAGCTTCAGGGAATTCCAGGTCCACTTTACCCTACTGCCTGATAGACAAAATAAGAATTTACCCCAACTTCTTTCTTGATGAAGTCTATTTTTCTAGTTGTTATTTTTCTATCCCTTGCATGCTAAGTTGCTTCAGTTGTGTCTGACTCTTTGTGACCCTATGGACTGTAGCTCGCCAGGCTCCTTTGTCCATGGGATTCTCCAGGCAAGACTATTCCATTGGGTTGCCATGCCCTCCTTCAGGGATCTTTCTGACCAGGGATCGAACCTGTATCTCCTGCAGTTCCTACAGTTCAGTGCAGTTCAGTTCAGTCGCTCAGTTGTGTCCAACTCTTTGCGACCCCATGAATCGCAGCACGCCAGGCCTCCCTGTCCATCACCATCTCCCGGAGTTCACTCAGACTCACGTCCATCAAGTCAGTGATGCCATCCAGCCATCTCATCCTGGGTTGTCCCCTTCTCCTCCTGCCCCCAATCTCTCCCATCATCAGAGTCTTTTCCAATGAGTCAACTCTTACAGTGCAGGAGAATTCTTTACCGCTGAGCCACCAGGGAAGCCCCTTAATCAGATCTTTTTTTCAGTATGAATGACTAGGAAATCTCACTGGTTTCAAAGGAAATACCATTTCCCACTCAAAGGGCACATGCCCTGACACTCAGCTTCCCTCAGAACAATTAACAGAACAGATCAGTCTTGACTAACACTATGGGTAACTATTGTCTGGTTCATGTCATCTTTATCATTTTGCCTTCAATTGGAGGAGTTCTAGTGTTCCTTCTACAGTCCTTGAATAAGTTTCATAGTTTTTAAGTCAGCAACTTGAAAATTTGCAATTCTGTTCTCAGAGAACGGGGAGAATTCTGGTTTCTCTGCCATTGTTTCAAAGAAACCAGGGTCAAATTTTGGACATTACTCAGCCCTAAGGTGAGAGTTGAGGATGGTCCATTCCCTTTTACTCATCTAAAGCCTGGAATTAAGACTACATTCTGTTTGTCATGTTGTGTGCAGTATGGTTGAGACTGTGGGTACCACTTTCAAGGGATATATTAATAGTAGAAATGCTAGATTTGAATATAACAATTAATCAAGAGCTCCTCTTCTTTCCTCTGAGGATTTTCGATATGATGTTGTAGGAGAGAAAAATAATTGCCCCCTTAATCCTTCTGAATTCTTAGCTGAGGCTGCTATAAGAAGAGACATATTAACAAGAGAGAAACAAAGTTGAATAACAGGTATATATGTATACATGGGAGAACCCAGAGAAAAGTGAGTGACTTCCTAAGATGGCTTAGAATTCTGGTTTATATAGTATCATCAGCAAATAACGATATATTTTTGAAGAAATGACAAAGAAAAGCAGTTTTAGGCTTCTAAGAGCTAGTAAGTAGAATATGTTATATAGATTCCCTTGGT
Organism: Oryx dammah; assembly: GCF_014754425.2. Lineage (NCBI taxonomy): Eukaryota > Metazoa > Chordata > Mammalia > Artiodactyla > Bovidae > Oryx > Oryx dammah. The sequence continues at coordinate 63,575,016 of NW_024070186.1, forward strand.
GCCTTCTCCAGACTGTTAAGGTCTAAAATTGCCTCTGGGAATTAAACTTTGTGCTTTCTGGTAGAGCAAGGAGGAGAAACACCTTTGTAAATTTGTGTCCTCCTTTTAGGAGGGCAGAGAACTTTCTTTTTATCTATTTCTTCTCACCTGCTTTCAACTCAAAATAATCAGTATGCCAAAGTGCCATGTTTGGGGCTAGCACAATCTGCTATACTTCCAACATGAAGTTACCAAAGCAGGGCACAACGTTTAGAGCAATGAAAGTGGATCAGATAGTAAGGAGGAAACACAGGTGCTTTATTGATATTTATACATGGCAATAAACGAACCATAATTGTCATCTTGAAATATAAAGAGCAGTTTCTGCAAAAATGTGAGGGGATAGTAAATTCAGAAACGAGAATAACTTTAAAGTGTGATACACATGGCAGATAAGATTTTGCTCAAAGTCGTGCCTCTTGATGAGTCCATTTCTTGGTTAAAGGGTATTTTCTTGGAATGATAACAGACACTTGGGATTTTGAGTGTTCTTGAATGAATTCCTTATTTCTAACAGTCTTCACACTGTTAATACTTTATTATAAAGAATTTGAAAGGCTTTAATGCTGGCATGATTTGCAAATAACTGTTTTTGCCTTCCAAATAACAATATAATTGAGTTTAAGAGCAATATGCTCACAGTTGGATGAAATAATTTTTTAGAATGCTGAAATAACAGTATCTTACTAACTCAGAGGCAATTATGTCAGTCAGTGAGTTTATCTTCAGGAAGATCAAACCCAATACAAAGGTGTCAACTTATTAGCTACAAGGTCATCTAGCAGTTATTTAAAATTATTAACGGTTGAATAGACCTTAAAATTTCAGACTAAAAGACAGAACCTAAGCATATGTGATGCTTCAAATACATTCTTTAAGCCAGAGAAAACATCAGATAACTCTCCATTTTGCTATTCTCATTTAAAAGTGGTATTTTCTAAAGGTTATGTTTAATACTGCTATGTGTTTTAAGTAAATTGAAACTTTGTCAAAGACTTTGCAAGTGTTGAAAAGTTAACAAGATAGTTAACAGAGGATCTCAAAATTGAAAACAAACCAAGACCCATGAAAACTATAAAAAATTAAAAATCACCAAATAGCTTCTAAATATCTTAGGATATATAAACCACATTTTTCTATATAAATGAGTGTTATATTTATCCTTTTATTTGTCCTAAATAATAAAGAACAAACTTATTAACATATCATCTTAAACATTTTGCTATATCATCACAAACTTGTCAGATTCACCCATATTTTAAGTTTAAACCACGCAATTCCTTCCCCATCTATATTGTTCTCTCTTTTTTTTTTTTTTTTTTTTTTTAGCCATCTGCGGACATTCTCCTTGTGCTTCAAGGCCCTATTTAAATGTTATCACTTTTGGAAGAAACAGTCACCTCCCCCTCACCTGTTACACTTGATGCACACTTCTATTAAAGGTTATTACTGTCTCCCCATACAATTGTATTTCATTCTTTACTTGTATTTCACCATTAACTTGTATCCAGAGGAAAGAGATCACACTTTATCTGTCCCTTAATCTCTAATAGCATGTCATAAAAGATAGAGGCTTTAGAGCCAGGTAAACAAGGTAGGATTTTGAATCTTAGATCACAATTATTATGTCTCAGAGAAAATCATTCAATCTCTCCAACCCTCTGTTTGCTCATCTATAAAATGAGGGTAATAACCTACCTCTCAAACTTGTTATGGGAATCAAGTGAGTTACCATATAAAGCACCTAGCTCAGTACCTAACCCTGAGTAGAGACTTAATAAATGATGATTACTGTTCTTGAGGGAAGAGTAATAGAAAGGAGAGTATTTCCAAGTCTGAATAGCAGTGAAAGTGGAAATGGTCATTAGAAGAAGGGCCAACAAACAAACTGAGTAGCTGGAGAAAATTTGCAGCAAGTCACATATTTGAGTGATTTTCATATGGACAAAAACAAGTCTTTTTCACTCTGTGTCTCAAAGTGGTCAGTTTATACACCATATTTTTGCTCTATTTATTTATAGTTTAAAGTTTGCCCTACCTATAGTTTTAAAGATAAAATTCTGTCAAATTATTTTAATTTTATGGCCATCAGTCAAGAAACAGCACATTATATTCTTACAGAACCTGATTTCAAATTTTATGCTATATATAAAAATACTTGAATATTTAACCATAGACTCAATATAACTCTAGATTTTTAAAGAGAATTAGTTTTTATTTATCCAAATCCCTCATTATGCAGAAGTCTATGGTTGCTTCACAAACATTTTAATCAAATTCAGGGTCTTTGATCCATACCTGTGTAGCTTAATTTCTGGGTCTTTGATGCATACCTCTGTACCTTAATCTCTGGATTGTATAGATATAAAAAGTCATTTATTTGGCAACTTGTCAAATACCCTGTTTAGCTGAATTCAACTCACATGACTGTCTTTTTAGAGGAGTCAGAGATTGGTACAGTCTGTGGCCATTTTATAATGGATTTATTGAGAAGGCCCCACCTGATTTCTCAGGTGGGAAAGATTCAAGGCGGGAAGAGAAGGTGACAACAAAGGATGAGTTGGTTGCCTGGCATCACTGGTTCACGGACATGAGTTTGAGTCAACTCCGGGAATCGGTGATGGGCAGGGAAGCCTGGTGTGCTGCAAGCCATGAGGTCGCAAAGTCAGGCACGACTGAGCCGCTGAACTGAACTACCTGATTTCTCAAGCACTGAGATTCCATAGATTCATGTGGAAACAGCCTTAAGACAAAATTTAAATTGCCTTTAGAGGACATTATACACAAGGTTCTCCTTTCAAGATTATGAAACACTCAAGTATGTTAATTGGTTTCCCTAGTTTTCCTTTACCTCTGCAAACTCATCTGTAGGTTAGAAAGTACAGGAGTATTGCCTTTGATTAAAGTAGCCAAATACATCTGTGTATAAATTAGACCCCATACAAAGTGGATTGTGTTGTATAACTTTAATGTGGATTGTGTGTATGAAGTGTGTATAACTTTAATACCATATTTTAAAAAAATAGGACCAAACCTATAACAATACATATGTATTTATTTTAAAATATAAGAAAGACAAATAACCCTAAATGTAAACAAATATTAGTTAAGAGGATATCACCACAGCAGTGTTTTTGTATCAAAAAGGGAAACTTCCCAATGTCACAAAAGTGGGATAATATTTAAATCACTTATTTAATAACACCAAATACTAACAGTAATAATAAATATATATATATAGTTGAATTTAAGCAAGGAAATGTGTTCCCAAATATATCTATATATTATGCAAGTATTTTATAAAATTATATGTACAGTATGATGCTATTTTGTTGCAAGTAAACACTTTCAAGATTGCAAATAGAGCTAGAGATAGATATATAGAAAGGCACCAATATCTTCATAATGAATATCCCTGGATGATAGACTTATTGGTGATTTTTGTTTTTCTTCTTACTCATTCAGGTTTTCTGCTCTGAGTATGAATCATTTCATACTAGGAGAAAGGGAGAAATTAGTTTTCACAAAGGAAATAATGCTCCAAAGTTTTAGCATTTAATCCAAACATTTAGCATTTGGTTTAAACAGTTTAAAATGTTTGCATAGGTATATACTAGAATGAATGATTGACTTTACTGGAATATTAAATAGTAAGCATGATAAAAACCATTCTAGCAGTATACCTTGACCCTTACTGTAACTCAGTCCTCAAGGTCTCAAGTCACAAGATTGTATGATGAGTTTAACAATGTTCAATGACCTGGTTGTAAAACTTGAATTAATAGTTTCTAATTTGGAGATGTCCTATTACTGAATTCTGTGCTCTAATACATCATGTTATGGTAGCTTCTGTTGCTCTTACATTTTAACTCATGGGTCATTTTGAAATTTTTGTTAAAAAGACAAATATCTTATATATCGTAAATTTGTAAGTCACACATCCACCTGAACCTGTCATTTACCCAGATTGCAAAGCCATCATGTGTAATTTGTCTCAATTAGCAACTTTATAGTTAGTAATTAACTTTACTGTTAATTGATTCTCTCTGCAATAAATGCTTGAGGAAGTGAAATGAATATGATGTGATTTTTTTTGTCAAAGAGAATAATTTAACTTAAGATTTGTGCAAAAGCTGCATTGCCTTGGAAGGAAAAATTTTTTTTCTTGCCAAAATTGACACCACAAGATTGATGGGATTTCTATCAGCTCTTTTTGAAAATTGAAAATTATGTCGATAATTTTGGTATTATTTTAATTTTTACTTTTTAATTTTTTTCTCATTAGAAATGTAATTTTACCCTAATTTTTTAAACATTGATGTCTAGGTCTTGATGTAATACTCTCCCTAAAAGTTGTGATTAAATGTGCTTTCATAAGGAAATCTATTACACTAACAGTTTGAGGAAGCCTGTATAAATTTGTAGAGGATTAATTTTGTATTATATCTGAGTCATTCACTAATGCAAATGCTAATTTGAAAGCTTGGCTTGTTGTTGAATGACTGAGTATATTCCAGTGTAGCAGTTTGAGTTTTGCTCTTTAACATTGCAGAAAAAATTTTCCATTTAAAGATCTCATTATGCTTATGAAGGTATGGGAGGGACACATACAATGCAATTAGAAAACAATACCAGCAAATTAGGCTGCATATTCTTACATGAACATTTGGAATTTGGAAGTAATCTTGTGTCCTTTAGTTGGTGCTAAAGGAAAGATCAGGGGTTGTAGTCTGTGTTTTTATATTGTGTAACAGATTTGCCGTCTGTGGGGTCGCACAGAGTCGGACACGACTGAAGTGACTTAGCCGCAGCAACAGATTCAAAGAGAGGAAAGGATTTAAAAGTACATGGTCCGGAAAGTGATGAGATACGTTTAAGAGGAGGAAACCCTTTTACTCTTAAAGTCTCTGACTGGGCCTGAAAATTAGACTTAGGAAGGCAGATTAACAGGAGAAAAGCAGGCACATTCATTTAACGTAAGTTTTATGAGACATGAAAGCGCTCTGAAGAAAATGACAACCCAAATAAATGGTTAAGCCTGAGCAAAGAAATGGTTAAACCTCTAGGTTTGATGAAGAGTGGAGAATCATGGAAACCCATGTAAGACAAAGGGTGTGCAATAAGGGAGGCAAACTGGGGGAAAGGGCAAGGACTTCCTGTTTGGAGTCCCCTGGGTGTCCCTCAATCTTCGCAAATAGGATGGTCCTTTCTGACCCACACAGGAAGGGCATCTCTCTGACCCACACAGGAAGGGCATCTCTCTCGTGAGAGTGTTCTGACCCACTCCAGGGGAGATGAGGGAGGTCAGAGAGTCCTTCCAGCTCCTGCTGTTTCTGTGACCTGCTTCCAGGGAAGGGATTTATGACAACTGAGTTCTTTGGGGAGGCCCTGCTTTTAGGCAGTTGATGATTTCAGGAACTCAAATGCCTTTAGCTCAAAATAAATCTGATGTCAAAGTGGCTTATTTCCGAGTGTCATATCCTAATTCTCTTCAAGCTTCACATCTTTCCCATGAATGATTTAACCGCTGAGTGTATCTCTTTATCCTTTTTTTTCTCTCTTGCTGGCTTTTTCTCCTTGGTTTCTTCCTTTTAATAAATCTGCCCTGACTCTAGTTTCTAGTAAATGAGTGGATGGAGAAGGGTGGACGGTGGTGAAGACAAAATAAAATTGTGTGGAGAGAGAAATACATCCACACTGCTTGCAGGTCCCCACAGTACCTTTCTCATATCTCTCGGTATCACTGAAAGATGATTTACGAAGACTGTTCCTGGTCAGTTATGACGCATTCATGGGTGAAATGGAAAAAATAATGTAATAACATTTCCTAGAGCTAAATATATTCAATTTAAAGAACTGCCCTTTATTTTGAGATTATAAAAAATTCTCTCAAGTTAAAACTGTCCCTTTGTTTAATGAAATGGTAGTATTTGTAGAAGAAAGGTTGTTTGCTTTGTTTTTTATATCTCCTTTGGGGAAAGCAATTAGATGGAAATTCTGTTTTGGTTTCCCAGATATATTTTTTATTCTAATTTAACTATTTTATGAAACACAACCATATTGGAAGCCAGCTAATAGAAAGTAAAAGAAATAAAAAGTAAGGCAGTTTCTCTCAACGTTCAAGTTAAGATGCACACCTGGGAACTGCCAGACACTGTGATTCTAAGTGTATAGAGAAAACGGATTTAAGACTATAAATCTTTATGCAGAAAGCCTGAAAAAAGTGATGAGACAGACATGGGGAGAAAAAGAAAGAGATCCAGAGGTCATCACACTTCTGATTTGTTGTCTCTAAGTCTAGCTCTTCTCTTGATTTTCCTTACATGAAATAATGCTTTCCTTTTTTATTTCAATGAGATAGTTCGTGTTGGCTTCAGTCACTTGCAAGCAAGAGTGTTTCCAGGTAAAGGAGTTTCTGGAAAGGGCAATCTCCAGCTTCTTTGGAAGGGCCCTTGAACATTTTCTTTCGAGAGCAATGCCCAAGGGCTTGACTTGGTTATGGTAGTGCAAGTCTCAGAGGAGGCTTCCATGATGCTGCCTCTCCAGCTCTAGGCAGAATCTCTACCGCCTTTGTCAAAATTTCTGGGGTCTCTCGGTTTCCTGGTGCATGTTTTATGTTAGGATAAACCTTTAATGTCTAGCACTCCCTCAATCAGATGGGCAGCGCTGGGGTCTCTCCTCAGCCCCAGTGAAGCAGCTTCCTCTGTTTATTCTGTTTGCTTTACACAGCCTTCTGCTGTGGGGCTGAGATACAATTTAATGTGCATTTGTTACTGTGATATAAAACAATCTAGGAAATCCTAGAATTGCCAAGTGAAAAGGAATGTGCTGCTGCTGCTGCTGCTGCTAAGTCGCTTCAGTCGTGTCCGACTCTGTGTGACCCCATAGACGGCAGCCCACCAGGTTCCCCCGTCCCTGGGATTCTCCAGGTAAGAACACTGGAGTGGGTTGCCATTTCCTTCTCCAATGCATGAAAGTGAAAAGTGAAAGTGAAGTTTCTCAGTCGTGTCCGACTCTTCGCGACCCCATGGACTGCACCCCACTCCAGTACTCTTGCCTGGAGAATCCCATGGACGGAGGAAAAGGAGTGTATGAGCATTTAATTTTCAAAAGCTGTAGGTACAGAAACAAGGTGGTTGGGGGCTTATATGACTATATTTTCAGCACATTATTTTCATATACTTCATATCTTGGGAACTCTTTATTAAAATAGGCATAGTATTTATTTCCTTTTTTTTTTTTTGCCTTGCCTTTCTCTTCTACTGATGTATAATTTTCATACCTCTATTGTTTTAAGGGCAATTAAATAATAAACCTTCCTTAAGTCAGATTAGGAAATTTATTGTAAATTTTTGTATCTTTATCTTCATAAAGAGAACAATGTTTTTTGCAGCAAAAATTAATAATATTAGCATGGTTATTATCCATAGTTTAATAACTAATTTTTAAAGCACTTTAAATCTGTATATACATGCAGATAATTGATATGCTAATTTTAGAACAATTCAAACTTATCTTCTGAAGTTATCACTTGACAACAAACTGGTAATTATGTATGCACTGTAGTAATAATTAAAATTTAAAATTTTCAGTTACTCTCATTGACTATACCTTGAGTTGAATAATTAGTGTTGTACCAATATGAGTTTACACAACATAAAAATCTTAGGGTTTTCTTCACAAATAAATCCTAATTATTAGAGATTTTTTTTCTGAATTATTTAACGTCACAACAGAATCCATGCCCAATGCGTACCATCAAGCCAACAGTTATGGCTAGTGGTGAGTTATCTTGTCTTTGGAAAGATGAATTCTCCATTGCCAGGACACCATTTAAGAATAGCTTGTAGGAAGATGCAACAGGGAATGTAATCTTTAAACACAGCCTAGAATATTAGCTCTGAAAAGTCAGGAAGGAAATCTTTCGAGTGAAAGTCCTGGGGTGAACTGCTGAAACACACTGTCCCTGAAGACTGAGGCAGAACTAGATGCAAGTTGGGGAAATCATAGTTCTAGGTTCCTCTTCTAGAAGAACATTCATTTGATATACAATATAGTTTTTGTCCCTGATGCAAAGTTTCTTGAGATTCTTTGAATCTTCTGGGTACATTCCAGCTTACTATCATCTTTCACAACTTTACAGGACCTTGAAGGAGACAAACGGGGACTATGGAAAGTGCTGGCAATGATCTCTTTTATAATAGATCAAGGTGTTGGTTACAGGATTGTTCAATTTGCAAAAGTTCATTAGGCTATAATCTTAGGATTGGGATGCTTATCTCTGCATACAGTGGGCTTCCAAGGTGGCACAGTAGTTAAGAATCTGCATGCCAGTGCAGGGGACACAAGAGACATGGATTTGATCCCTGGGTCAGGAAGATCCCCTGGAAAATGGAATGGCAACCCATTCTAATATTCTTGCCTGGAAAAATTCCATGAACAGAGGAGCCTGGTGGGCTACCATCAGTCCATGAGGTTGCAAAGAGTTGGACACTATGGAGCACACATGCATACTCTGCAAGTTCAGTTCAGTTGCTCAGTCGTGTCTGACCCTTTGCGACCCCATGATCGCAGCACGCGAGGCCTCCCTGTCCATCACCAACTCCCGGAGTTCACTCAGACTCATGTCCATCAAGTGAGTGATGCCATCCAGCCATCTCATCCTTGGTCGTCCCCTTCTCCTCCTGCTCCCAATCCCTCCCAGCATCAGGGTCTTTTCCAATGAGTCAACTCTTCTCATGAGGTGGTCAAAGTACTGGAGCTTCAGCTTTAGCATCATTCCTTCCAAAGAAATTCCAGGACTGATCTCCTTCAGAATGGACTGGTTGGATCTCCTTGCAGTCCAAGGGGCTCTCAAGAGTCTCCTCCAACACTCTGCATACTGTATGTTTAAATACACTTTTACTTAAAAATGAAAAAAAAAATCTTAAAGGATATATTTAATTTACTCCCATAAATCATTAGAAGGGGGAGTAATTGAGAGATAAAAAGGAAAAGGCAAAAATAAAAAATAAAAATTAGAAAGTAAGAGAGGCACTATTATTCTAAATTACCACACGGCATATGACTACCTGCAAGAGTTCACATTCTTCCAACACCTGTGGTGTGCCAGGAAGATGCTCTGTGCTCCACATATAACACCTCATTTAGTTCCCCCCAAAACTTGATGAGTTAAGCATTATCATCTCCATCTTACTGATGAAAAAAATGTAAAGTTCAGCAAAGATATATGATTCTAGGGTCTCAAATCTGGTCACTGCAGGACCTAGGATTCTGTTTGGAGATAGGCTCCTTCTCCCTACATACAAGGCTTTTTGGTAATCATAGGAGGTCCCTCTTCTCAGGCATCAGAAATGCTGGCATCTGCCTGCCATTGTAAGGGTGAGGAATGAGGTATGGGTAGAAAGGCATAGAATGAATATCATGAAATCTCAAGGGGATTAATGCCCATTACTTCCTTTGAGGTGGAAATCCATCATCGCAGTGTGGAGAGGCACTGCTGTTAAATTCTCTGCAAACAGCCATCTGTCTGAGATCTCCCTGGAGTGGCTGCCATCCAGGACGACTGTGTTGCTGCAGTCTTTGAGTGGTTGGAGAGCTGTAATGTCTATGTTAATATCTGGGAAATAGCAGCAGCAGCCAGACCACTCCAATGGAACAATTCAAATTGGGGTAAGTTTGATTGAGCAAAAACAGTCATGCTGACTGTGTGATGAAGAGGCAGAATTGGTAACAGTGACAAGCCCTGCAGTCAGCAGCTGCAGATTTTATGTGAAGGGCAGACTGATCTGGAAAATGGGAATGGTTGACTGCCAACAACAGTTTGGGGAGTTTTGTTCTGTACACCCCCTGTCCTTTTATACCACTCATCATATGTAGACACTTAGGAAATAAAACATACTTACCGTATCACAAATTGCAGATGAGCATATGTAGATACTAGTGCTGGGAGCAGATAGAAGATAGAACTAGTGTTCATTGCAAAAATCTAAACAGGGCTTTAGCTACTACATCCAGAAGGTCATAACTCCTGGTGTTCCTAGTAGTGAAGTCGCTCAGTTGTATCTGACTCTTTGCGTCCCCATGGACTGTAGCCTACCAGGCTTCTCCATCCATGGGATTTTCCAGACAAGGGTACTGGAGTGGGTTGCTGTTTCCTTCTCTAGGGGATCTTCCCAACGCAGAAATCAAACCCTGGTCTCCCGCATTGCAGGCAGATGCTTTACCCTCTGAGCTACCAGGGAAGCCCTGGTGTTCCTAGTAGCCCTTTAAGAATAACATGGACTTGACCACAGTTAGACTTCCATAGTAGAACATGTTGTAGTTGTTGTTTATTTGCTAAGTCATGTGTGACTCTTTTGCGACCCCATGAACTATAGCCTGCCAGGCTCCTCTCACCATGGGATTTCCCAGGCAAGACTTGTGAAGTGGGTTGTCAGTTCCTTCTCTGGGGAATCTTCCCAACCTAGGGATCGAACCCATGTCTCCTCTTGGCAGGTGGATTCTTTATCACTGAGTCACCTGGGAAGCCTCATAGTAAAACATAAATCATCTGTTAAGTCAGAAAATACTTGAGTATCTGTTGGGTATAAAGCTTGGAGTGATAAGGTATTTAGGGGAATAAAAGAGAGAGGTCCTATGACTTGTGCCAGTAAATGAGTACAACATGCAATGAGGACCACAGGAGTACATGGTCTCTCTTCTGGAAAACAGTTTATCTTCTGGGTAAGATCAACTATATTTTCAAGAATGTGAAAGAGGCTAGGACTGGGAATACTTTAGATTTATGACCCTTATATAACTTCTCAGAGTTACACTTTCTGTATCCCACTGAGAAAAATTTTCTCCTTGTATACAAGATAGTCATTTGTAGGTGGTCCTTTGTAAATCTCCCCAGGGCAGTCTGGCAAAAATAGAATGAAATTTTTTTTTTTAAGAAAGTCATCATTCAGAGCCATGAAAGATTCTGATGTCCTCTATTAGAAGCACAGGAAAGGCTGGTAAAAGTCAGATTTCCCACGAAAGGGCACTATGAATCAAGTCTTTCATAAACATCAATAACTCCTTGAATCATTTTGTCTGCTGATTTGCAATATGAAATCATCACTATACTGTCAATCTAGCTGTAGTTAAACACTTGGCTCTGTAGGAGTGCCATTTGAAGTTTGTGGAATCTTTCATATAAAACTCTTTAGAAGAAAAAATAAACACATTCCATTTTATTAGCATTTAATTGCACAAGATAAACAAATAAAAATCAAATGCCTACCTCTAAATCACACCTGTCATTTTTCATGAACCCACACGGTTCTTTCTTTAGCTCTTTCTGGCTAATAAACTCTTCTTATAGTAATAATAACAACTACTATTTAGTACATGCTTCCTGTGGGCCAAGAATTAGAGATACTTTATTACATGTTATTTAACTACATAGGACTTCCCTGAGCCCTGGTGGCTCAGATGGTAAAGCGTCTGTCTACAATGTGGGAGACCCAGGTTCGAGCCCTGGGTTGGGAAGATCCCCTGGAGAAGGAAATGGCAATCCACTCCAGTACTATTGCCTGGAAAATCCCATAGACAGAGGAGCCTGGTAGGCTACAGTCTATGGGGTCGCAGAGTCAGAGATGACTGAGCGACTTCACTTTCACTTTCTAACTACATTCTCAGTTCCTATTAATCATAGTATTATGAAGATTTTTCTTTTTTTTTTTAATTATTTAATTTTATTTATTTTTTATTTTACTTTACAATTCTGTATTGGTTTTGCCATACATTGACATGGAAATCCATTTTCTATGGATTTCTGTGGATTTTTCTAGAAAACTATTTTGAAAAGATGGTTAATGAACACATAGGCCAAACTTAGATTTCCAAATGAGGGTATCAGTTGCTAAGAATCATTGAGTAACTAGCCTGTAATCTTTCTGATTTATAGTTGCAAAGTATGACTTAAACATGATTCAAAAAGCACAGACAAAAAATACAAAGCATAAAGAAGAAAATTAAGATAATCTGTTCTTTGGAAAATGTTATGCACAAAACTGAAAGGAAGGTCACAGCTTAAAAGGAGATATATTCAGCATTTAAAATTTTTATCTAGAATATACTAGGAATTCCTTTAAATCAATGACAATGCCACAGATTCCAATAGAAGTCATAGAAGTATGACTTAGTTGGTAAAGTATTTAGGAAAGGAAAGATGCAGAAAGAGAAGCCCAATGGATAATAAACATATAAAATGATGTTTAAACTTATTAGTAAGGAGGGAAACTCAAATTAAAACAATGAGATGCCATTTTGTATCAATCTGATTGGCAAAAACTTGAAAGGAATGACTGTCAGGTTGCTGAGGATGTGGGAACACTTGTGCACTGTTGATAGGAGTGTAAACTGGGTTAGTTTTTCTGGAAAAGTTATTGCTTCAGAGAAGCAGTTATAAGACTGCTCTGTGACCTTGGTTACACAGAAGAACTTAACTATGTGAAACTCCTTTATTTAAAAAGTCACAGAGAGACAGCTACTTGTATTTTGTGGGAAATATTTTCTTACAACAGGGAAATGAGGCCATTTTATCAGTAGCTTTAAACCTTTTACTAGAAATTTAAGTTAGTAAAAAAAATTGAAAAAAATTTTCAGATATCGTCATTTATTCAGTCTTCTATTCCCAGAAGCCAAACACTGATGTCCACTATTGTGCCTTGAGTGTATTTGATACCAACAGTTTTGGATGAATAGAAAAATTAAGAAAAAATGTTTTTTTAAAAGTCCTAATTACTCAAAGTATACATATAGCTATATGGCTAATTTTAAAAATCATAAGCTAAAAGAAAAAACACAACAAAAATGTAGACTATATCACAAACCTTACTCATTTAAAGAACAGATAAACCTAAAACCCTACTACATATTTTACACGTCAATTATCAAGCATAATAGAGTCCGAAGTAGGAGCAGTTTAAGTAAAGGAATTAGTAACAAAAGAGTCTGTATAGTCAAAGCTATGATATTTTCAGTACTCAAGTACAGATGTGGGAGTTGGACCATAAAAAAGGTTGTGTGCTGAAGAATTGATGGTTTTGAACTGTGGTGCTGGAGAATATTCTTGAGAATCTCCTGGACAGCAAGGAGATCAAACCAGTCCATGCTAAAGGAAATCAACATGAATATTTACTGGAAGGACTGATGCTGAAGCTGAAGCTCCAATAATTTGGCCGCCTGATGTGAACAGCAGACTCACTGGAAGAAAACTCTGATGCTGGGGAAGACTGAAGGCAGTAGGAGAAAGAGGTGATAGAGGATGAGGTGTTTGGATGGCATCATTGACTCAAGGGACATGAGTTTGAGCAAACTCCAGGAGAGAGTGAAGGACAGGGAAGACTGATGTGCTGCTGTTTATGGGGTTACAAAGAATTGGACACAACTGAACGACTGAACAACAACAACAAAGGGGAAATACATAGCTTTAGAATACTTGTCCTGACCATGTGCCACAAGATTAACCCAGTTCTTTGCACTTGTGATCCAATAAGCAAATAAAACTCCCTCTATTTATAGCCTATTAATAACAAAGGCAGAACTTAGAGCTAAGTTGCAAGACATTCAGCTCCTAATCTTACCCTCTTTCTATATTGTATATTTGTATACTAAATATTTCCAAAATTCATTCATGCTATAAAGATCATTAAAACTCAATTTGAAAACGTTTACTATGTAGCAATTGTGTGGGAAAAATGGATTGTCCTAGGTTTTCAAGGAGAATATAGCTAGAAGGGTAAGCCAAATAAAACTTGGTTAAGTTAGGTGTAGTTCCATTTGAAAAAACAAATGCTAAAACAATAATGAAACTTCACCAAGTCTTTGATGCAATGTAAACTTATACTAATATTGTTGAATAGTATAGCACTCAGCAGAATTTCTGAAAGAATATCATTTACCTAGCTGTCTACTCAAAGTCCTGGCAACTACTCCCTCCAAAATGTATCTTCTTGAACTCTCTAAACATTCCAGCCCTTTTCTCTCATACCGTCTTCTTTAATTTTGTGTTTGTTTAGTTATCCTCTTCATAATATAGTCACTTCTATGCTCATTTTGATATCTGCAGCTCTCAGTTCACTTTGGTTCAGTCACTCAGTCTTGTTTGACTCTTTACAACCCCATGAACCACAGCACGCCAGGCCTCCCTGTCCATCACCAACTCCCAGAGTCCACCGAAATTCATGTCCATTGAGTCGGTAATACCATCCAACTATCTCATCCTCTGTCGTCCCCTTCTCCTCCTGCCCTTAATCTTTCCCAGCATCAGGGTCTTTTCCAATGAGTCAGCTCTTTGCAGCAGGTGGCCAAAGTATTGGCGTTTCAGCTTCAACACCAGTTCTTCCAATGAATATTCAGGACTGACTGCCTTTGGGATGGACTGGTTGAATCTGCTCGCAGTCCAAGGGACTCTCAAGAGTCTTCTCCAACACCACAGTTCAAAACCATCAATTCTTCTGCACTCAGCTTTCTTTATAGTCCAACTCTCACATCTGTACATGACTACTGGACCATAGTCATGACTATGACTATGTCATAGCCTTGACTAGATGGACCTTTGATGGCAAAGTAATGTCTCTGCTTTTTAATATGATGTCTAGGTCATGGCTGCAATCACCATCTGCAGTGATTTTGGAGCCCCCCAAAATAAAGTCTCCACTGTTTCCATGGTTTCCCCATCTATTTGCCATGAAGTGATGGGACCGGATGCCATGACCTTAGTTTTCTGAATGTTGAGCTTTAAGCCAACTTTTTGCTCTCCACTCTCAGTTTCCTCAAGAGGCTCTTTAGTTCTGCTTCACTTTCTGCCATAAAGATGGTGTCATCTGCATATCTGAGGTTATTGATATTTTTCCCAGTAATCTTAATTCCAGCTTGTGCTTCATCCAGCTCAGCGTTTCTCATTTTGTTCTCTGCATATAAGTTAAAGAAGCAAGGTGACAATATACAGCCTTGACGTACTCCTTTTCCTATTTGGAACTAATCGTTGTTCCATGTCCAGTTCTAACTTGCTTCCTCACCTGCATACAGGTTTCTCAAGAGGCAGGTCAGGTGGTCTGGTATTCAGTCTCCCTCAGAATTTTCCACAGTTTGTGGTGATCCACACAGTCAAAGACTTTGGCATATTCAATAAAGAAGAAATAGATGTTTTTCTGGAACTGCTTGCTGTTTTGATGATCCAGTGAATGTTGGCAGTTTGATCTCTGGTTCCTCTGCCTTTTCTATAACCATCTTGAATATCTGGAAGTTCACAGTTCATGTATTGTTGAAGCCTGACTTGGAGAATTTTGAGCATCACTTTATTAGCATGTGAGATGAGTGCAATTGTGTGGTAGCTTGAGCATTCTTTGGCATTGCCTTTCTTTGGAACTGGAATGAAAACTGACTTTTTCCAGTCTTGAAGCCACTTCTGAGTTTTCCCAATTTGCTGGCATATTGAGTGCAGCACTTTCACAGTATCATCTTTTAGGATTTGAAATAGCTCAACTGGTATTCCATCACCTCCACTAGCTTTGTTCATAGTGATGCTTCCTAAGGCCTGCTTGACTTCCTATTCCAGGATGTCTGGCTCTAGGTGAGTGATCACACCATCATGATTATCTGGGTTGTGAAGACCTTTTTTGTTCAGTTCTTCTGTGTATGCTTGCCACCTCTCTTAATATCATCTGCTTCTGTTATTTCCATACCATTTCTGTCCTTTATTGAACCCATCTTTTTGTGAAATGTTCCCTTGGTATCTCTCATTTTCTTGAAGAGATCTCTAGATTTTCCCATTCTGTTGTTTTCCTCCTACACTGTTGGTGGGAATGTAAATTTGTGCATCACGATGGTAAAAAATATGAAGGTTCCCTAAAAAACTAAAAACAATGTTGCCATATGATCGAGCAATCTCACTTCTGGGCATATATCCAAAGAAAACTCAAAAAAAATTCATTAAAAAATGCTTGTACCCCAGTGTTCACAGCAGCACTATTTACAATAGTTAAGACATGAAGGACTCTAAATATCTATTGACAGAGGAATGATGAAGAAGGTGTGGTGCATATGTACAATGTAATGTTACTCATTATAGTAAAGAATAAAATACTGTCATTTGCAGTAACATGGATGGACCTAGAGATTGTCATGCTCAGTAAAATAAACCAGAGGAAGAAAGACAAATACCATATGATATCACTTATATGTGGACACTAAAATGTGATACAAATAAACGTAGTTACAAAACAGAAAGAGACTCACAGACATAGACAACAAACTTATGGTTACCAAAGTGACAATGGGGGTCAAAAAGAATGCTGGAGTAGCAATGCTAACTTCTCTGAGGTAGACGATTTCAGAACAATAGAGATTATCAAGAATTAAGGATATTACAGTTGAAGGACCTGCTGTCTGTCTAAAATCATGACAGTTTTTCCCACTCACATTATCCCATTTATTCCTCACAAAAATATAATGGTCGGGAAGCATTTACTCTTTGACTATAAGGAAATTAATAAAATGCAAAAATAGCATTGCATTGGTTTCATTTTATTAAATTAATTTCATTAAAACAGGTAACAAAAAACTATCCCTTGAAAACTGTAAATAGGAACTCACTGCATCATTATGGGCTTTGCTCATCTAATATCATACTGATTATTGTCATATAAGCCTGTTTAAAACTGCTGCTCTCAGTTAGGCAAGACACCAAGGAAGACGTGTGGTCAGCAGAACCTTTCAGGTCAGCCTGTTGCCTCGTGTGGTCTGTGGTTGGTTACCTTGTCTCATATGTGCCCGATGCTCTTGTGTCTGTGTCTCGTGTAATCTTGGTGGCAATTTTGACTGCTTCCCAGTGTCTCACAGCTCTGCCACATGGCTTGATGTTGTGTTTGGTATGTGCTTAGCACATTTCACCTGCCTGCCAAGTTTGCATTTGCTCCACTTAATGCAGCTCCTGCCTTGATATCCTGCTACCATTTATCATTCACAAACATCTCACCCTGCAGAGTAGAGCTGGAGCGAGCGTGGCTTCCGTGTTGCTGGGCTGGCTGGAATCCAGGGTCTTGTTGCCAGTGTTATGCAATTCCATTTAATAATAGAAAGGGCTGATGGTGTGGCTGGTGAGACTGCCTGAGAAATCCACATGCTAGCAAATCTGCATCCCATTATCACTGCCCTGAACTTCAGTGTTTCAGGCCACTGACTTCATTCATGGTTGCATGGTCCTTTGGAGAGCCAACTGTATACATTCTCCATTTAAAAAGTAGATAATGTGTTATTTGGTCTGATGTGAGAAATGGCATGATTTTTTAAAAATATCATTACAGTAAAGATAGTCAATGTCATTCATTTTTAAGTATTGTCAATTCATTAACATAAGCAAGGAATTAAAATATTACTTTTATAATGTAAATATTATTCTTTAACAAATTGTCAATCAACTAAAGAAACTTAAAGCCCAGATTGTACTTAAAAACAAAATAAAAGAAGCATGCAGATAATATAGCGAGGATATTCATGCCATAGGCCTCCTCTACACTTCCTGGCTTTGCAGATTTATTTTATGCATATTAGTTATATGTAACATACTCTTAGGTAGTGATTTTTGTATGTCAAATAGACTTTTAAGCACTTTACAAATATGACAAGATTTAATGCTCACAACATCTGTATGAATTAGATACTATTATTATCCTTATTTTATTGATTAATAAACTGAGACACAAGAAGCTTAAGTTGCAGAAAATGGAAGGACTGAGAATCCACTGAGGCAGAGCTACTGTATTATCTCAGATGATAACCTTGTCTTTTATCATCTCACCCACAAGAGTATATTCCCAGTGCTAAATTTCAGTATTACTTCTAGCCAAACTCCTCATTCTGTGGAAATGTATTTTATATTCTCTAACAAAAAATGGAAGGACACTGTGGATGTTTACTGATTGCAGAGAAACTTGACGTGATACAAACAGTTCAGTTTTGGCTCCAAACTAACAAGTAAGTGGGGTGGTGAAGTTTAGCCCATTGTTCAGAGAAACTAAATGTGATTTACAGCATTAAAAGGAACAATATGATGAGAATTATGTTTTCCACCTGCACACTGATTAGGACCCTTTGGATAAATGGAAAACAACAGCAACAGTGTCAAATGAGTAAGGCAGCCTAGTGTGGGCAAAAGATGACAGACTGGGTACCCCAAGTGGAAGTTCTAGTCTCTCTGATGTCCTGGAATAATTGAGTTATTTTAAGTGTTAGAAGAAAAAGACTCCTCAGAGTGCCTTCAACAGCAAGGAGATCAAACTAGTCAATCCCAAAGGAAATCAACCCTGAATATTCATTGGGAAGACTGATGCTGAAACTTAATCTCCAATACTTTGGTCACCTGATGAGAAGAGCCGACTCACTGAAAAAGACCCTGATCCTGGGAAGGATTGAAGGGAGGAGGAGAAGGAGGTGACAGAGGATGGGATGGTTGGATGGCATCACTAATGGACATGAGTTTGAGCAAACTCCAGTAGACAGTGAAGGACAGGGAAAAGTGGTGTGCTGCAGTCCACAGGGCCTCAAAGAGTCAGACATGACTGAAAGACTGAACAACAACAACTAAAAGGTGTTAGAATATAAGCGTGTAGTTTCTGGAGTCAAAGCAAGTCACCAAACTAGCTTCCCCCACTACTTCCCTTTGAGAAACAGGCGCATAGCTTGTCACTTTATGTGATTTTTTTTGACCATCAGCATTGTTCAAGGGTCAACCATGCATCTAGACCATGCCATCTCACAAAATCCTATTTATAAACAAGCACAGATGAGAAAATAGGAAACAGAACTACTTAGATATTAGCTAACGTTGATAGTGAAGGGTGAACTTCATTTTGTAGTGTGTTTACTTAGAATAATTAAGTTTTTCAAGGCCAGTATGTCACTAATGCTATTTTACATGTTTTAGCGCCTTTTGCTTCCTCTGAAGTAAACATGTGAAAACAGTAATTAAATAGCCATAGGAGAAGTCTAAAACAGTGGTTTTGGGCATATTAATCAGATGGTAATTTCAACAATAAACAAGTACCCTTGACAGTGTGATGAAACATAACTGAAGAATGGTGCTGTGAGGACTGGGATTGTAATAGGTTGAAAGAAAAAGTATTAGTGCAAAAAAAGTCAGGGCAGAGATGATACCTGATGTTAATGCCTCCAGTAGTAATAAAAATATATTGAATGAATTTTATGGCACAAATACATTTGCAAATATGGAAAATTACATTTCTTTTTCAAAGAATGTTATGAGGCATGAACCTCCTAAAGGATAATAACTAAAATAAGGTAATAATGAGAGATTGTGGCAGTCAGTGTGAATCTGAAGAATGTAATCCTCACTGGGTTTTAACTCATTTAATTTCTGTGAACAAGTCATGGAGCTTTACTGCCCTACTGAATTGTCAGGTTTTGGTCAAAACTGATTTTTTAAAAAATCTATTGTCTAGTTGTCCTGTGGCCAGTTGGGCACATCTTACTCATTGAACCAAGCTGATTCATTGAATGTCAGCCGTTGTAACTTCACTTGGTTCTCAACTCATTCACCATATTGAGAAGGAACTTACCTATATCCTTTGCTCTTCTTGTGATGTGAGACATG
Organism: Oryx dammah; assembly: GCF_014754425.2. Classification (NCBI taxonomy): domain Eukaryota; kingdom Metazoa; phylum Chordata; class Mammalia; order Artiodactyla; family Bovidae; genus Oryx; species Oryx dammah. Next base: position 63,594,700 of record NW_024070186.1, read on the forward strand.
TACTTTACCTCAAATATATTCCCATTAGAAGATTCCCAGTAGTAAGCCACTTCTACAACTTACTGTAGGAATAGTCTTCGAATCATGTAAGCACATATTAAAAATAAAGTTTAATGCCAATGTCTACCATCTTTCTTATAGAAGTTCTATTCAGAATGCTCCTGCATGTGCTATATAACTTAGGGAATATTCTAAGTTTGCCCACTGGTTTATTAAAAAAAAATTTTTTTTTTTTCTTCCAAAAACAGCTACTACAAAGAGTTAAATTCTTTTGCTTTGGAAAAAAATTTACTGTTCTGAGTCTAGAGCTGTCTTAAATTTCTTTTGTTTCCGGGTGTTCAGGTGACCTTTCATAACCCCTATGTATTCTTAAAGTGGTCTCCTTTCTTGTTGTTTATAAATCTTAAAGAATTAAAGAAACATACTCCAGCTCTTTTAATCCCTTTCCTTCTGTACCCACAATAGCCAATGATGCTTGATTATTTTGTGTTTTAAATGGTTCTTTAGTTATTTGTGTGTGTAACCCTCGAGGCAAGGAACATGTGGTATTTTCCTTGTATGTGCTCCACACAACCTATCATAGTCCTGAGCATCAAAAATTGCTCATCGGATGTAAACATAATTCACTTAGTGAGCTCTAGTTTCCTTTGAAGTTGTTTCACATAGTACAAGATTCCTAGGGCATGAGAAAACAAGTGGACTCCCTGAAAAGCCAGTCATTTGGGAAGGAGTTACCCAGTCTTCAGTGCCAGTAACCTCATAATTTTACCTTCAGTTCCAGGATATAATTTTTTTTTTTAACCTCGAAAGGGGTTATCTTATGGAAAGGGCTGTCCAAGATTCCTCAGTTTCTTTCTGTAATTCCAAAAGCCTTTTCATTGGCTCCAAGTGATTTTTCCCCCTTGAGAATGAAGCATTCAAAGGTATCGGGTAAGAAAGATAACACTCAGTAGGTTAGTGCAGCTATTGGAGCTCAGTCCTTGCACAGGATGAAATATGCATACCTGAAAAAATGAGAAAAGCAGTGGGGTGAGTTGCAGGACTGACAAGCGCAGCCAGGGTTTCTGGCCATGAGGGTGCAGTGTGTTTGAAATCATTTGTGTTCACAGAGCCTTTGTAACAGGCCTGTGACTGCCTGTGCTTAGGAAGATAAGGAACATTAAGAGGTAACCATTTTCTGCTTAAGAATGTGGGAAACTCCAGTAAAATAGGCAGGACCTTCGTGTTGCCACAACGGTAGCCGAAAAGTTTGTTGAAGATGAGTTACTGATAAGCCGAGAATAGAAATAAGGCCAATCCTCGGATGTTCCAACCACTTTCCTGAAAATGATCTTTCTGAGGTCAGTATTCACAGTTCTCACAAGTCAAAGGGATTTTTCTCTGTCCTAATTCTCCTTGACTTTCCATAGCAGTTGACTCCAGCTCCCCACTATTTGTGATAGGCTCTAATTTGACATCCAGCCTGCTGCATTCTTCTGTCCTCTTTCTTTTTTGCCTACTCTTTTCTTTTCAGAGAAAAGATGCAGGAGGCTAAAAAAGGCTGAATGTCCACTGTGGATCTACTTCTGATTAGGTCTGTGTATGGTGATGGGAAAGATGGGGAGGGAGGTCTATTATTCCTTGGAGAGGTCAAGGACACCCTTCAAAAGAAACTCTGAGCAAGTGACACCCAACTCCATACAGGAGGAGTGAGGAATGGAAGTTAGGTGGGAAAATATGAGCAGATTCTAGCCTCCTCTGCAAGGGGCCTCCTGTGACCCTGAAAGAGGATGTTGGTGAAGTAAAGGATAAGAGAACCAACACCCGTGACACACACAGTAGGTCAGCTTTGTGCTGGCAACATATTCATGCCTTATAAAAGAATAATTGATCAGCTACATCAAAGTTGGAAACTTCTGCTCATTGAAGGGCACCTCTGAGGAAAATGAATAGGTAATCCACAGTGCAGCCTTCCCTGGTGACTCGGTGGGATCCTCCATCTGCCAATGTAAGAGAAATGGGTTTGATCCATGAGTCTGGATGATCCCCTGGAGAAGGAAATGGGAACCCACTCCAGGATTCTTGCCTGAGAAATCCCATAAACAGAGGAACCTGGTAGGCTATAGTCCATGGGGTCCCAAAGAGTCAGACACAACTTAGTGACTAAACAAGAACAGAGAATCCACATTGTGGGAAAACAGATTTGCAGAATATGTACCTGAGATGTCACTGTCTCCTTTTATCTCAGAAAAATTCTTTAGGAAGAAGTTATGATTTCCCCTTTACTAGAAGATGAAAAAAATCAGAAAATTTCAACTTTTTTGATAAATTTTATTAAAATTTTCAAATATCAATAAAGTTGAAAGAACTTTACAGCAAGCACTCCTAAATCTACCATTAAATTCAGTCATTGACATTTATATACTTACTTTACTCCATATTTATCCATCTATTATCCTTCTATCCATAAGTCTCTTAGTTTTTGATGCAATTCAAAGTAAATTTCAGGTATCAATCAGTACATTTCTGATACTTCAGATGCTTTAATATGCATATATAACCTGAATTCAATATTTTCCTCATAGCTTTTTTTTTCCTGTTGATACAAAGCACAGACAGAGATGCACAAATCTTAAATGTTTTTTTAACAAAATTTTCACAAATGCAAACAGACTGTGTTACACTGACAGCATGCTTCATCACAGTCATTGCCCAATCCAAAGTACAATCACTGATTTTTTTGTTTTCAGAATAGGTTTGCTTGTTTAGAAATTCTTGTGAAAATAAAGTGAAAGTGAAAGTGAAGTCATGTACGACTCTTTGCGACACCTTGGACTTGTAGCCCACCAAGCTCCTCCGTCCATGGGATTTTCCAGGCAAGAATACTGGAGTGGGTTGCCATTTCCTTCTCCAGGAGATCTTCCTGACCCAGGGATTGAACCCAGGTCTCCTGCATTGTAGGCAGACACTTTACTGTCTGAGCCACTAGGGAGCCACCAAGAAATTTGTGTAGATGGAGTCAAAGAGTATGCATTTTGCCTATAAGGCTTCTTTTATTCAGCATAATTATATTGAGAACTGTCTGTGTTTTTGGCATATTAGTATTTTTCTCACCTTGAATAGTATTTCATTCTATTATTATTATACTGTATTCTGTTTACTTACTCTTCAATTAATGGACACTTAGGTTGCTTGAAGTTTGAAGTCATCATCAATAAAGCTTCCATGAATATCGTTGGACAAATCTTTTTATGAATATAAATTCTTATCTTTTTTGTATAAATACAAAGGAATAGAATTTCTGTGAGTTATTTCTCCAAGTGACTACCATTTTCTGTAAAAATAATATATGTTAGTTATAACTGTTCCACAATCTTACCAGTACTGGTGTGCTCGGACTTTAATATTATTATTCATTTTTGTAGTGTTTGTAGTAATTTTAATGATTATTTCCTGGATAATAATGATCTTGACTGCTTTGGGGGTGCTTTTGTTTTTTCAGCTTTGTATGTGCTTATTGGCTGTTTTTTATCTTTTTTAGTGAGAAGTCTGTTCAAATATTTTCCCCACTTACTAACTGGTTGTTGGACTTTTTAGCATTAGAATGTAGAATTATGTATATTTTACATAGTTTTTCTTTATCAGGTATACATTTCACAGATACTTTTCCCACTTTGCCTATTCATTTTCTTAAAAGTATCTATCTTTTGATGAGCAGAAATTTAAAATTTTGATGTATTTCAATTTATCAGTTTTTAAATACTAATTTCTATCTTCTAAGAAACTTTTGTTTAGCTCCAAGTCCTATAGATATTTTGTATTTTTCTTTTTGTATTTTCTATTTTTCTATAAAAGCATTAATGTTTGGATGTCACAATTGGGTGAATGTTCAAATTAATTTTTGTATATGATGTAAAGTAGTTTTTGAATTTTATTTTTTTCCATGTGGGTATCTAACTTTCTAGTACCCTTGGCTGAAAAGACTTTTCTTTCTCTATTGTATTGCTTTGGTTCTTCTCAAAGACTTTTACATAAATTACTCAAGATTTCTTAGGCCAAGGAACAAAAGCCAAAAATCACATTTGACTGAATAAATTGATTTATGTTCTTTCCCAAAACATATATGCCTAATGAAAAATAATGCTAATAAAAATAATCAAAAGTTAATAGTCACTGTGCTGTTTCTTAGCATAGGCTGTTCCACTTAATTTTCAAATCCACTCTATTAAATAAGGAGAAGGAAATGGCAACCCACTCCAGTACTCTTGCCTGGAAAATTGCATGGATGTGGGAGCCTGGAAGGCTACAGTCCATGGGGTTGCAAAGAGTCAGACACGACTGAGCGACTCCACTTTCTTTCCTTCTATAGTTCCTTTTGGAGAAGGAAATGGCAACCCACTCCAGTGTTCTTGCCTGGAGAAGCCCATGGACAGAGGGGCCTGGTGGGCTACAATCTATGGGGTTGCAAAGAGTCAGATGAGACTAAGCAATACTAACACACACACTATTAAATAAACATTTTTTATGATGCTTGCTTAGAAGTCAGGAAGCAAACTTACAGTGGTAGAATAATTTGTTAAAGTCACACAACTCCTAAGTAACAAAACCAAAGCTTAATCCAGGTCCAGTTGAATCTCTAAATTGCATTCCTAAGCAGTGTGCTGTATCATCCTGAAATGAAGATCAATATTGCTAATCATACATTTCATATGTGAGAAATGACTTAACATTAGGTAGGACTGCTTCTGCTACCTAGCAAAAAGTCATCTGTGAACCTGCATAATACCTGGAAAAAAGCTGGAATTTCAAACCAGCATTTTAAAAAATAGTATCATGATGGCTTTAATGACTTACATTTTCATGCTTTATATTTTACTTATAGAGTTTAAATAAATCTACTTGCAAATATGATTTTAAAATAGTGTCACTTCAGTTCAGTTCAGTCGCTCAGTCGTGTCCGACTCTGCGACCCCATGAATCGCAGCACGCCAAGCCTCCCTGTCCATCACCAACTCCCGGAGTTCACTCAGACTCACGTCCATCAAGTCGGTGATGCCATCCAACCATCTCATCCTCTGTCATCCCCTTCCCTTCCTGCCCCCAATCCCTCCCAGCATCAGAGTCTTTTCCAATGAGTCAACTCTTCGCATGAGGTGGCCAAAGTATTGGAGTTTCAGCTTCAGCATCAGTCCTTCCAATGAACACCCAGGACTGATCTCCTTTAGAATGGACTGGTTGGATCTCCTTGCAGTCCAACTAAAATAATGTAACAGAGGGTAAAAATGGAATGTTGAGATTTTTTTTTCTTTGTTGAAACAAAGCAAGCCATTCAGTGCTCTGAAATAATTTCTGTAACAAGAGTTCTGATCTCAAATCAGACTTTCTTAGTTTCAGGAACTCTGAAGAAAGGCACTATGATTTAGAGTACTGCTAGGGTAAAAGCTATTTGTTTGGAGACTATTTGGTGATTATAGTCTTAGTGTTTCAACAATGACCTAAAGAAAAAGGTATTATCTCAATATGTGTGAGATTTATTGCAAGCATATTACTAAGAACTGTAACTACTATTTTGCAAAAACATGAAAAATTGAGGCTCTACACAATATTTTCTTAAATATAATTCAGCGGTGACTTGAAATTGCTTTTATACATATAAAGATGACAATAGAATTTCCTCAAATGGACTCTAATACAGCAGTTTCATTCTTTAAATAATAATGGAAAACTGAACATTGGCAGAATAACATATTTACCCCTGTTTCATTAAGAGCAGGCACCAATGCCTCTAACAGAAGCAAATAGATTTAAAAAAAACAAAAAACATAAAACTATTTTCCTTTGTTTGTGTGAATGTTTATGCATCCTGGAGCTCTACTTTAGTGCATAGGAAATGGGGCTGTGCAGTATTTCTGGGCTCTGCTAATGATCTAGCTGCAATCTCCCCAGTGTAACACTTGTTAGACTCTAGTTACCTCCTGTTTCTGTGTTTGAGCCCATAATTTGAGTTCAACAGGCTCATGCTTTTCTATGTTTACATGGAAAAAAGAAAACAATTTCAGTGCAAACTTCTAAGTATCTCTTTCTTCAAGACTGTATCTTAGAAAATACAGATTTATATCTCTCATATCTTCCATGCTGCCAACATTTTAAAATCAAGGTGAGAATTTTTAAAAATTGCTAAATAATTATATATTTATAAAGTATCAGAGGGTGGATTCCACTGCTAAGCAAAAAAATTGCTTTCTTATTTCTTAGTTTTATTTAGTGTTGTGTCACTTATCCAACAAAGTTTACAAGAGCTAATAGTGAATATCTATGAAAATTGTATAGTATACTTAAAATAGTTTTTGAAAGATTTGGGAGACTTCCCTGGCAATCCAGTGGTTAAAATTCCATGCTTCCAGTGCAGGGGTTGCAGGTTTGATCCCTGGTCAGGAAACTAAGATCCCACATTATGAGCCACATGGCCAAAAAACAAACAACAATCCACTTTGAGTATAAACAGAAATTGTTAAGAGAAGTTATTAATGAATTTTTAATGATAATAGTGATTATTTAATTAATTAATGATTAATTAATGACAAATAGGTGGAATTTATAGAGTTTTAAATATTTCTATCTTCACGCTGAAAGAAATATTAGATAAATAGAAATGTAAAAAAAACTATAAAATGTCATTAGATGAGAAATTCTTATATTTTTCTCTGCCTTTACTTATTTGCTTATTTTCTCTGCCTTTATATTTAACTTATAAGCACAAAATAAGAATACTATATTCTGAATATATATTCAGTGCATTCACTGCATAGAATATATATGTTCTAAGTGCATTAGAATGTAATCAAGTTGCCCTAATTTTAAATATTGGCTGCATTGTAAATACAAGTATACTTTATTTAATTGCATTTAACAGATATTATGCTAAGAGTCAGACACGACTGAGCGACTTCACTTTCAGTTTTCCTTTCATGCATTGGAGAAGGAAATGGCAGCCTACTCCAGTGTTCTTGCCTGGAGAATCCCAGGGACAGGGGAGCCTGGTAGGCTGCTGTCTCTGGGGTCGCACAGAGTCAGATACTACTGAAGCGACTTAGCAGCAGCAGCAGCAACAGATATTGCATTTTTTACAAAGTGAAGTTTTATGCAACCTTGTGTTGAGCAGGTTTATTGGTGCCATTTTTCCAATAGCATTTGCCTGTATCCTGTTTCATATGTTGGTAATTTAGTAATACTTTTTAATATTTCAGACTTTTTTATTATTATATTGGATATAGTGATATGTGATCAGTGATCTCTGTTTGACATTACTTCTGTAATTATTTGGGGGTGTTGCAAACCATGCCTATATATACAATTGACCAAAAATATAGATGGCCAAACCAATAAGATGGCAAGTGATAGATATTGCTGTCTGATCTGACTGCTCTACCAACCTGCATCCCCCTAATCTCTCTCCCTCACCTTTGGCCTCCCTAATCCCTGAGACACAACATTACTGAAATTAGGCCAATTCATAACTCTAAAATGGCCTTTAATGTTCAAGTGAAAGGAAGAGTCACACATCTCTCACTTTAAATCAAAAGCTAGAAATAATCAAGCTTAGTGATGAAGGTATGTTTAAAAACTGAGGTGGGAAGAAACCTGAGGCCTCTGGAACCAGAGTTAGTTAAGTTGCGAATTCTAAGGAAAACCTCTTGAAGAAAATTAAAAGTGCTACTCCAATGAGCACAAAAATGATAAGGAAGATATATATATATAGCCTTATTGCTCATGTAGAGAAAGTTTTAAGGGTCTGGATAGAAGATAAAACAGTCACAGCACTCCCTTAAGCCAAAGCCTAATCCAAAGCAAGGCCCTAACTCTTCAGTGCGGTGAAGGCTGAGAGAGGTGAGGAAGCTGCAGAAGAAAAGTTTGAATGTATCAGAATGTTGATTCATGAGGCTTAAGGAAAGAAGTCATCTCCTAAACATTAAAGTGCAGGTGAAACAACAAGTGCTAATATAGAAGCGATGGGAAGTTATCCAGAAAATCTACCTAAAATATTTAATGAAGAGTTTCAGCGTAGATAAAACAGACTTATATTGAAAGAAGATGCTATGTAGATTTTCATAACTAGAGAGAAAAAGTCAATGCCCGGCTTCAAAGCTTCAAAGGGCAGGCTGACTCTCTAGTTAGGGGCTAATGTAGCTGGTGACTTTAAGTTGAAGCCAATGCTCACTTATCATTGGCTACACCTAGGGCCATTAAGAATTATGCTAACTGGATTCTGTCTGTGCTGTATAAATGGAACAGAGCCTGGATGACAGTACATCCGTTTACAGCATGTTTTCCTGAATATTTTAAGCCCACTGTTGAGACCTACTGCTCAAAAAAAAAAAAGAAAAAAAGATTTTCAAAATATCAGTGCTCATTGTCAATGTACTTGGTCACTCATGAGCTCTGATAGTGATGTACAGTGAGATTAGTGTTCCTTTCATGCCTGCTAGCACTACATCCATCCTGCAGCCCATGGATCAAGGAGTACTTTCAACTTTCAAGCTTATTATTTAAGAAATAAATTTCTTAAGACTACTGCTGCCATAGATAGTGATTCTGCTGATGGATCTAGAGAAAGGAAGTTGAAAACCTTCCAGAAAGTATTCACCATTATAGATGCCTTTAAAAACATTCACAGTTCATGGCAAAGGGTCAAAATAAGGACATTAACAGGAGTTTGCAAGAAGATGATTCCAACTTTCATTAATGACTTTGAAGAGTTCAAGTCTTCAATGGAGGAAGTACCTGTAAATGTGGTAGAAATAGAAAACTAAAATTAGAAGTGGAGCCTGAAGGTGTGTCTCAGTTGTTCCAATCTCATGATTAAACTTGAATAGATAAGGAGTTACTTCTTATGGATGAGCAAAGAAAAGTGGTTTCTTGAGATGAAATCTACTTCTAATGAAGATGTTGTGACGATTGTCAAAATGACAACAAAGGCTTTAGAATATTACTACATAAACTTAATTGATAAAGCAGTGGCAGAGTTTAAAAGGATTGACTCCAGTTTTGGAAGAAGTTTTACTGTGGATAAAATGCTATCAAACAGCATTGCATGATACAGAAACATTGTTTGTGAAAGGAAAAGTCAATCAACACAGCAAACTTCATTGTTGTCGTATTTTAAGAAATTGCCATAGCCACCCCAACCTTCAGCAATCACCACCTGATCAGTCAGCAGTCATAAACATCCAGCCAAGACCTTCCATGAGCAAAAGGATTATAGCTTATTGAAGGCTCAGATGATGGTTAGACATTTTAGAAATAAAATATGTATTAGTTAAAGCATATATATATATATTTAGACATAATGCTATTGCACCCTTAATAGACTACGATGAAGTATAAACATAATTTTTATATGCAGTGAAAAAAAAATTCATGTAGCTTGCTTATTTTGATATTGACTTTATTACAGTGGTCTGGAACTGAACCCACAATATCTATGAGGTACACTTGTATATTTTTATGAAGTACACATTTTTTTCATTTCCCTCGAGTTAGTGAGAAGTCAAGATTCCATTAACAGAAATTCATTTTACAGTAAACCCCAAGATTACATATCTATTCTATCAAGTAAAGGATTACAGTTTTAGCCAAGGTCAGATAGACAGTTCTATATATAAATGAGATGGTGACTGAGAATTGAGATACGAGTTAGGATTTAGTGATAGATTGAGAATTGTCCAAATTCAGTTATTGTGTTGATACCATATGCCCATACCATTATATTTGCTTGAGAAGATTGTAAAAAAAATTTATAGACAATTCCCATCCTTTGGGATTTTACAATCTGATAGGAAGGATAAGAAATGATTAAATCTTAAGCATACACATATACCTACACACACAAGTACACAGTATGTATCAAGTAAATATAAAGAACAGCCAGATAAGACAGAGTGTGCCACTGAGCGTCTGGAGACCTTGTACCAAGTTCTATCCCTATCACTGTGTTGTTTGTACAGCTAAATATTTTTATTAAAAATGTTTTTTGTTATATTCTTCCAAAATATTGAAGATAGTAAAAAATAGATATAATTTACAAGTTATTTCCATCAGACAAAGGTAGTTGATGAAATTTATGTGAAGGAAAAATTTTGGAAGGAAAAATAATTTGAAACCATGTAGTACCCTGGGGTTCTAAATGGGCCCTCTGAAGTCTGAAATGTTTGCTATGTGTAGGCAAAAATTGGAATATGAGCTTTCTAGAAGGCAATAAAAAGAAGATTTGATCAAGTTTACCATTTGAAAGACCTAAATAAAGCAGTTGCACAAGAAGAAACTCATCTATTCTCAGAACTTGGCAAGAGGAGATGTGTTAAACCTACCCTCAGGAAGGGACATTGTAGGACAGAGTTGGCATCCTCAACTCATCATTGCTACAATACAGCAAACTTCCTGGGGTTGATTCTATGACACCCCTCTAGATGGGCTGCTGGTTTAATATTAACCGATCTAAAAATCAGTTATGTAGTTTTGGGCTGGTCCCTTACCCTTTCCAAGCTTTAGTTTCCTTAGGTGCACAGTGAGAGAATTAGATTGATTTACAGGATAAATTTCAGCTTAATGTGCCAAAGAGAGGTGAAGTCATTGGTGTCAATGATGGTCAAAGAGTCTCTGGGGAAGAGGTGTGAATTTGGTCACATATAAGTTGATATCCTCCCAGAAACATTAAAGAGACTATTGGAAGTGGGGTAACAGAGAGTGATCAGGGCTGGAGAAAAACTTGTAGGTAGTATTATGTGTCACACATTAGAGCTGTGAATAAAAGAACACCTCCTGGAGACAGTAAATAGGCAAGAGACAAGAACCAATCTATAAAGGAGTATCTGAGAGTCCACATGGAATGCCAGGATTAAGAGATGAAAGAGGAACCGACAAAAATAATAAGAGAAAAACAGAGTTCAAGAATTTTAAAAGAAAGTTAAATGATGATCTTGTGAATGGGAATGAAAAATAACACTTGAGGATAAATACATTAATAAATATGATGCAATACAATTAATGAAATCAATTAAATAGATAAAGAACTTTGTTAGATAAATACTTATAGATGCTAGTTACTACAAAAAGCTTTTAAAAGTACTAGGGGAAGAGTTATTGCTACAAAGATATTTTATGTTGTATGAATCTGATAAGTGAAAAAGAGAAAGAAAGAATACATTAGACTATCATAAACACCAAAAGACAAGCAAAACTTTCTGCATCTTTGAAAAAGATAGATTCCAGCTGACTCACAAATCCAGAATGAACTTCATATAAGTAGAAGCATTGGAAATGATCCCCAAGGAGCAAAAGTGACAGGACTAGAGCATGGTGGGGTGGGGGGAGAAATGTGATTTTCAGCATCGGAAACAGTGTAGACAAAGACTTGTGAGTGGAAAAGTTTGAGACTTTCAGGAAACAGCTAGTAACTATATTGGTCACATAGAATATTCATATATTGATATAAGGCAGCAGTTATTGATATATTTGAAAAGTTAGATTGAGACACTCAAATGCTGGTGTGAGAAAAGTCAGTTTATTGGACGATAGGAAGCTATTGAAGTTTTTGAGCCAGTAAATGGCATGAGCAGAGAAGTTCTTCAGGAAGACACATCCTGACCATAATAGGGTAAAATAGAGCAGATTAGAGTCAAAAGAATGGGAAGTCTCAGAGGAAGTCCCATTGTGGCAACAGGGTATGTAGATGGCCTGGCCCCGGGGGAGTCACAGCAGGAATGGGAAGAAGGGGACTGAGAGGGCTAGCTAGCACACTTGGCCGGGGATTCAATGTCAGTTTGTAACTACTAGAAAATGACTGTGTGAACGAAGGCTAATTCCCCATCTCCACCGCCATCTTTCTTACTTAGTAAAAATGGATTACAGTGTTTTGCTTCTACCTGTCTCAGAAATGCTGTCAGAACTGATTACACATATTTTCCCAAAGTAATCTAAAGTGCTTTAATTCCTTGGAACTGGACACTATGTAAATACGATTATTCATAATGTGTAAAAGAGGAATACAGGATGATGGATGTGCCAAGCCTATACAAGAGGACTGTGTAAGAATATTGAGAGGGAAAGAAGCTGGATAATCAATATGCTGCTTAATGTGGAGGGCTAGAGACATTGGTAGAAGGATACTGAGTGAAAGGGAAATAAAAGAGGGTAATGTATTGGGGAGTTAAGACGGATGAAAGACAGTTATGTTACATTAAATAACAAAAAGAAAATGTCAGTTTTATGGATTCTCTGCTAAATATTAAGCAATAAGGAAAAAGTTTAAATCATTTCATTTAGATCATTGGTATGGTTTATGGAAAGAGATGAAATTAGAACAGTTTTACATATAGGTGTACATTCTAAATTTTATACCAAAGGTAGTCAGCACTTCTATGTACAGTCACATTAGAGAATAACTCTAGTGATTAGAAACCAACCATAGAGTTCAAAAGAATGGGCACTGATGTAGGCTACTGGCATTGACATTAAGGAGACAAATGTAAAGTACTCAGAAAAATCATTTTAGGATCAGGTTTTTAGCTGATACTTGTATCAGTAACCATGAAAAGAAAGGAATTCAATTCCATGAAACTGGGACTGTGAAATGTCTATTTTGTCAAATTTTCCTAGCATGAATGTAGATCACATGGACCTAATATTTATCACAGATTAAAAGTCTGCAATCAACTGTTGGAACTTCTCAGGTGATACTAGTGGTGAAGACTCAGCCTGCCAGTGAAGGGCACATCAGAGACACAGGTTTGATGCTTGGGTCAGGAAGATCCCCTAAGGAAGGCATGGCAAATCACTCCAGTATTCATGCCTGGAGAATCCCCTGGCCAGGCTACAGCTGATAGGGTCACAAAGAGTCAGACACGGCAAAAGAGACTTAGCACACACACACACAATCAACTGTCGGGCAATAATACATCGTTTAGCATCAAATAAGCAAAGTCACTATTAGACAACTAATGTTGTGGCTGCTTACAGAGAAGAAGCTCTGCTTGGGATTAAAAAGGTGAAGTTAATTATGTCGGTTTTTCGGGACTTCCATCTCTCTAAACGTTAGCAAGAGTTTCTTTAAAGTTTTTCTTCTCTCAGCTGAAGGTGTCTTTTTTAAGTTAATTTTTATTAGAGTATAGTTGCTTTACAATGTAATGTTAGTTTCTGCAAAATGAATCAGTTATGCATATACATATAGCCACTTTTTTAAGATTCTTTTCCCATAAAGGCCATTACAGAGTATTGAAAATAGTTTCCTGTGCTAATAAGTAGGTTCTTATTAGTTATCTATTTTATACATGGTAGTTTGTATATGTCAATCCCAATCTTCCAATTTATCCCTCTCCCTTCTTACTCCTTGGTAACCATAAGATTGTTTTCTATATCTGTAACACTATTTCTGTTTCATAGATAAGTTCATTTATACCCTTTATTCCTTTAAAGTGTACTCATGAATGTTGAAGAACATTCTAGAATCACAAGAGGGAAGCTATAACGGTGAAATGGGGACTAGAGTTATTGCTCTGAGGGTGAGAAGTGTCACTTCTATCTGTTTCTCTGACCAGTTGAGCATGATAAGTCTCATTAGAGAAAGAAGAGAGTGCTAGGCTGAAAGGTTAGATATTGGGAAAAGGCTTGGCCAACTCTGGCATCCAACAGTCAGAAGCATTGTGAAGATACACCCTTCCCAGTGCTTCTCAGGATATTGTTAGTATAATTATCAGAAACTGCAGGTTTTTCACAGGGGTTTAAATGTGTGTGTGTGACATCACACACTGATTCCACAGTTTCCAAAAGAGTCCTATAAGATGCTAATGTTCCTTATATTTCCCTCATAGCCAAATGCAGGAGGTAAGGAACCCAGGGAGGCCTATGATTCCCTTCTTCTGGTTCTGCTGCACCAACTCTGCTTTACATGTTTTACTTGATGTGGTTCCAGGTATTATTACACTAGGAAATAAGATTCTATTCTTAAGATGAAGTAATTAGGAGCCAAGAAATAAAGTGACTCACCCAAGTTCCCACTGGTTTCCCATTTCGGAGCACCACCTGCAGTATTAGACCGATTTGTAGGGGACCCATGTGGACTGAATTTCATAGCCCCAGTCTAAAAGACAGAGTAAATGAAGAGTTGGTATGTCCCTCCGAAGAGTTGCCAAGCCTGGGGTTTTATTGATGAGACTGTTCTATTCTCTCCTTTGTTAGCTGGTCAGCCACCACATAGACCAAGGAGAGCTCCCTTTTGCTTTGTGTGAACTGGCTTTTACTGTAGTAGAACTAACTGGCTGCAAGGCAGATTTCTTACAATCAATTTGGAATGGCTCTGACTTTCTCTTACCCTTATATGTGGCAATCAACTCTACATGGATGCCTAGAAGATGCTTCAGGGATTGGAGGATGTGAATGGGACAGAATAGCTTATAAACCAGGGCATGTCACAAAATCTAAAAGAAGAAAGTAATTATAGTACCCAGGGCTATAGGGAGAACTAATGGGATTAGACTAATAGAAGGAGATGTTGCTTGAGAGTAAGTGGCATTAGCCTTTGTGAGAAGCTCAAAACGAATATGGAATTATGCTTTTTGTGTCATTAAAATATTGATCCCACCTACTCAGAAGTCAAAAGTATATCCCTGGCAGACAGATGAACTTTCTATGTTGTTTTTTTTTTTTTTTTTTTCTTTAATTGAGGTGTAATTGCTTTACATTATTGTGCTAGGTTTTCTTTTACAATGAAGTGAATCAGCTATACATACATTACCCTCCCTGCTGGATATCCCGCCTACCCCACCTCCATCCTACCCCTTTAGGTCATCACAGAGCACCGAGTTGAGGTCCCTGTGCTATACAGCAGCTTCCCTCATATGCTTTTACTCTCTCTAACTTTCTGTTTGTCTGGATAAAGATGCAGGGCAATACTATTGAAAAGAGACATAGATTTATGTGCTTGACAGCAATAGCTCTAGACATGGATTCTCTGCTTTTCTGGTGCCAGTAAAGACCCTCTTTTCCTCTGTGGAGAAATTTAGTTATTCATATAGCATAAACTGTTTTAACACTTAGGGCTCACAAACTCCAAGCAAATCTTCAGCAAGATGTTAATTTCTTTTTTTACTTGCAGCCTCACACTCATAATATGTCACTGGACTCTTTTCCCTATGAACTGCTTTATGAATGTGCTGGGTTGGAGATGTAAAATGAAGTGTCATTACAATCTGGGGCAAAGAGAATGCACATATAGGAGAAAAGTACTCAGTGCCTGAGGCTGTAATCAATGTGTAAGCGAGACTCTGACGCAATTCTGGCCTCTTTTGATGGCATGTTCTACTTTTCCTTTTCCTTCATAAGTATATAAATTATTTTCTCTGGATACCTCAAAGTTAACAAGAAAATTGATGATTTTTTTTTTAATTAAGCAAGGAATATACTTGAGAACAGGACTTCCCAGATGGCACTAGGAATAAAGAACCCGCCTGCAATGTAGGAGTTGTAAGAGATGTGGTTCAGTCCCTGGGCTGGGAAGATCCTCTGTAGAAGGAAATGGCCACCCACTCCAGTATCTTTAACTGGAAAATCCCATGGACAGAGTTACAGGCAAGCTACAGCCTATGGGGTTGCAAAGAGTCAGATACGACTAAGCAACTTAGCAGGTTCATACTTGACGGTGGACTTCCTTGGTGGTTCAGATGGTAAAAAATGTGCCTGCAATGCAGGAGACCTGGGTTTGATCCTGGGTTGGGAAGATCCCCTGGAGAAGGGAATGGTATTCCTTCCTACTTCAGTATTCTTGCTTGGGAAATCCGATGGACAGAGGAGCCTGGCAGGGTGCAATCCATGCGGTTGCAAAAGAGTCAAACATAACTGAGTGACTGACTTCTACTTTTCATGCTTGAGAATACATAATTTGTAATAAATATCAATACTAAAAAACCCATGATGCAAAGTTCACTGGAACCTGTTCATTTTTTAACTTGAAGTGAATAGCCATATTTCTTCTTATAGCATATGATTTAATGCATTAAATAGGGTGTTGTATAGATGTTTTTAAATATGGTAATAAAAATCAAATGGAACCAACCAAATTTATATTATGGTGAACCTTGAGGCTAATTCTTTACTATATCATTTATTTAAACTCTCATGTTACTAGTCATTAATAAGAGAATGGTGAGATAATTAGGTGCTTCTAGTACAGGGTGTATAGTTTAAGCATCTGTGTCACTGACGCTAATGACTGATATCTGTGAGATTTAAAGTACTGCAAATCTGACAACAAAATTCACAACCAATAGACTTCTAGAGGATTCCCAATTTGGCTTAATCACCAGAGATTATTATATTACAGTACCAACTGCTTTGTGAAAATAGCAACAATACTCTATCAAAAATGCTTCTAACAAAATAGAGGTCACAGTAATGTTTTACAGCGAGCTAATCACTACCTTATCCAGGGAGAAACATTACAGAATGAGGCTATTTGTACTCCATGCCTACTCTTATACTATTCCCAAAGCACACGTGTAAGAATTTTTAGAGTTATAGCAATCTGTCAGAGCAATATTATTTTTAGGGGGATAGTGTAATGTGGAAGAAAATACCTTGAAATCAACATTAAAAGCAAAAAAAAAAAAGAAAAAGCTTGGGTGTGTCTCCTGCCTTCAAGACTTAATATCATGCAGTGAGGGACAAATTTCTCACTATTCCTGAGTCTCAGTCTGCTCATCAAAAACCAGATTGGAGTTCCTTGTTCCACTCAGGTTTCAGTGTCATTATGATGATTAAATGTGGTGATGAAATTGAAAGAATTTTGCAAACTGTGAAGCAAAATCATCGTTTTAATTTTAAATATTTATGCCTCTAGTGGGCTTACAAACACAATTTCACTAATTACCATACTAATTATAAGTGCACCTTTTGACACTGGCTATATAGTTTTGACATCATATTTATAGTCCAGTTGGTTTTACTGGACTTTTATTAGTTTGAAATCATTCTAAGTAAACCAGTGATGCAGATGCTTAAACTGTACACCCTCACACTCTATGAGAAAGACTATGATTATCCCTTCTTTAAAGATGCAGAATTTAAAGCTTAACAAGGTTAAATAATTTGCCCAAGGAAATCTGAGCAAAGACCTATCCCTAGAAATCAGGCTCTTAACCATGATAACTTGCAGCCCATTTTCCTAGAAATACATTTAGATAATTTACACTGATGTAGTAAGTGTATCGGGTGGTTCCTTATGTCTGCTCTTTCCCCTCTTCATGCTACACTCTCTTTCAAATGTATTTTCTTCCTAAGAGCAAAATAGTTTTTCTTGCTCTCTTTTATAGATTCAGGTTTTGGAGGTTCTGAAAGCAAGTCATATGGATGGGAACAAAGATAGACTGGAAGATCTTTTTTAATCTTTCCTGTTTGAGAATATTTTTTTCCTTTTATTGAATTATGTGTAATACAGAATCATCATTCATATGTCCTTTAAACAGTCTACTTGGGCTTTTTCCTACTAATTCAGGGTTATAATTTTCTTAAAAGATAAGTAAACCATAAATCTTTCATTGGAGCAGGTTTTACTTTCAATACAAAGGGGAATTCAAAGTTCTCACCATAGAAGTTCTCGAGACTAGTATATATAATGGGATTTTTATGGTTACTCCTCAAAGATAAATGGCCATTTCTGTTTCTATTTTTCTGTAATGAACCATTTAATAAAACATTAAATTTCTCTATGTCATTTGCTAATAAGCTCAAGTGCTATATTTTAGACTTAAGAAAACCATTCTCCTTTCAGGCATTTTAATAAATTGAGACGCCTTGTCATTTATTATGGTAAACATGAACTTCATCAAATTAATAATACAGGACTTCTAATTTATCTTTGGTTGCTTTCATTTTCTTGGGGATGCAGTTTTTATAATATGACTTTTAAGTCATGTATATATATATATTTTCATTTTTCTACATTAAGATTAATTATTTGCTGATTGACAGTTTGAGTTGAGTCCTATTTTCCTCCTGCCTAATTACATCTAATTGTTTTGTTATCCTTCTGTAATTTCATGACAACTCTACTGAAAGTATTGTGACTGTAGATTGATGTTACACAGCCTTTTATAGTCGTGTGATTTAGGGCCTATTAATGGCAGACTGGGGAAAAAATAACAAGAACTTAATTGGTTTTAAATTGGCCTTAAATTGTAATTAGAGGAGAAGAGAAGTAAGTCATAACTTAGGTGTTTTTTTATCACAACAAAATTTAGAGGCATCGATGTGTCAGGGCACTGTTTTTGTGGGGGGAAGGGAAATTTCCTAGTAATTAGACATGTGTTAATGCTGCAGTGCTTAGCAGAAAAAGAAGCCAGCACGTGTGAGATGCTGATGATCCTTAATTTGCAGGGACTCTGAACATCTCATACTATGAGTCCAGCTCTAGGTCTGACGATAGCCAGGCAGAAAGGTGAACATATAATTATATATATATATACACACACACAACCTTTCACCAAGACATAGGACATAAAATTGAGTTGCTTGGCAACTGGATTTGAGGAATGCCCCTCCATGTAGTTTTCTAATCCTTAAATATTTTTGTTATATATTATTGTTATATAATTTTATATATATATATATATATATATATATACCTCCTTATACATTATTATTATCACTGAGAGCCAGCTCTGGCTCAAGTAACCTTGATCCTGCAATGGTCTTGGTTTGGATGTCCATGGGAGGGCAGTCTGGTTGCCACATCTGTCATCTGTTGATTCTCCAGAGTTGTTTCTGGTCATCTAACTTGCTAAGTTGGGGTCCGTTTTTTGTTCCCTTCAACTGTCCATCTAAATCTGTTGCAAGCCTCAATCAAAAAAAAAAAAAAAAAGACCTTACATGGGCTTCCCTGGTGGCTCAGACGGTAAAGCGTCTCAATGCGGGAGACCCGGGTTCGATTCCTGGGTCAGGAAGATCCCCTGGAGAAGGAAATGGCAACCCACTCCAGCACTCTTGCCTAGAAAATCCCATGGACAGAGGAGCGTGATAGGCTACAGTCCAAGGGGTCACAAAGAGTCGGACACGACTGAGCGACTTCACACATCACACAATATAGAGAAGAGTCATCTTCAGTCAAGGGAATTATTGTTACTACATTTGCTGGATATAATTATAAAATTAGATCCCCTGGGGAGGTGGTAAATTATTTCCTTTAATTTGCTAAAACCTCTTACCTCTTTTACAGTAGAAAGGAGATAGTCTCAGATGATGAAATCCTTGTGAAGTCAAAAATAGAAGAAAGAGTAAAATATTTGGATTAGTATTGGTTGCGAGTATTGGATTAGTATTAGAAGGAGAGGAACAGACTAATCAAGTAAGAGGCAGAGGTGAGAACAGGATCCAAGCCTTTAGCTTATTTATACTCTCAAGCTTATCTTGGGAATGACACTGTATAGCTAAGAAAAGATTGCTTCCGAGAGTGAGATCAGGGTAAAATGGCCAAGTGGATGGTTAGGAAGAGAAGAGCTCATCATCATAAAGCCTGCCTGAAGTCATCAGCCTTCGCCTTCCTTTAGGGGGTTCTCCGGGGAGCAGCATACTGGCAGGGGTGGCAGCAGCTTTTCTCTCACGTGAACCTTACGAAGTTTGATCGGCACAGAGCTCCTGCTGAAATGTCTGCCACACTGGATGCACCCGTAGGGCTTCTCCCGGGTGTGTACTCGCCGGTGCTCGCGAAATCTCCTACCGTTATTGAAACTTTCCTCATAGTCCACACACTTATAGGGATTCTTGTCAGTGTGGACTCTGGTGGGTGCGACCTGTTGGTGAAGCTCCTCCCGCACTCTCCCTGCTGGTAGGGCTTCTCTCCAGTGTGGGTTCTCTGGTGTATAACGAGACTCGAGCTCTGGCTGCAGCATTTCCCACACTCTCCACCTGTGTAGGTTTTCTCTCCTGTGTGAATTCTCTGGTGGGCACCAAGGTTGGAGGAGTCGTTAAAGCTTTTCCCACAGTTGAGACATTTAAAAGGTTTTTCTCCCGTGTGGATTCTTTGGTGTCTCACTAGACTCCTGCTTCTGCCGAAGCACGTCCCACAGACACTGCACTTAGAAGGGTTTTCCTTCTGGTGGGTCAGGTGGCACATGAGACGCGCACTCCTTCCAAAGCTTTCTCCATATCTGAGGAGCCGGGAGGGCCTCTTCCCCACAAGAGGCCTCTGATGCACTAGGGCTTTCCCCAAATCTCGAAGCTGAGGCACCAGTCTTCTCTGTCCCATTCCATGAAGGTTTTCCCACTGTCTTCTTGAGATGCAATCCCTTTTACGACATTTACCTGGATCAGCATTCTGGAAAACGACCCTTTTAAACTTTTCTATGAATGTCCTATGCTGCTCCATGTCCTTACAGATTACCCGTGTTGCATCCTCTTTGATACTACTTTCAATTTCAAAATCACTTGGATTTTGCAGTAAACCTGGAGGTCCCTGGAATTCTGGTTCTTGTATGATTTCGTCCTCACTCATTCTCCCACTGCCAGTCTTCAACAAGCGCCTCCTGGGAATCCTCCTCAGGTTCCCAGCCTGTAGGTTCCTGAGGTTCAATTTCCATGTCGTCTCTTTCTTGAACTGAGGGTGATGGGGCTTCTTCTGGGGAGCTGATGGGAGAAGCAGATGCCTGAGAGTTAATCAGGGCATCCATCTCCTTGTAGAATCTGCAGGACTCTAGCACATGACTATTTTTCACTTTGTGGTAACTCTTCTGAAGGCTTTTGAACTTGGTCTGGCACTGTTCCGGAGTTTGGAGGAAGCCATACTCTCGCAGCTGCTCAGCCACGGCCCCATACAACTTGCTCTTCCGATGACAGGCTTGCAGCGCTTCATAAAACCAAGTCTCATGGAGGGTGTCAAGGAAAGTCTTGGTTTCCTCGTAGCCCCTGTGCACACCACTCAGGTTTTGAAATATGACAGGGCCACCATGAAGCTCAGGCTTCGGGATAAACTCAGTGCCCGTTTCATCACCATCAGACTCCTCTGCAACTTCTTCCTCCTCCACCATATTGATCTGTTCTAGATCAGTTAGCACTGATGCCAGTTCTCTTCAGTCTGGGGAGAGACAGAATCTCCCTTGGCTTATCTGTGGATGAAATATGCGCTGCAGGATTCAACAAAGCGCCCATGTCCTCAGAGAAGACACAGGGTTCTAGCACATGGCCACTTCTCCCTTTTCGGTAACTCTTCCGCAGATTTTTGAACTTGGTCCGACACTGTTCTGGTGTTCGGAGGAAGCCACATTCTCGCAACCCTTACTAATCCAATACCATGCCACTGACTGTGATTTTGAGGGAAGAGAGTTGTAGCTAAGATTTCTTTGCATCTTTAGTGAAGTGACTGTAGAATGCAATAACCATACAGATGGCAAATGGTAACAAGGCAAGTAATATATTTACCGGTATTTTTTATGCCTCCTTTCTCAGGTGAATGAGCTCAGAATCTTTTATATCATTATTCATGTAAAAGCAGGATGTGCATGGGGAATTAGGCAGAGAGGCAGTTTTTATTTTCACAGTTGACTTTTTAGAATTATGAAAACTTCACTTCTTTAACTCCATTTGCTTGTACATCGTTTTGACACATTGTATAATGAAATTTTATGGCAAAGTAAAGCATGTATACTGGAAAGTACCTGTTTCAGTTAAATTAGATAAAAGCACATGAATTGGACATCATTCCCATTCCACTGCAGATGAATCTCACTTTTACAGAATTTGGAAAAGAGCATTAAGAGTGCTATGTTATAGCACTAATAATGAGATTTATGTATTTCATCTTGCTTCTTTCATGCCATTTCCCAGAGCCCATGAAACTGCCTGAAACACAATAGGTAAATACTCATAAATATTTTTTGAAGAATTCTTAAGTAAGTAGATGAATAGTAATCAAAAACTACTTGACTATATGGCAAGTCAACTTGCACATATATATTTTAAACATTAATAAAATATTCTCCCATCACTAATTTTAACTGACCTATTTCTGCCAAAAGGTGTGAGGATAGTCTGGAAATACATATGTGTATTGCATGATTACTGTGGAAAAAATGTATTCCTTATAGTAATCTATGCCATTCTTTGAAAAATTTTAAAGCAGCAGATTTCTACACAGGAATATCTAAAGCACTGAATTTGTCAATACTTCCTTGTCTATAGATAATTTCTGGTACCAATGGTTCAGCATATCCTTGGGCAAGATATTGAGAATTTTTAAAGCAAATGCCAGGTCTTTCACATTCAACCCTGCAGGCTTGAGGATGAAATGTGAATAATCTGATCTACAAATATATTCACAAATGTATATAATAGCTGTATGTAGAGAGAAGATGAGCAGTTTCACGTTGCTATTTAATACTTTTCTGAGCTTCCACAATGTGCCTGGTGCTAACTGGGGCACCTCAATTATTCTCCATCTGTGCTCACTACCAAACCTGCCAGCCATCATACTGCTTGGGCCCTGAAGCCTACAGCAGAGAGCCTGGCAGGGTAAATGGTGCAATCTAGTATTTCTTCCTGGGTAGCCTTGCTAGTTAATCTAATAAAGGGATCTCTTTGTGCCCAGTATTGACTTAGACCATGAAATAAAGCCATGGGTTAGCCTGGCCTCAAAGGCAACTTTGCATAGAAGAGATACTATGTTGGAATTCCACATAGGAGTATTTTCAGTGCCAATGGGATAGGATGGCTTAAGAGCAAAACTGCTGTAAATGAAGGTGTTCTAGGGGAGTGTGGGGGAAGTTTAGTAATCAAACTTGTGAATAGATTATAAAATGCATCAGCCTCTACTCCCAGTTTTGTTGTTGTTTAGTCACTGTGTCATGTCAGACTCTGTGACCCCATGGACTGTAGCCTGCCAGGCTCCTCCATCCATGGGATTTACCAGACAAGCATACTGGAGTAGGTTGCCATTTCCTTCTCCAGGAGATCATTCGTACCTAGGGATCAAACCTGCAGCTCCCGCTTGGAAGGTAGATTCTTTACCACTGAAGCTCCTGGAAAGCCATTCCCAATGTTCTGTTCTGTTCAGTTCAGTTCAGTTCAGTTGCTCAGTTGTGTCTGACTCACTTCCTATTAAATAGTGTGCTATATCAAATCAGATAGACTTTTCTGCAAAAACCTTGGGGAAACCATATTTTTTCTTTAACCTAATAGCCATGTTGCAACCTTGAGTCTACAGTTGGTGAAAATGAAAACCTATGACTTCTGGCAATATTTGAATCAAGTCATATGCCTTGTGACTTAAGATGACCCCAAGTTGTTTCATGAGAATCCATTGAAGTGGCAAGCTCTGCGCAGCAAGGTCTACATGGATTATTATTCCTAATTCTTTCAATAACTACCCAGGTTAGTTGTTATTCCTAACTGATAGGAAGAAACTGAGGCACAGAGGAGTTAAGTAATTGTGCTGAGTTTGCATGGCTATAAAGCATCTAAGCTGGAGATTTGAACCTGGCTGTATATGACAGTATAACTCACATTCTTGTACACACTGCGTCTAAGGACTCAAAGCCCGTATGGATTTAGAACTGATTTCTGTGACTTCTGAATTCTCATCTTTGTCTTCTTTAAAACTGCTGGTGAGTGTGTGGGTTGGAGGAAAAATTACTTAGCTCTCCTAAGGACATAGAAACTAGTCATCATGGTACCACCAATGTTGGACTGCTGCTGCTGCTGCTGCTAAGTCCCTTCAGTCGTGTCCAACTCTGTGCGACCCCATAGACAGCAGCCCACCAGGCTCCCCCATCCCTGGGATTCTCCAGGCAAGAACACTGGAGTGGGTTGCCATTTCCTTCTCCAGTGCATGAATGAAAGGTGAAAGTGAAGTCGCTCAGTCGTGTCAGACTCTCTTAGCGACCCCATGGATAGCAGCCTACCAGGCTCCTCCATCCATGGGATTTTCCAGGCAAGAGTACTGGAGTGGGGTGCCATTGCCTTCTCCTAGAGCCCTCCAATTCAGAGTCATTTTTATTTTTCATTTCTCTTTCCACATGGTACTCAGTATATACTCTATAATAAAAACTTGAGTTGGGGGACTATGTTAGGCGGAGCAGTGAATTGGAATGTTTTCCCTTTTCCAGCTAAACCTGAACAAGCCATTCTATCTCATATGTTAGCAGATCATATAACTTCGACCATGTATAAATTGGACTTTTTGAACTGATGTGAAAATAGAGAAAGAGGAAAAAAGAGGAAGGGCAGGAAAAGAGAAAATGGGAAACAAACCCTGGAAATGATTCAAAAGTACAAAAAGAAGAATCAGAACATGTATTCTCCTCTACTTTCCTTGAGCAGTAAGATTTAAAGCAAATAGAAATAAACATTTCCTTGAGGCTCTTTCCCTTTACTCTCGCTCCCCAAGCAAATGTTCATTTTTCTTGAAGGAGATTGCTGATCAGAATCAAATTCGCCCTTCCTCTTTCTTGCACATCCCATCCTGCCCTACAATTCAACTTGCTTACTCCTACACCTTCAAGATTCCTCCACTTTCAGTCACTCAATCATGAGAAGAGCCATGCTGTAATTTTGTGCTTTTCACATTCTTAACTTACTTTACAATGGGATTTTGAGGTGCTTTTTGCTGGCTCGAGCTGATAAGAAAATATATATATATAAAATAGTGTTGGCTTCTTGAGCTTACATCAATGTTGTGAATTATATAATGAAACCTGTCTGGGTGGAATTCTAAAGCTATTATCCTCCTAGCACTGAGATAGGACACCAAAAGAACTGTTTAGGATCTCTTAGCCATTTATAGCTTGATAAGTCAGTTTCTTTTCCTCTTAAAAAAAGGTGTGTTGAGAGTTAGTTATTCAACTTACCACATTGTCAATATTTTGCATTACCAGCCCTTGGGGAACACACTAAATCCTAAGGTATGATTTCTCCATAAGGTTATTCTGCCTCTTAAATGAGGTCTCAATATCTATTCTAGTGGTGTTTGAAAAGTTTTCACTTGGGATCTTCTGTGACCTTGGTGTTGTGTGCCATTTGTGCATCATTAAAAGGTTGTAATGAAGTTCTGCCGCACACAGATTGTAAAAGGTCAAGCAGAAAGTTAGGAGCCAATGAGGTTGGGAAGAAAAATTGTGCTTGCTGCAGAAGTTGAGGGATTCATTATATTGATGCTATGGGGTTTTCAGCAGAGTAATAACTGGGTTAGCAATAGAATGTAAATCTTCTCAGCCACTTACTCTGAATCTGCTTCTTCTTGATTTGTGGGGGTATATTTTTAACAGAGTACAAGGAAAGTCATTACACTCAGAGGAAAGCCAGTAGAATTGGTAAATGCACTATAGATGGTTCAGGCATAAAGAAGAGTAGAACCGGAGGAATAAAGCATATCAACCTTCCTAGTTGCCACTCAAAGAATTATTGTTAACCCCTATGAAATAATTGTCTCAAAAGAACTTTGCATAAGTGATTACTTTTATTCTTAAAAGGATATACATTGTTGTTTTTAGCTTCAGTAGTCCAGAAGTACAAATATAGCTAATTAAAATGTTTAAAATTATCAACAAAATTAATTAAATAGATTTGAGATAAAACATATTAAAATAGCAGCAGCTTCAAGCCAATTTATTAAGGACTAGTAAGACGAGGTAATGAGGTCCTGACTACTGTAAAAGGAAAAGAAACTCTAAAGTTACTGGTTCTCTACTAAATATTCTCTGGATGCATTTTCTTAAAATGGAATTCTAGAAATTATGTGCAAAAGTGCAGCAGTTGATTGCATGTCTCACAAGCTTACATATGGAGTGAAATAATTTCTTCTTTAAACAAGCCCCAAACCATCTGTTGACTTAAGTCAATTCTCTGAATTTTACTTGGAAATAATTGGAAGTCTAGATATTCTATAAGACTGGCTCAATGTGTTTATTTAATTTATTCATGAGTTTTTATGTATGTGGATATGAGGGGAGAGGGATAAGAAACCTTTTTCTTCAGAAAGATAAAGAGTCAGTAAGATATGTCATAATATTAAGACTATTATTGGGCATTTCAACTTGACTCAAATCCATTGATTTAAGTTGAATGATTTAAAAGTTTTAGAAAATTAAAAATGGCTTTTTAGAAAGCTTTGAAATTTGGGAATGAAGGACAATGGGAAGTTACAGATAATTTTTTTCAAAAACTTGTTTTGTTGTAATTATCAAGGGATAAAGTATTAGACTAAAATTTATGGTAGAAAAGCTACCTATAGTTTGATTTGCAGTAGGTGGCATTATGTTTTTATAAAAATTGATTTATTTTCTTTATCAAAACTTTATAAATGGTTTCCTCAGGCCAGGTGGAGTTTGAGTATCTCTCCAGTTCGGTTCAGTTCAGTTCAGTCACTCAGTCGTATCCGACTCTTTGCGACCCCATGAATCACAGCATGCCAGGCCTCCCTGTCCATCACCAACTCCCGGAGTTCACCCAAACTCATGTCCATCGAGTCAGTGATGCCATCCAGCCATCTCATCCTCTGTTGTCCCCTTCCCCTCCTGCCTCCAATCCCTCCCAGATCAGAGTCTTTTCTAATGAGTCAACTCTTCGCATGAGGTGGCCAAAGTATTGGAGTTTCAGCTTCAGCATCAGTCCTTCCAATGAACACCCAGGACTGATCTCCTTTAGGATGGACTGGTTGGATTTCTTGCAGTCTCTCAAGAGTCAAGGGACTCTCAAGAGTCTTTACCAGCAGCACAATTCAAAAGCATCAATTCTTCACTGCTCAGCTTTCTTCACAGTCCAACTCTCACATCCATACATGACCACCTGAAAAAACATAGCCTTATCTCTTGCCATCATTCAAATATAGTAGTGCCAATATTTTAAAAAATTTTTATCCAAAAATTCTAACTGATTAGATATCAACTAAGAATTCAATGATTTGAAAGTGTTCCTTGAGAGGAAAGCAATAATTGGATGAATGGGAATGTTATATCACAGTCCTTTAGAACTAGAACTTCTATGCTTCATTCATTAATATAGTTTCATTGTTCAGAGGAGATAGATATTTTTTCTATCTAGATTTTTTTCTCCAAAATATAAATACTATTGAATTCATTGTCTTTGTGATAAGGAAGCATAGTCATTTATTGATATGTTATTTATTACTTTAAAACTGCTTTTTCTATTAAAATTTGTGTAAGCAGAATACTTTGGTTACTAATTTAACACTGATTTAGTATTATAATTATGTGTAATAAATATTGCATTTATTATGTTTGCATCTAAGTATTACATTATATTAAATACTAATAATAGCATCCAGAGTCTTTTCTTGGCAGTGGTACCTATCTCATTTGTTTATTCATTTATTCTCTCATCCAACAGTTTCTTAGTAATTTCTCTCTATCAAGCTGTAGTAAGTTTCCCCTCAGAAAAGAGCCTATAATCTAGTAGCGAATTAGATATATAGGAAAATAAGTGCAAGCAAACATGGTAATGTATATAGTGGAAAGTACAAGTATACATATACCAAGTAGAATCATTGTCAAAAGGCTATATTCCTATATCTAAGAAATCAAGGTGATTGTGAGAAATAAATAAGATAAGGTATGGCATTCAGAAAGCATTTATGGCTATGGGAGTTAATTTGATTACTATGCATCAAATATTTATTGAGGATCTACTATGTACCAACCATTGTATGAGAGTCTTTAGGTATCAAAATAAAAACAGCAAGTTCTTTGCACTCAAAGTGCTTACTACCAAGTAAAGGAGACAATAGAAGGATAGAGGAAAGAAAATCATTACATCATTCCATAATAATAAATACTTAAATAAAACTATGCATTCTGCTTTTAGCAATCTGCAAAGGAGAGACTAATTATCTCCTAAATGGATTGGGAAGACTTTACTGAAAAGATACAGTGGAGGAATAAGAAGCAACTTAGATGAATGGGAGTTTGCTGGACCAATAAAGTTGATCCAAGGAGCAAGAATAAAAAATATACCAATAAGATGGTCTGAAAAAGTATGGCAAAGGCACTAATATTAAAGTATGAATTTTCGGGAAATGTCCCACAGTGAGTTAAAGAGATAGATAAGGTTGATCACACCATGAGATTTCTCAACATATGAGCACGCAAATTCTTCAGAAAGGCATAGATCTTTCTTTTTGATTTATAACATTATAGTTTTAAAATGGCATAGCAAAATAAAATTTCAATACAGTTGTCCCTTGAACAGAATGGTTTTGAAATGCATGAGTCCACTTATATGCTAGATTTTCTTCAGTGGTAAACACTAGAGAACTACACAATCCATACTCGGTCGAGTCTGTGAATACCGAGCAACCACGAGTATGGAAGAAACTCAGGTACCCTGGAACCAGGGCTACCGAGGGTAGATATTCAACTGTGCGAAGGGTTGGCACCCCTAACCCTCCTGTTGTTCAAATTTGAACTGTATATCAATTTCACTCTAAGATATGACAAAATTAAATACAGTTAAGTCATGGGGTCGCAAAGAGTTGGACACAACTGAGCGACTGAACTGAACTGAACTGATAGAAGATACTTTAAAACTCTCTTTTGGGGGCAAACTATTTTTACCAGCCACCAAGTGAAACAACTCCTAAATGGGAGAGGCCATTTATGGATATCTGATCAAAGAATCCTCAGGTATCAAGTAGTGCTGATGGAAAATCCAGGTCTGACTATATCCCCTTGTGAGGTTCTTAACCCTGCCACTCTCCTGCCTACCCCCGAGGGCTCTCTCCTCTTTCACTCTTGCCTAGAAACTCTGGACCACTGGACAAAATCCCAAGAGGGATTGTCAGAAGATCCTCTGACCAATCCTGAGGAAATCTGGTACACTGATGGAAGCAGCTTTGTCTTTGATGGAAAAAGAAGAGCCGGATATGCAGTAGTCTCCAATTTTGAGACCACAAGGCTAAAAATTTGCCACCAGGTACTTCAATCCAATTAGTTGAGCTCATAGCTCTGCTTTGAGCTTCAGAGCTGGGAAAAGGAAAAAGAGTAGCCATTTACAATGACTCCAAGCATGCCTTTCTGGTGCTACATGCACATGCTGCTATTTGGAAAGAAAGAGGCCACTTGACCACCCGAGGGTCCCCAATCAAATATGGTGATCAAATCCTTAGGCTCTTGGAGGCAGTCCATCTGCCCAGTGAGGTTTCAGTCTCCCATTGTAAAGGATACCAAAAAGGGAGCACAGAAGTGGCATGAGGGAACCAAGCAGCTGGTCAGGTAGCTAAGAGAGCAGCCTTACAGAACATGCTGCAGTCCATGGGGTCACAAAGAGTCAGACATGACTGAGTGACTGAACAACCCCTCATATGAAAGGGTCCCATTCTGAGAGCATGTTCACAGTCCAGTTTGTTCATAAGTCCAACAAAGTTAGCCTGGTACCCAATTAACACAATCAGCTGTATAATAAGTTTATAATTACGGTACTCTAATAGGTTTATAATAGTTTTCACACAAATAATACATTCAAACACAAGCACAAAAAATAAAGAAAATATCTTTAATCTTATGGTATAGTATCATGAAAGGTACAGTACAACAGCTGGCTTAGAGGTACTGGCATCAAGTGAACAGGCAAGAAGAGTTACTGACTGGAGGAGGGAGAGGAGGTAGGAGATGGTAGAGTTGAAGGACCATCAGCAATAGGAGACAGAGGGCAAGCTGCAATTTCACTCATGCCTGACTACACATTTACATCTGTGAAAGTTTGCAACTTGAAGAAGTTGTAGGGGATTTACTGTAGATGCAGAAGAACTAAATAACATAATTAGTAAGGTTCAGTTCAGTTCAGTTGCTCAGTCATGTCCGACTCTTTGCGACCCCATGAATTGCAGCACGCCAGGCCTCCCTGTCCATCACCAACTCCCCTAAGGTAGACACTATAAATGTATATTGAAATATACATCATGAAAATAGAAAATATACATTTTTCTCAGGTACTCTTGAAACATTCATAAAAGTTGACCAGTATACTAAGTTATAAAGAAGATCTTAGTATGTTACAAAGTTTTAATAATACTAACATTTTTATATCAATACATAAGAAAACTAGATATTAATTTTAAAAGACTTTCAACCTGGAAATATCAGAATTATCTATTAAACAAATCCTGAGGAAAAAGGAACATACAAATCCTAATTTCAGAATTTCCAAAAATTAATATAAAACTCCATATATTCAAATCTGTGTGATATAAATAAATCAATGTTAACAGAAAATATCATAATCTTAAGTATTTATATCAATAAATATGAAAGAATAATATATGAGTTAATTTCTCAACCTAGAAACACAGCAAATAAAAATAAAAGCACTACAAAGAAGTAAATAATGAAGAAAGAGACTGAAGTTAATTAAGTATAAACCAAAAAAAAGGCAGAGATAGTAGACACATCCCATGTTGACATTTTGACACATTAATAAACTAAGCAAGCCACTGTCTCTCCAGATCAAGAAGAAAAGAGGGAAATAAAAAATAAAAGGAATTAAAACATATATTACTATATATATATTTATATACATAAACATAAATACTGTGAATCAAAGAAAGCAAAGTTCAAAATTTTTTATGTTGACAAATACGATTTAAACTCCCAGCAACATCATCTCTAATGTTTAATATAAAATATTTAAAATATGTTAGGCATGTGAGGAAACAGAAAAGTATGACTCATAATTAACAAAATGACAGTTGCAAGAAACAGACCTTGAGAGACTCATATTTTAGAATGAGTAGAAAGAACTTTAAAGCCATTATGATAAATATATTCAGTGATTTAAAAGAAAGAGTGTTCACAATAAATAAATATGCGGCAAAATATCAGCAGAGAAGCAGAAACTATAAAAGTGCACCAATTGAAAATTTTAGAGCTAACAATTAGAATATCTTAAATTTTAAAAATCAACCATAGGCTTAAAATGAAACTGTAGAATGCAGAAGAAAAGATCACTGAATTGAGGATGGACCAGTAGAAAGTACTTATCCAAATAAAACAGGGCAACTTGAAAAAAAAGTGAAGAATTTCAATGTTTTGAGAGACAATATCATGTAATCTATGTTACATGTGATATGAGTCCCAAAAAGAGTAAAGAGAAAAAATGGAGATAATTTTTGGAAGAAATAATAGTTAAATGCTTACCAAATTTGTTTTAAAATATCAAGTTATGGATTAAAGAATTTTCATCAATAATAGAGTAAATAGAAAGAGAACCTCATTCAGATAGATCCTAGTCAAACTTCTAAAATTCAGTGCTAAAGAGAAAACCCTGAAACCAGCCAAAGGAGATAAAATATCTCTCAGTTCAGTTCAGTTCAGTCGCTCAGTTATGTCCGACTTTTGCGACCCCATGAATCACAGCACGCCAGGCCTCCCTGTCCATCATCAGCTCCCAGAGTTCACTCAGACTCACGTCCATCGAGTCAGTGATGCCATCCAGCCATCTCATCCTCTGTCGGCCCCTTCTCCTCCTGCCCCCAGTCCCTCCCAGCATCAGAGTCTTTTCCAATGAGTCAACTCTTCTCATGAGGTGGCCAAAGTATTTGGAGTTTCAGCTTCAGCATCATTCCCTCCAAAGAAATCCCAGGGTTGATCTCCTTCAGAATGGACTGGTTGGACCTCCTTGCAGTCCAAGGGACTCTCAAGACCCTTCTCCAACACCACAGTTCAAAAGCATCAGTTCTTTGGCACTCAGCTTTCTTCACAGTCCAACTCTCACATCCATACATGACCACTAGAAAAACCATAGCCTTGACTAGATGGACCTTTGTTGACAAAGTAATGTCTCTGCTTTTCAACATGCTATCCAGGTTGGTCATAACTTTTCTTCCAAGAAGTAAGCATCTTTTAATTTCATGGCTGCAATTACCATCTGCAGTGATTTTGGAGCCCCCAAAAATAAAGTCTGACACTGTTTCCACTGTTTCCCCGTCTATTTCCCATGAAGTGATGGGACCAGATGCCATCGTCTTCGTTTTCTGAATGTTGAGCTTTAAGCCAACTTTTTCACTCTCCTCTTTCACTTTCATCAAGAGGCTTTTGAGTTCCTCTTCACTTTCTGCTATAAGGGTGGTGTCATCTGCATATCTGAGGTTATTGATATTTCTCCCGGCAATCTTGATTCCAGCTTGTGCTTCCTCCAGCCTAGTGTTTCTCATGATGTACTCTGCATATAAGTTAAATAAGCAGGGTGATAATATACAGCCTTGACGCACTCCTTTTCCTATTTGGAACCAGTCTGTTGTTCCATGTCCAGTTCTAACTCTTGCTTCCTGACCTGCATACAGATTTCTCAAGAGGCAGGTCAGGTGGTCTGGTATTCCCATACCTTTGAGAATTTTCCACAGTTTATTGTGATCCACACAGTCAAAGGCTTTGGCTTAGTCAATAAAGCAGAAGTAGATGTTTTTCTGGAATTCTCTTGCTTTTTCCATGATCCAGCAGATGTTGGCAATTTGATCTCTGGTTCCTCTGCCATTTCTAAAACCAGCTTGAACATCAGGAAGTTCACGGTTCATGTATTGTTGAAGACTGGCTTGGAGAATTTTGAGCATTACTTTACTAGCGTGTGAGATGAGTGCAATTGTGCGTTCTTTGGCATTGCCTTTCTTTGGGATTGGAATGAAAACTGACCTTTTCCAGTCCTGTGGCCACTGCTGAGTTTTCCAAATTTGGTGGCATATTGAGTACAGCACTTTCACAGCATCATCCTCCAGTTTGTGAGATAGCTCAACTGGAATTCCATCACCTTCACTAACTTTGTTCGTAGTGATGCTTTCCAAGGCCCACTTGACTTCACATTCCAGGAAGTCTGGCTCTAGGTAAGTGATCACACCATCCTTTACCTTGGTTGTGAAGATCTTTTTTGTACAGTTCTTCTGTGTATTCTTGCCACCTCTTCTTAATATCTTCTGCTTCTGTTAGGTCCAGAGTATTTCTGTCCTTTATCAAGCCCATCTTTGCATGAAATTTTCCCTTGGTATCTCTAATTTTCTTGAAGAGATCTCTAGTCTCTCCATTCTGTTGTTTGCCTCTATTTCTTTGCATTGATCGCTGAGGAAGGCTTTCTTATCTCTTTTTGCTATTCTTTGGAACTCTGCATTCAGATGCTTATCTTTCCTTTTCTCCTTTGCTTTTTGTTTCTCTTCTTTTCACAGCTATTTGTAAGGCCTCCCCAGACAGCCATTTTGCTTTTTTGCATTTCTTTTCCATGGGGATGGTGTTGATCACTGTCTCCTGTAATGATAATGAACCATAGCCAGGTATGAATGAGGTTGGAATGGCATCTCAAACGTGTTGAAAGGATGGAAAAGTTGAACCTTGGATTTTATATCCAATGAAAACATCTCTGAAAAAAAGGATTAAATAAATGTATTTTTCGATGAATGACAACTGATAGAATTCCTCATTGACAGACTTGCAGTACAAGAAATGCTAAAAGAAAAAAAAATTATGGTGCTATAGGAAATGACACCAATGAGAACTTTAACCTACAGGAAAGAACAGAGGTCTCTGGAAAATGATACATTGGTGGGAGGGAGAATAGAAGAGATAATCAACTTTTAAAAAATTTCTTTTTAAAATGTCTGTCTGTTTAAAATAATAATATGGTTTTATTCTATATGTAAGTGTAAAATATATGACAGTTGCACAAATGATGGGAAAATAAATAAAATTAAGTTCTTGTGAGGTTTGCATATTTTAAAAGTACTAAAATTTATTATCAAATAGCATATAAAAATGATGATTTGTGTGTGCACAAGCTACATATGTGTGTATGTGAGAAAGAGACAGGGAGAGAAAGAAGGAGACAGAGAGGAAGAAAGAGATGAAGCCAGAGGATGTGGTAAAAATATTAATAGATAATTTAATAAAAGGGCTTATAAGTAGTTATTAGTCTTTCAACTTTTTATAGTTTGAAATCTTTAATAATAAAAAGGGAGGAAAGGGAATAGCACATATAAAGTACCAATAACTGGATATTTTAGGGATAAAGAAGAAACAAACAAGGAAAGCGTCTATGAAAAAGATACTGAAAGCTGCATTAAGGCAATACTTTATTCTTAATATAGTACTGGAATTTAGTAGGTGTAAAATATTTTGGATTAATTCGTTGATGAACAGGAACTTGAGACATGGGAGATTAGAAAGAAGAAAAGGAAAGTAATTCTGAGTATTAATCCACCATCCTAATTTAACAAACATGTGCATACTGTACGTGCTAAGTCACTTCAGTTGTGTCTGACTCTTTGAGACTCTATGGACTGTAGCCTGCCAGGCTCCTCTCTTCATGGGATACTCCAGGCAAGAATATTGGAGTGGGTTGCCATGCCCTCTCCAGAAGATCTCCCTCACTCAGGGATCAAACCCCCATCTCTTACATACCTTGCATTGGCAGGCGGGTTTTACCACTAGCACCACCTGGGAAGACCTTCACATACAGTGTATGTAATTAAGAACATGAACTGTGGTACCAGATTCATAGTTTGAGTCTGAACCTTGATGCAGTTACTTGCAAGCTATGTTGTTGTTGTTTGGTCACTAAGTTGTGTCCAACTCTTTGGGACCCCATGGACTGCAGCACTCCAGGTTTTCCCTTCTTTTGCTATCTCCTGGAGTTTACTCAAATTCATGTCCCTTGAGTCCAGTGATGCTATCTAACCATCTCATCCTCTGCTGCCCCACTTCTCCTTTTGCCTTCAATCTTTCCCAGCATCAGAATGTTTTCCAATGAGTCAGCTCTTCACATCAGGTGACAAAAGTACTGGAGCTTCAGCTTTAGCATCAGTCCTTCCAGTGAATATTCAGGGCTGGTTTCCTTTAGGATTGACTGGTTTGATCTCCTTGCAGTCAAAGGGACTCTCAAGTCTTCTCCAGCACCAAAATTTGAAGGCATCAGTTCTTTGGCCCTCAGCCTTCTTTACAGTCCAACTCTTAGATCCACACGTAACTACTGGAAAAGCCAAGCGGAAAGCAGAAACACTTTAAGACATTATTTTAACTCCATCTGGGTAATGTGGTACACTTCTTCTACAATGACGGGCAGTGATCCTGTGTCCTCATAATCATGTTTTTTTTATAATGCCCTCTCCCTGGATTTCCTGATGGCTCAGACAATAAAGAATCTGCCTGCAATGTCAGAGACTGGGGTTTGATCCCTGGGTTGGGAAGATCCCCTGGATAAGGGCAACCCAATTCAGCATTCTTGCCTGGAAAATCCCTATGGACAGGGGTGGTGGGCTACAGTCCATAGGGACTCAAAGAGTTGGACACAACTGAGTGACTCAGCACAACACAGCATGACCCTGTGTGTGAGCACAGTCCCTGGTGAATATCTTCTAGTGAAGAGAATATGGCTAATGTGATGAGGAAAATGTATAAAAGAAAGTGACTTTTGTCTTATCCTTCTTCCTCTCCCCACCCTGACCAGCTCTCCTAACTTACTTGGTCTGAGGAAGTCAATGACCGTGTTGTGATCTTCTCTTTGGAGAGGTTCATGAGATGAGGAACTAGGGTAATCTTTGATCAAACCCCTTGAGGAACTGAATCCTACCAACAACTATATAAATGAGCTTGGAAGCAGGTCTACCCCCTAGTTGAGTGTTAAGATGACAGCAGCCCTACTCCATACCTTGAAGGCAGTCCTGATGAGACTCTGAGTCAAAAGATCCAGCTAAGCAGTGCCAAAGAGATAATCAATATCATTGTTGGAAGCCATGAAATTTGGGATTAATTTGTTGCATATCATAAAATAACTAATACACTTGGCTTTGTAAATGTGTATTTTTACAACAAATTTGAATAGCTGGAAAGTTTAATGATATTTTTGAAATCTTAAAAGGGTTGTTACAATAGACTTAATGCCAACTTCACTATACAAATGATTGTTAGTCTAATTATTCATGGTCTCACTAATGTAAATTTGCAGAAGCAGTTTATTCTTTATCTTTTTTTCTTCTGTTCCCCTCATTTATAACAGATGATCTAGTAACTAAAGTAACTTGAAAATGATGGAGTTTTAAAAATTAAAATATTCTAGAAGAATCTGACACAAATTAAAAAAAGGAAGTTATGTTAAGTGACTGTATTTGACAGGGTATTTGATACTCAAATCTGTGTAAGTAACCTGTCAACTTATTCCAAGGTTGAATATACTTTTAAAAATTTGTTTTCTTATTTAGTTTTTTCACTGTTGACCATGATGTCAATTCTATCTAAATATAGTTTTTAGATGGATTATGGAGCAAATCTTTATGTATCTGCATGTGTATATCTTAATTTTAGTTGTCTTTAGGTTTTCTACTGTGTAAGATAAAATCATGTCTCTATGACACCTTCTTTCTTTAAGTGCTAAACTTAAGTTGGTTCTTGTTGTGGGCAAAGTGTGTTTTGGCAGGACTTCATATGTGAATGACTTATTTGTATTGAAAATTATGATCTATATTCAAAAAATCAGAACCAACAATCTTTCAAATGATTAGTCTGGTATTTGATAGAAGAAAAAGTTGATAGCAAGTAAGTTCTTCAAATATACTCTCTGAAGCTAATGTGTTTTTCTCAGATTGTGATGCTCTTGGTGATAAAAATAATAACATAAAGAATATTTGACACAATCTAAAAATCTTTTTCCTTCCCTATATTCCTAAGTTCTCTGCTTAATAAACATTATAAATATTTCGCTGTTGCCCTGAAAGTATGGATAGCTGCCAAACATAACTCCTTCAGATAAGGGGAAAAAATTCAAAACCATAATCTCAAAGGGAAATAGGTAAATAATGATACTATGTTTAAAGTCATCAGAGTTAGCAAATCTTGACCTTTTTTCTTCTGTTGCTGAGAGAAATGAATTTGATAAATTTACCTTTCTACCTTCCAAGCCCCATTAAATTAATCTTATTACAAGTGGGAATTTAGTAAAACTAGAAGGCAATGGCAACCCACTCCAGTACTCTTGCCTGGAAAATCCCATGGACGGAGGAGCCTGGTAGGCTGCAGTCCATGGGGTTGCTAGGAATCGGACATGACTGAGCGACTTCACTTTCCCTTTTCACTTTCATGCATTGGAGAAGGAAATGGCAACCCACTCCAGTGTTCTTGCCTGGAGAACCCCAGGGACGGGGGAGCCTGGTGGGCTGCTGTCTCTGGGGTTGCACAGAGTCGGATACCACTGAAGTGACTTTGCAGCAGTAGCAGAATATATCTAGGGGGCATATTTTTACTGACTATAGAGGCAGTCCGAACTGTACTTTTATTTCCTCTGAGTATTCAGAAACAGTAGATCAATAATTACAAATTCAATATCCAGAATTGATTTTCTTCCATTTTAAATCAGCAAAGAGATTTTTAACAGTGTTTATTTAGAAAATGCAGTTTAAAAGTCCACATGGAAAGTTAGTGTCACTTTTCTTCTCATTGACATTACAGAGTAAGATGAAGTCTTCATTGGGTTAAAGTAGGCAGATCTGAGTAGAGTTCCATGAAAACAATTATTCTCAGGTCTCCTGTGCTCTGATGGGCACACACTGTCCTACTAGAGGAATTTCATTTGGCAAATTTGTGATGTATCTGTGCAGACCAGCTCTGTTGCCTAGTTGAAGTCATCTATTACACTCTGTGCCAGTGTCTCCAGATATCTAAACTTAGACACCCTTTAAGAAATGGGATAATCAAATTCATCTATTTGAAGAAAATAGTTTGGGGCATTTGAGGAAAAGCTCAAAAGGACATAAATATTAAAGAAAGTAAATGTAGACTGTTCAAGTACAGAGAATTGTCTTGAGAATCAGAACACAAAGCCCTGGAAGAGCTCACCCTAGTTCTTTATTTTGAAGCTGTACAGGATTTCCTCTCAGCAGGCTGGCCTGAGGCAGAACTGGGAAGTAAGTGAAGTTGGAGTACATTTTTTCCCCCTTGAGTCTTTTCTTCTAGCGCTACATGTGAATTTGCATCTTAACTGGGATTCCTTGCTTTCCCTAGTGGAAATTGACATTTTAGGTGCTATGAAAATAGCTGAGAGGGAAAAGAGTTTCTGAGTATGATGACCATTCAGTGCTTCTCCAGATTTGCTAGGTAGCAGCTGCCTGCTCTGCCTAAGCACCTAGGGCCCTCTCTTGCGGATAAGGTAGTGAGTACAGTGAAAATGAAGACATATGAAATACATAAACATTTATTGCAAAGCTTCAAATCTGTCCCAGCCCAAAAACATGAGCCCAGTCTGCTAGATATCCTAACCTCTATGGACCCCCCCTTGCTAAACCGTGTATGCTCTTGATTTGAACTTGATAGGTCTTTTTGCACTTAGAATTAGCAAAACATTATTCACTTATCAGAAATGTTCACCTTGGACTGACTTTATTTGTAGGCTTTTAAAGTTTGTTTTAAAATATTAATTTAGAAAATGTTGGTGGACCTGAAGAAGTTATATATGTTAAAGAAATGATCCTAGCCACAAATTCCCTTTTTTTTGAGTGTTTTCTCTTTTTTAATTGCTTTTGTTGGAATATAGTTGCTTGCCAGATGGCGCGAGTAGAAAAGAACCCACCTGCCAATGCAGGAGGCGTAAGAGATGCAGGTCTGATCCTTGAGTGGGAAAGATCCTCTGGAGGAGGGCATTGCAACCCACTCCAGTATTTTTGCCTGGAGAATCCCATGTACAGAGGAGCCTGGTGGGCTCCAGTCCATAGGGTCACAAAGAGTCAACACAACTGAAGCAACTTAGCATATTAGTACACATAGGTGCTTTACAATGTTGTGTTAGTTTCCACTGTACAGCAAAATGAGTCAGCCATACAAATCCATATATAGCCTCCCTTTTGGACTTCCTTCCTGTTTGGATCACTACAGGGCATTCCATAAAATTACCTTTAAACTACCTTATTTCTGCTTCATTTTAAACTCTTAACATGATGTTTATCTAAAATAATAGATGGGGTGGGAATGCAATTTTTATTTTTAATGTAAAAAAATCAAGCAAAGCATTTTGTTGAGCAGCAGGTACACACCACATTAAGGTGTGTGGAGATGGAGTGATGCCTATAATATGCCAGGTACTGAGAGAAAAGAGTTGGTGAGATGAAAAGAGTTACTGCTGTACATATGTGTATATATATGTATGTGATTCTGTGCTAAACTGTGAGGTAGAGACGAAGAGGATAACTTAGTTTCACAGAAGGGAATCTTCATTAGCAGACAATGGATGTGCACAGGCTTTGGAAATGGATTAAAAATGGGGTTTAATCTTTCTGTAAATCCAGAAGAAGCTGTATGATATTGAAGTCAGAATAAGTGTAATTTGGCATAAGGCATAGAATAAGTCATATGTTACCTGTAGCAGTACCTCACAGGGCAGTGAAGTTAAATACTTAGGAATAACTTGATTACCTTGGATATAGGTGTGTCCTGCAGTGTTTAACCAGAGTGTAACGTGATCAAAATGGCCTTTTGGTAATGTAACTGATAACTGGACACAAGTTAGATTAGAGAGGAAGAGACAGAATGAGGGAAACAAGTTAAAAAATTATTGCAGTGACCAGATAACCGATGATAGTGGGAATGAAGAGGAAGGGAATACCCTGGGAGATAGTTTGAAGATGTAATTAATGAGACTTTCTGTTTATATAAATACAGTACATGAAGGAGGCTATGAGGCCCCTAAGATGCTCAACTGCATGTGTTTCTTACACTTTTTTTCTGTATAAAATAGAAATAAAATTTATATTATCTAAACATATATTTTATGGAGCAAATGAGTATTTTAAGGTTAGATGAAGGAGGAATACAACCGAGTGAGTTGATAGTGGGCTTCCCAAGTGGTGCAGTGGTAAAGAATCTGCCTGCCAGTGCCGGAGTGCAACAGAAACGTGGGTTTGATTCCTGGGTCAGGAAGACCCCCTGGAGTAGGAAATGGCAATCCATTCCAGTATTCCTACCTGGGAAATTAGATGGGCAGAGGATCCTGGCAGGCTACAGTCCACAGGGTTGGACACAATGGAAGAAGTCAGCACACATGCGGGAGTTGATAGAGCTCATGAAGGTGTGAGACTGAACCACATGGGGGACAGTGTGGGCAGCTCATTGCTTATACAACTGTCTAGATAGCTTTTGGCCTAGAAGTCAAGAGATAATAAACCACCTTGGGTGTGTCAGAAGAGTGACAAGAAAGTAGTTTGAACCTCATTTTTGTTATTCCTGAAAAAGTTGTATACTAGTGTGGTTGGTTATTAACACAGGTAGAGAAGGAAAACCTTTCCCTTCTTTCTTTTGCGAGAGAGAGGCAATGTGGAAGGATGATCTTTTCTGCAACTCTAAAGGGGAAACTAAGACAATAATTAAATGATATAAGACATATTAACCAGAGAAAAACAAATTTAATTTTTTATGTACAGTATCCCCCAAAATATGAGATTCAGAGAAGTAACCAAAGCATTTAGGCAAAGAAGCAATAAATTAGTGTTGGACTGACAAAGGGTTTTGAGCTTAGGGTAGCTAATTAGTAAAGAAGTACGAAGGTTAATTTATATAGGCTTTTTGCCCCTGAATTCTCTGTCTCTAGTGATAGAATGTCTTTTTACCTCCTGGTACAGGGAAGGTCTCCCCTAAACATGGGAGATTCATTTCCTGTTTTTAGGAAAACAAAGGAGGATCAGAGTGTCCTTTTAGTAACTGCTGTTTCTTAAGTAACTTTAATTCAATATAATCAATATGCCAAAGTGGCATATTTTGGATGGCATATTTTGCTCCTTTTACCACAGGACAGAAAGAATAGGTTTTGAGTTCCAACTCTTAAACTTACTTTTTATATGACCTAATATCACTAA
Source organism: Oryx dammah (assembly GCF_014754425.2). Taxonomy (NCBI): domain Eukaryota; kingdom Metazoa; phylum Chordata; class Mammalia; order Artiodactyla; family Bovidae; genus Oryx; species Oryx dammah. Next base: position 63,635,531 of record NW_024070186.1, read on the forward strand.
ATCTTAGTATCCTCATTTGTAAAATGGAAACAACAGAGGTTCGCTATAGGGTTTTTGGGAGGATTAAATGAGATAGTTAATATGCAATACTAAGTGTTCAGTTCAGTTCAGTTGCTCAGTCATGTCTGACTCTTTGCGACCTCATGGACCGCAACACACCAAGCTTCCCTGTCCATCACCAACTCCCAGAGCTTACTCAAACTCATGTCCACCTAGTCAGTGATGCTATCCAACCATCTCATCCTCTGTGGTCCCCTTTTCTTCCCTCCTTCAATCTTACCTGACATCAGGATCTTTTCAATGAGATGATTCTTTGCATCAGGTGGCCAAAGTATTGGAGTTTCAGCTTCAGGATCAGTCCTTCCAATGAATATTCAGGACTGATTTCCTTTAGGATTGACTGGTTGGGTCTCCTTGCAGTCCAATGGACTCTCAAGAGTCTTCTCCAACACCACAGTTCAAAAGCATCAATTTGTCGGCACTTAACTTTCTTTATAGTCCAACTCTCATATCCATACGTGACTACTGGAAAAGCCATAGCTTGGAGTAGATGGACTTTTGTTGGCAAAGTAATGTCTCTGCTTTTTAATATGCTGTCTAGGGTGGCATTAATATGCTGTATAGCTTGGCATACTAAATGTGGCATTCAGTAATTGATCAGTACATAAATAATAGTTGCTCTTGTTATTACCATGTTGTTATAATATGGACAAATAAACATAGAATGACGATTTGGGACATGGTTAGAGGCAATATGGAAAGCTGATCTTTTCTGCAACTCTAAAGGGTAAACTAAGATCATGAAAGGTGGAATTAAAAAGAACTTAGATAGAAGATTTCTGCCTAAGATTTTTCTATTAACTTGAAAATAAAAGCCTTATAGCTATGCATTATAGTTGGTTATTATTTGCCAAATAATTTATCACATGCACTTCATAATCCCTGACATTTTAATATAAAAGTCTGTATATTAAATAACAAAAAGGTTATTATATTAAAATGCCTGAAATAGCTAAATATATAAACTGATAAATTACTATGAAGTTGGTGTACTCATTAAGAGTAAGTAAGGGGCATAGCTAAGATATGGTTTTTAAAAAGAGAAAGTCTAAACAGGAAAACTGAAATTTTTGGTGACTACGTGAAAGAATAAAAGGAATTTAAGGCAGCTTCCAGTTTTCTGTTATTGTATCATTTGATATGAATTTTTAAAAAGATGACTGATTATTTGATCCTGAAAGAGAAGTGTTGGCAGAATACTGAAGGACATAGGTTTGTATGGAAATAGAGTTAATTTAAAAGGTGGTGCTGAATGCTTAGTTATGTTATATGGAATTTGAGGCAAAGTTGCCTATCCCGTGTTAGATGATGTCAGATGGGCAACTGAAAATATGGAGCTGGTGACAAGGTTAAGAAATAGTCTCAAGTCATTTTGTTCTTTATTAAGTACATGCTTTCTGTGGGAATCCATACTAAGAATTTCTTTTAAGCTGTTTATATACTGGTTAGATCTGGTTGCAGGATCAAGAAAGCCAATGCCTTCTAGAAAATTTAGACAAGCAGAGATTAGAAGGCATTCCATATGGAAGAGATCTGAATGAATAAATGAGTGGAAGAGGTGCATGGTTGCTAAGAAATGAATACAGTTGTGTTTCTTGGCTACAAAAAGGGATAAATATAGCTGAGAATCTTTGGAAAGAAAGTCTGATGTAGGAAAAAACTTTGATATTTATTGTATTTAACACAGTTGCACTAAGTGGTAGTTGCTTGCTTTTTTATTCCACAAATGAGAAATTTGAGAGTCAGAGAATTCATTGGCTTGTCTAACATGTTTAACCAGAAAGTATGATATGAGGACTCTGATTCCCAAGGAGAGATTTTATGTCTTTGGGGAAAGGGACAGAAGGAGGTTTTTATCTTCCATGAGCTGAAAGATGGTGTTGTTATATAGGAGCTAGAGCAAGGCAGCAGAAAACTAACTTTGGCATGATGATGAAGAGTTTGTTCTAAGATTGCCATGTAACAGGTCATCCAAATCAAGATTGGAAAATGTAGGCTCAGGAGTTAAAGGTTGACAAGTTATAATAATAAAACTATGAAAATGATGGACATATTAAGGGTACTGATGATAAAAGGACGTGGTTCAGTGATATGATCTAAGTTATAACTGGGCAATACAAAATATGAGACCTGATAGATTGGTAAAGCTATTTAATCGCTTCCCACAGTGTTTTCAGTCCACGACAGGAACAGACGGAACAGACACTGTGGATAACAGAGACAAGTATTGGTGTGGCCACCATAGCATAAGGTAATAGGTTACTAACAATTGTGTGGGAAGACCCATAGAAGGAATTGACCATAAGAGTCCAAAATAAGTTCATGGCCAGAGCAGCTAAGAAGAAGCTAATGGTTTATGAGTGACTGGGGAATAGATGAGTGAATCATTACCACTGTTAAGTGTTCATACCTGTGCAGGATATTTGACATAAATGACTCAGATTGAAGACATTAAGATATACTGCTGCTCCCATGTAAAAAGTGTAATATCCCCTTCTTAATAAAGTGAGTGACTCTCAATAAAACATACCTTCTTACGTGGAATTTCATCTGTATCAAAGGGTTCCATTACCTAAATAATTACTTAAGTTCTGTTTGTATGGTATTACTATGCACAACATGTAGCTCAACTATTTAATCAGTCTCAAGAGAAAACAAATCAATAAAAAATAATATTTTAGATTTAATGAGTTCAAGAAACATATATTGGCAGAGATGGAACTAGAAAATATTTAAGTCATGCTTTGTGTTTTTTCTTTTCCTGAATGAAAAACCACATAGAATTATATTAGGGATACAGGGGGGCATTCCTTTAATACCATTTGAATAATAATGTAATCAATCATGAAGTTTATATGAAAAGTTTACATATTTTAGTATTTTATTTCATTAAGATTAAGAGTTTATGCTGCATATATTTTAGTAACTCTTAAGAGATAGAGTTCAGAGTTCTTGGGGGGGTGGTCACTTTAGAATATCTGAATAGTGTTGCGATGAGTATCTAATAAGAGGATATCTATTTGAGCCTAGAGCTGACAAGATTTACCTAAAATCATTTCCTTCACTGGTAGAAAATGCTAAACCTTGAAATCACTGCTTTGGACCAAGACACTGATTCTCTGCTTCAGTTCTCTTCCTTCTAGAAGTCCACATGGGTAGCAGTAGAGCCTGAAAGATTTTTTTCCAACATTTTGGAAATCCTCATGAAAACCTTAATTTACTTCTTCACATTTGGCTGAACATATAGCAATCCTAATTTCATGCTAATCAGAAGCTCAGATTAATTGTTAGTGGCATCACTGAAACTTTTAAGATATGATGGATGGAGCAGACTCATTTACTGAATCACATATCTGGTCATCACAGTGCCCATTTCAATCACTTATTACCACAAGAAAATGCAAAATGAGAGTCAAAGTTTTCAAAAACATAAGATCTACAGGGAAAACAATAAAATGGTCCTTTATGGGTTAAAAAAGGGCAAAAAAAAATGAGAACCACTATTTTAAAGTACTAATAATATCCCAATTTAAAATGTAAATATTGCCAGGAATGACACAATAATCTGTTGGTTACCATCTAATACAAAAGCAAAGACCAGTTATCAGTTTGGGGCTTTCCAGGTAGCACAGTGGTGAAGAATCTACGTATCAATGCAGGAAATATAAGAGACGTGGCTTCGATCCCTAGGTTGGGAAGATCCCCTGGAGTAGGAAATTGCAACCCACTCCAGTATTCTTGCCTGGAAAATTCCATGGACACAGGAGCCTGGCAGGCTCAAGTCCATGGGATTACTAAAAGTTGGACACTACTGAGCAACTAAACACATACACAAACAACAGAGCAAAAAGCAGAGACAATACAATATACAGAAAGAATGTCAATCAAACTGAAGGCAAGGAAAAGGGCAGGAACAGGACTCTTCTGGGAATGTTTGCAACATAAGGTTATTTGGACTTTAGTGTAGACAGTGTCTTGAAATAAAAGACTTGATTCCAAAAGGAGGATTGAAGTAAGGGATAACTGCCTCAGACAAGCTCTGTTTAAATCCTGGGGGGCAAGGAAGAGAAAGAGAATCAAACAGACTTTCTAAATCACAATTATCACCCATTTTCTATTGACAAAGATGATTACATGCTAGTACTTATTGTTAAGCTTCTGTGGTTTAGGTGTTGCTTATGATTAATGATTTCACACTAATTTAAATTGTGTTTATTTTAGTAGAAACATAGACATGAAAAAGAAAATATTTAATTCAAAGCTATATTCATAGTTATAACCAATTAAAATGTGAAATGAGGGAACATACTTTCAGAGGTATTGTTTTCTTGCTGAAAACATATTGAAAGTCTAGAACAAAACGCAAGTATTCAGGATCAGATATGAATTTAACTTTAGCAAATTACACCAGATTTACTTTTCTAAAGAATAGAAAGCTCAGTCATTGCAGTACAAGTTGACAGCAGGGAAATCAGCCACATTATCCATAACAAATGAGGTGTAAGCTGCTGGACTTCCTCATTGAGGCCTCACTAGTGGATATAGTCATGGATGATCTTAGTAAGGACCACAGCAGATCTTCTGAAAGCACAACTTCTCCCTTCAACTCAGCCTTAAAAACAAGGTTTAAGGAAGCTGAGACACAGCCTTGTCCAGAAATATGCTGATGGCCACCATACTTGAGCCAGGAGCTTCTGATCAATCTTAGGGTTATACAGTGCACAATTCAAAAGCTAATTAAAATTAAAAACTTCTGCACAACAAAGGAAATTATAAGCAAGGTGAAAAGACAGCCTTCAGAATGGGAGAAAATAATAGCAAATGAAGCAACTGACAAAGAATTAATCTCAAAAATATATAAGCAACCCCTGCAGTTCAATTCCAGAAAAATAAATGACCCAATCAAAAAATGGGCCAAAGAACTAAACAGACATTTCTCCAAAGAAGACATACAGATGGCTAACAAACATATGAAAAGATGCTCAACATCATTCACTATCAGAGAAATGAAAATCAAAATCACAATGAGGTACCATTTCACGCCAGTCAGAATGGCTGCGATCCAAAAGTCTACAAGCAATAAATGCTGGAGAGGGTGTGGAGAAAAGGGAACCCTCTTACACTGTTGGTGGGAATGCAAACTAGTAGAGCCACTATGGAGAACAGTGTGGAGATTCCTTAAGAAACTGGAAATGGAACTGCCATACGACCCAGCAATCCCATGCTGGGCATACACACCAAGGAAACCAGAATTGAAAGAGACACATGTACCCCAATGTTCAATGTGGCACTGTTTATAATAGCCAGGACGTGGAAGCAACCTACATGTCCATCAGCAGACGAATGGATAAGAAGGCTGTGGTACATATACACAATGGAGTATTACTCAGCCATTAAAAAGAACACATTTGAGTCAGTTCTAATGAGGTGGATGAAACTAGAGCCGATTATACAGAATGAAGTAAGCCAGAAAGAAAAACACCAATACAGTATACTAACACATACATATGGAATTTAGAAAGGTGATAACTCTGTATACAAGACAGCAAAAGAGACACAGATGTATAGAACAGTCTTTTGGACTCTGGGGGAGAGGGAGAGGGTGGGATGATTTTGGAGAATGGCATTGAAACATGTATAATATCATATGTGAAACGAATCGCCAGTCCAGGTTTGGTGCATGATACAGGATGCTCGGGGCTGGTGCACTGGGATGACCCAGATGGATGGTATGGGGAAAGAGGTGGGAAGGGGTTCAGGATGGGGAACAAGTATACACCTGTGGTGGATTCATGTTGATGTATGGCAAAACCAATACAATATTGTAAAGTAATTAGCCTCCAATTAAAATAAATAAATTTATATTAAAAAGAAAAGCTAGTATATACTAGGAACCTTGTTCAATTCAAAACAAACTTCTCTTCCATTACTCTTGCCCTTTCTATGATTACCCCCACGGTAACCAAGTACAGTCTTGAATTTAATGCTATGGAACCAGAGCAAGATTTATTTACCTTGATGTCTCTCAGAGTGATGCTAACGACCCATAGATGAGTTGTAGGAGCTATTTGACAGAAGAGTGTAGGATCTGCCATAAAATTTAATCCCAAATATGAGTGATATTCAAAGAGTGTTTTTATAATAGTTTAACTCACTTTTTAATATTTCTGAGAAAAAAAGTAATTCCATCAATATTTGAAAAATGCATATTTCCATTTTTTAGTTGTTTAGGGAACCTCCATACTGTTCTCCACAGTGGCTGTACAAATTTACATTCCCATCATTAGTGCTGGAGGATTCCCTTTTCTTTACATCCTCTCCAGCAGTTATTGTTTATAGATTTTTTGATGATGGCCATTCTGATCAGTGTGAGATGATACCTCATTGTAGTTAAATCCAGAAAGAAGGTATATATGTATACATATAGCTGAGTCATTTCGCTATACAGCAGAAACTAACACAACATTGTAAAAAAACTATAGTCTGATAAAATTAATTTAAAATGTGTATTTTCATGCCCTGAGATCTGGAGAAATTTAGGAAATAATCAATAGTTTATTTTACTGAAGCATACTATTAAGTTAAGTCATTATAACGAAGATAATGATTTTAAACAACATAAAATTGGTTGATTGTGTTTCTTAATCAATCAATAAATAGCAAATCAATTAAAATGATAGTCAGAGTTCCTAGATTAGAAACAATTTTGATTAAGTGCTCCTTTAAAATAAATGCCAGACATGATTGAAAATGTCACAAAATGAATCAAAATTCTTTTCTGATATTCATCTTGGCAGTATAACCTGCCCAGGAATTACACATTCTAATTAAGGACAGAATGGAGCCACATAAGAGTAGACATTTCTGGAAGTTAATATGACTCTTCCTTCAGTTTTTAGCAGTAAACCTCATAAGCATTGTGTATTAAAATATCATAAAATTTACTTTAAGATATTTATATTTTGCAATTAGAACTAAAAAGAGGACACAGAAGTAATCCATATGTAGATTATTTATTCTTGTGTGTATCAGTATTTAGATATGTCTCCATGCAACTGAAAATAAGCCAGTAATATCTTAATTTCATTGCTTTAATTAACTCTATCAGTATCAAATCATGCATGGAAATAGCTAATTTAATACTAAGTTTACACACTTTATACTGTTCTATGAAGAATCACTGTGGGTGTAATAACATCTGAGATAGTAATTAAACTAAGCAACAGCACTTTATTTTACATATCTCTGCCCACACTCCGTCATTCAGTTAGCTTGTAATTACTAACCCAATTAAATTATAATTTATATTATCTATATTATATAACATGTTATTTGTCCAGTATATATCATCCCTTGTCTCCAAAACTGAATCAGTGAAACGTATACCAAAATGTTTTAAAATTTTGAAAACAAATTTTTTCCAAATACATTTTGTTCTTCTTAGAAGTGATACAGGCATATTGTAATTCTAGATTTTAGAATATTTTAAGATCAGTTCTTTAACCATTAGACCCAATTTTCCTTTATTGGTTTAGCTGCTTTGTAGGCATACAGAGAGAGAATTTCACTTTCTTCTCATCACTCTATTCAAATTTCAATGAGGTTTCCTGAACACTCACAGTGGGTCTGGATTCTCATCTGATTCCAGGGATTCAGGATGGGTCAGAGAAGATCCAGACAGTGTTCCACTGTGTTCAGCCGAAGCTTCTATCTTGATTAAAAATGCTTCTCTGTGTTCTCTTTGCCTAACAAACTACCATACATCTTTCTCAATACAATTAAATTGTCTTGTCTCCTATGAAACTTTTCTTGAGGCTGCCAGGGAGAGTTAAGAACTAGTCCCTCCCTTCTCTGGGACCATAAAATGCGAGTGCTTGTGTATGTGTGTATGTATATGTGTGTGTGCCCATGTGTCTGTTTATGTTCCATGTCTGTGTATGTGTGCATGTTTCTAAAAGTACTGTGGATTTAAGGTGGATAGCCTACAGTTTCATTACAAGGATTAACTTATAATATTACTGAAATACATTTGAATCATCCATACTTACCGTAATTTACATGATGCTAACGAAAGTTAAGATTCAGGACCTCTTATTTGCATAGGCCCTGTGAGCACTCTCTGGAGTAGGGTATAGCAACCCATTCCAGTATTCTTGCCCAGAAATTCCGTGGACAGAGGGGCCTCAGGTGGGGCTGCAGTCCATGGGATCGCATAGTTGGATGCAACTGAGCAGACACACAATGTAAATACTGATAGTTACTAGAAGGCTTTTGAAACATTTGCTTGTATTTCTGGTGAAGAGATCCCAGAAGAAGGCATTTGAATCCCTAATGTTTCAATATTTGGTATGTTTTACTTTCTAGTTCTAAATAAATATTTACTTTGTGCCAAAATTAGTGTTTGGATTTTTTTTTCCTTTTTCTTAAAGAAGTTACCTCAGATTGTATAACCCTCAGTTCAGTTCAGTTCAGTTCAGTCGTTCAGTCGTGTCCGACTCTTTGCGACCCCATGAATCACAGCACGCCAGGCCTCCCTGTCCATCACCAACTCCCAGAGTTCACTCAGACTCACGTCCATCGAGTCGGTGATGCCATCCAGCCATCTCATCCTCAGTCGTCCCCTTCTCCTCCTGCCCCCAGTCCCTCAGGCACCACAGAATCTAAATCATCCTCTTTGGAAACAGCAAAGTAGATGCAGGAGAACTATTCACTGAACTTGTGAGTAAGCTTAACATTTGTTCTGCACTCATCACTGCATTCAGTAAGGTCTTGCCAAGGTTCCATATTAGAGCTATAACATTCTTTGCTTTTTTTGCCCTTGTTTCCTCTTCATATGTAATTTTTGCAAGGGAAGTTTCTGAAGACTCAAAAACAAAGACGCTGTAGTAGAGAAAAAAGAAACAAACAGTGAAATCAGAGAGATCAAAATTCAAGGTTCAAGTCCCACACCTACCCTTTATCCACCTAGTCTTTAATCATAACTAATCAATTTAAAATTGCTGATTCCTTATTTCTACATGTGTGTAATGCAAACAGTAGTTCCTTCCTGGCAGAGTTTGGGATGATTAGAGATGACATATTTAAAATTTTTCATAGATCACGGCTAATCAAAAACTGATGTAACTGCCATTAGAATTACTTTCCTCTGAGTAAAAAATGTTTGGGGAATTGGTTTCTGCCCATTTCTCTTTCATAATTCAAAGGGTGGCCATGAAAGAGTCTCAGTTTGGTGCTAATGTACCTTTAACAGCCCTCTTTTGTAGTTCTGATCTGACCCAACAAGGAAAGACCTCTGAGTGCCATTTTTATGAGAGAGACATGGCATTTCTTAGCTCAGGCTATTTACCTTACCCACTAAAAAAAATACCAGGGAGAAGGCTGACAGAGGGCACAGAATATTTTAAATCAAAACAATCAAACATGTAAGACTAGAAGATTTCTTCTTCAATAACATTTCCTCTATCTGGATGACTGTACATTTTGGATACAGGAGAAGGCTAATGTATTCTATCTGTATACCCTCCATTCCTTTTCTTTTCTTTTTCTTTTTAATTGGAGGATCGTCACTTTACAATGTTGTGCTGGTTTCTACTGTACAACAATGTGAATCAGCCAAAATATACATATATACCCTCTTTCTCAAGCCTCCCTCCCACTGATCCTCTATCCCACACCCCCATATCCCACCCCTCTAGTTCATCACAGAGCACCGAGATGATTTCCCTGTGTTCTACAGCTGCTTCAAGAGCATACCATCACTTGGTCCAGGAGGCTGAGTTGATTTGAAACTCTTGGAAATCACTGACAATGGTAACTAGATAATTCAAATTTCTCCTGTCCAAAGCAACTCTGGGCAGTCCATCTCGTGAATAATTAACTTACAGAATATTCTGCAGCTCTTAATAGAAACTAATTTGTTCACACAACTGCATATTTTAAACAAATTCCCCCAAAATGTATTTTTTGTGTATCTTATATGTATCAATTCAGTTCAGTTCAGTTCAGTCGCTCAGTCATGTTCGACTCCTTGAGACCCCATGAATCGCAGCACGCTCCCGGAGTTCACTCAGACTCATGTCCATTGAGTCCGTGATGCCATCCAGCCATCTCATCCTGGGTCGTCCCCTTCTCCTCCTGCCCCCAATCCCTCCCAGCATCAGAGTCTTTTCCAATGAGTCAACTCTTCTCATGAGGTGTCCAAAGTACTGGAGCTTCAGCTTTAGCATCATTCCTTCCAAAGAAATCCCAGGGTTGATCTCCTTCAGAATGGACTGGTTGGATCTCCTTGCAGTCCAAGGGATTCTCAAGCATCTTCTCCAACACCACAGTTCAAACACATCAATTCTTTGGCACTCAGCCTTCTTCACAGTCCAACTCTCACATCCATACATGACCACAGGAAAAGACCATAGCCTTGACTAAATGGATCTTAGTCAGCAAAGTAATGTCTCTGCTTTTGAATATACTATCTAGGTTGGTCATAACTTTTCTTCCAAGGAGTAAACGTCTTTTAATTTCATGGCTGCAGTCACCATCTGCAGTGATTTTGGAGCCCCCAAAAATAAAGTCTGACACTCTTTCTACTGTTTCCCCATCTATTTCCCATGAAGTGATGGGACCAGATGCCATGATCTTCGTTTTTTGAATGTTGAGCTTTAAGCCAACTTTTTCACTCTCCTCTTTCACTTTCATCAAGAGGCTTTTTAGTTCCTCTTCACTTTCTGCCATAAGGGTGGTGTCATCTGCATATCTGAGGTTATTGATATTTCTCCAAGCAATCTTGATTCCAGCTTGTGCTTCCTCCAGTCCAGCGTTTCTCATGATGTACTCCTTTTCCTTGGAACCAGTCTGTTGTTCCCTGTCCAGTTCTAACTGTTGCTTCCTGACCTGCATACAGCTTTCTCAAGAGGCAGGTTAGGTGGTGTGGTATTCCCATCTCTTTCAGAATTTTCCACAGTTTATTGTGATATTTGGCTGTTAAACTAGCTCTCTGATGGACACCTCAAGTGACAAATTACAGTGAAAACTTACATTATTTTCTAAGAAAAATTCCCATTTTAAAGATGAGATTAGGGAGAATATATTGTGGGAGGAAATGGAGCATTGCTCTACTTTGAAAGTGTTGCTCAATTAAGATCGAAATGCGTCAATTTAGATACCCTAATTTTACATTACTACGTCATTGAAATCTGTGAAATAGCTTCACTAACTTGGTTTTTAAGTGAAACTTGTTTTATTTAAGGGAAGCAGTTAACTTTCTAAAGTTGTGATGCTAGAGTAAGTAATATAAAATAACTCTATGCTGCTGCTGCTGCTAAGTCTCTTCAGTCATGTCCGACTCTGTGCGACCCCATAGACGGCAGCCCACCAGGCTCCCCTGTCCCTGGGATTCTCCAGGCAAGAACACTGGAGTGGGTTGCCATTTCCTTCTCCAATGCTTGAAAGTGAAAAGTGAAAGTGAAATAACTCTATAGACAGTAGCAAATGCTCAGAAAATAGTCGAATAACATGAACAAAGTTGGCATATTTAGATCTTTACATATTTAGATCTTTAGCTTCATTGTTCAACTTCCCTGGTGGCTCAGAGGTTAAAGCGTCTGCCTCCAATGCAGGAAACCCAGGTTCGATCCCTGGGTCGGGAAGATCCCCTGGAGAAGGAAATGGCAACCCACTCCAGTATTCTTGCCTGGAGAATCCCATGGACAGAGGAGCTTGGTAGGCTACAGTCCACAGGGTCACAAAGAGTCGGACACGACTGAGTGACTTCACTTTCACGTTCAACGATCAGGCAAGGAAGGCACATTTTAATGTAGCTCAAAATATCAAAAATTTGGTCTCTAGTAGGAACAAAAGGCAAAACCATCTCACAGATGTGCAGTTGCTTTCTACTGAATAACAAAGTTAATTCTAAAGTGAATCCACGAGGAGCCAGCGATGGAGGAACAAAATCAAACAAACATCTACATATGTTGTATAGCCTTCTGCCTACAGATGAAAAATACTCAGTACTGCTAAAACCTTAAGTAGAATATTTTGAAAATCTAATTTATATGATGGATTCATTGTATTGTTAGAAAAAAGTTACTACTTAGTAAGCTTTCCAAGGAGAGCACCAAATGGAAGACTGTTCATTTTGCTAATTTATTTATAACGAAATGTTGCAAGAGGGTGACAAGCATACATGTTAAGTCTCCTTTTCTGAGAAAAGTTTTCAAACAGTCTGTTGTGTTATGTTCTGGAGTCAGCACAGTCTACTCATTGAGGAAAACAGAGGTGTCCAATAGCATATGTTTACAAGCATTAATAGTAAATTGTTGTCCATCTGAAGGGTTCTGGGCAGAAATTAAGACTATATCATTTCTGAAGGCTCTTAAAACACTAAAATTCTATGTGGTTTCAATTATGTTATCCTAGTCATGTATTAACATATATAGGATTCTTCCTCACAAAAAGCATATAGACATTTCAAAAACAAAAACAAACAAAAAAATGGTAATCGGCTAATGGAAAGAGCTTGCTCTTTAAAGTCAGAAGAAAGATTAAAACTTAAATCCTGGCTGCCGCTTCCTACCTATATAACATTAAAGTTATTATCCATTCTTCGAGATCCTGGTTCTTTTTTTATAATTTAATATTAAGGATAGAAATTACTTTCCCTATTTTGCTTTATCGGAGAAGGCAATGGCACCCCACTCCAGTACTCTTGCCTGGAAAATCCCATGGACGGAGGAGCCTGGTGGGCTGCAGTCCATGGGGTCGCTAAGAGTCAGGCACGACTGAGTGACTTCACTTTCACTTTTCACTTTCATGAATTGGAGAAGGAAATGGCAACCCACTCCAGTGTTCTTGCCTGGAGAATCCCAGAGACAGAGGAGCCTAGTGGGCTGCTGTCTATGGGGTCGCACAGAGTCGGACACGACTGAAGCGACTTAGCAGCAGCAGCAGCAGCATTTTGCTTTATAGTCACTGAAAAGGGGGCTTCCCAGGTAGCACAGTGGTAAAGAGTCCACCTGCTAATGCAGGAGACACATGAAATGCAGGTTTGGCCCTTAGGTCAGGAAGATCCCCTCGAGAAACAAATGGCAACCCACTGCAGTCTTCTTTCCTGGGAAATTCCGTAGACAGAGGAGCCTATCAGACTACAGTCCATGGAGTTGCAAAGAGTCAGACATGACTGAGTGACTGAGCACCAACTGAAAAAGAAATGGACTGGCAATTTATTTACTGCTGTTTTACATTAGAAGCAACATTGGATATGTTATTTTAAGAGAAATTTTATTTCAGTCATACTTTGCAACTTGCTACTCTGAGAGTATCTTGCATAATCCTTCCCCACCTCCAAATCTAAAGAACACTTGCTTTAATATTAACTGTATTTCTGTAAATGCAGATTACTTTTCTTTATTATTTTAGTGAAGCAAAACCCATGATATAATTATGTGTGTGCATGTGTAACAGAAAAATGTAAATGTATTTTTCTCCTCCGTCTTATCTGTCAGATTACAATACTAATACACTTAGCTAAAGACTGTGCATGATCTCTGTATATTACATCTGATTCTTTCTACTCTGCTATCATAATTTCTGTCCAAACAACCATTGCACCAAGGCCTGCATTCAAAACATGTAGCTGATGGGATGGAGATGCTCAGTCATCAGTTCAGTTCAGTTGCTCAGTCGTGTCCGACTCTTTGCGACCCCATGAATCACAGCATGCCAGGCCTCCCTGTCCGTCACCAACTCCCGGAGTTCACTCAGACTCACATCCATCGAGTCAGTGATGCCATCCAGCCATCTCATCCTCTGTCATCCCCTTCTCCTCCTGCCCCCAATCCCTCCCAGCATCAGAGTCTTTTCCAATTCTGTCATAAGAGACAGAATGAATTAGCCCTTTTCTATCATTCTGGTAGAGAATATAGGTCAGAAATTTGGTTGCTGTCTTGGGCAGTTGGCTGAGTTTGAAGATTGCTTCATCAATGGGTGGGCTGCACCTCTCTGCTGTGTACTCAACCGTGAGTTTTCAACTGGACAAGAAAAAGTCTGCACTGCTCCACATTGGTGGCATCAGAGAAAGGCATGCATTGTATATTTAAATATAACTGGGGAAAAGAGAGATACTTAAATTATAGAAGCCTACCTTGATTATTTAATCAAATTTAAGGACATTTCTGCCACCCAATTTGTTCATATCAGAGAACAATAGAGAGTTCTAATATGAGGAATTTAGGCTATAAGACTGATACTGAATGTACATTGTAAATGGACAATAGATACAGTGTTATTATTATTTGGTTATGGGTGTTAAAATAAGAGCCTAAGAAATCGATTTCATTATTCAAGTTATACTTTTGTACTTGCCTCTCTATATAAAGTGAAAACATCAAACAAGTTTAAAAAGAATGTTCAATTAGGAGGTTTTCCAATGAGGCAAAATACACTTTGATATAAGATGTATACATGTATTCTCCATACTTTCTTTTTTTTTAAAATTAATTAATTTATTTATTTGTTTTTTATTTTTTATTTTACTTTACAATTTTGTATTGGTTTTGCCACACATTGACATGAATCCACCATGGTTGTACATGCGTTCCCAAACATGAACCCCCCGGCCGGGCCCCGCCCCACAACATCTCTCTGGGTCATCCCCGTGTACCAGCCCCAAGCATGCCGTATCCTGCATCAGACATAGACTGGTGATTCGTTTCTTACATGATAGTATACATGTTTCAGTGCCATTCTCCCAAATCATCTCACCCTCTCCCTCTCCCTCTGAGTCCAAAAGTCCGCTATATACATCTGTGTCTTTTTTGCTGTCCTGCATACAGGGTCATCATTGCCATCTTTCTAAATTCCATATATATGTGTTAGTATACTGTATTGGTGTTTTTCTTTCTGGCTTACTTCACTCTGTATAATCGGCTCCAGTTTCATCCATCTCATCAGAACTGATTCAAATGTATTCTTTATAACGGCTGAGTAATACTCCATTGTGTATATGTACCATAGCTTTCTTATCCATTCATCTGCTGATGGACATCTAGTTTGTTTCCATGTCCTGGCTATTATAAAAAGTGCTGCGATGAACATTGGGGTACATGTGTCTCTTTCAATTCTGGTTTCCTCAGTGTGTATGCCCAGCAACCAATCAAAAAACGGGCTAAAGAACTAAATAGACATTTCTCCAAAGAAGACATACGGATGGCTAACAAACACATGAAAAGATGCTCAACATCACTCATTATTAGAGAAATGCAAATCAAAACCACAATGAGGTACCACTTCACACCAGTCAGAATGTCTGTGATCCAAAAATCTGCAAGCAATAAATGCTGGAGAGGGTGTGGAGAGAAGGGAACCCTCCTACACTGTTGGTGGGAATGCAAACTAGTACAGCCACTATGGAGAACAGTGTGGAGATTCCTTAAAAAATTGCAAACATACTTTCTTGATATGACTGCCCATTCTTCCTTTTTTATACACATCCAAATGTTCTGTTACTAAAACTTTATTTATATCATTGGGCCACGAGGAAATTCATTCAAAAAAAGTAGCAATTAAAAGAGGTAGATTGTAGATATTCTATCACACTTATTCATACTAGCTTTAGCTATCATTCTTTATTACTTTTGGTTGAAAATAAGATCAGTATATAAGCAGTTGATGCCATGTTATTCAGTCATTGAAAAATATTAATCAGAAGAACTGTATAATAGATTAGAAATGATTTTAAGATGTAATATTAAATTTAATAAAGGATATATAATAAATCTCAAACATGGTTAGAGCTTTGTTTATAAAACTTTTTAAAATAGGAAAATATACCAAAAGTGGTTTCTTTTCCTGTGTGTGGTAAAATTCTGATCATATTTTACACTTTTTTCTATTTATGTATAGTTTTTTTTTTTTAACTAAACATAGATTTTGTTCTTAAGGGAACATATATTAGATGAACATACATATGCATGATATAGTGGAGTGGTTAAGCATGTAGATTCTGGATCCAGACTGACAGAGCTTAAGTGGAGAGTTTTCTTCAGCAAGTTGTCTCATCTCTCCCAACCTTCATTTCTTCATCTATGAAATGTGCACACTCATTGGTCTGTTGTGAAAAAAACATGTTAATGTATATAAAGCAATTAAAATAGTGCCTGGCCCGTTTGAGGTAATCAGTATATATTAAGTATGATGGTTAAATTTATAATTTAAAGCAAATTATAAATTGAGGACAATCTGACATTCAGTGTACTTTGAAAACACATTTAAAATCTATAAATGTATTTATAATATTCAGTAACATCCGGATTTTGAGTTAGCTTACTTAAAATTTGGAACATATTAGCTATTTGGAACATAGTTAAAATATGGATTTCTTAAGTCTTTGAATATTTAAAAAATAGATTCGGAAAGTTCATATACTAGTGCTTGTGCCTGTGTAATTCATTCTTTAAAAACTCTCAAACCCTTGGAGTACTTTTTCTTATTTTGCAACCAGCTCATACCCTGGTCTCAATTTTTTTCCTTTATAACCACAGCAAATAAGATAAAAAGATCCTGATAACAGGGTTTCTGACAAGAAGAAAGAGAGTTGGTAGACAGATTCTTAGGACAGGGACATAACAACAACTATGTATTGTGAAAAACAACAACAGAAAGCTCAAGAACCATTCATTCTGCAGAGGAACAAACAGTTTCTGGGAGAAAAAAAAAACTATTTTTTATTTTGCAGTACAGTGAATACCAAAAGATGATACTTCAGCTAAATTTTTAGTAAGTTACCGTTCAATTCACTATTTCACAAAGCAGAAACATTTTTCACACATTTTAGAAGATTTTTTTTTAATTTAGTACTTTTGTGTGGGAAGGGATATGGGAAGAAATAATTACATGAAAAGGCTGATTACTTAATTTCAAACAACTGAGTACTAAAACAGAAATTCCAAATCACAGTTTTTTTAAAGTTCTCTCCTTTTGCATTTTTCATATATTTTTCTAAGATTGTACTTTATAGTCGATTTATTTAACAATAGTCATTCCTAAAAATGGGTTGTTAATAAATAGGTTACAAGAAGATTCCATCTATCTTTTCATACTCCATTCTCTCTAGGTTTTACTTAAAACAAAAACAACATACTCTTTCTACTCTTGAAAATGGTATGGAGTGAAAAAGCAAAGGATAAGGGAGGAAGACTCAAAAGAGACCGAGCACATAAATTATATTCTTATATTCTTGTTCTTTAAGGATTTGGAATACAGATGAACACAGATAACTGAAGTAAGGATGAGATGATGGTTGGGTTCATTAATATTCAAAGGAAAAAGTGATTGGAAAGGATTATCTGATCTAAATTAAGAGAGAGTGATGTCAGCCTCTTAATAACTTCTCAGAAAATACTGTTCCTGACATTTAATGCTTCAAATTTTTCCTATAATCTTTGTTCCACTCATGATATGCCATAAAAGTTTATCTTCTATAATTCAATCATGATTTATGTTTTTATACTAGAATGATGAGCTTCAGTCTTGATATCTTACTCAAAGTCAACTTCAAATATTTAAATAATGTGAACTATCTCCTTTTAAAAAACTTAATAGGAAGACTGAATTGTAATTCATCTTTTTGTCAAAACTATGACTACATTTTCTCAACTATAAAATATCTTTCATTGTAGGAGTTATCACCAAGTTAGAAACAATCCTTTAAAGAAAAACAGCACTATCATATTTAAGATATATGTTGGTAGTTGGTTGTGAAATGTGATCCAATTTCATAAAATCTGCAATTATAAAAATACAAAAATTATTTATTAAAATTTGCACCTTAGAAATGGATAGATGGCACATATGTGATCAAGCAAATGTAATAATAGGTTGGGTATCGTTGTTATATGAATGCTTACTGTATTCTTTGCTTACTATATTTACTTTGCTGTATATTGAAATTCTTCCAAATGAAATGTTAGGGAAATTATGCTTCTTAGGATGGAATAATTAAAACCTCCTAATTCAAATTAAGAAAAATAGCGTTTATTAGGCCTTCAATTACTTCACTGAATTATCTTTCTATTATCACTCGGCTTCCCTGGTGGCATGTGGGAAACTCAGTTTCCATCTCTACTTTTGGAAAATCCTGTGGAAAGGAAATGGCAACCCACTCCAGTATTCTTGTCTGGAGAATTCCATGGACTGAAGGGCATGGCGGGCTACAGTCTGTGGGGTTGCAGAGTCAGACACAACTGAGCAGTTACACAGCAACAACAAATCACTCACTCATGTCTTCATGAAGTTGTATTCTCAAAAATTCTCAAATCATTTCTTTGGCAGTGTATGTCCTGTCAGTAATTTCACTCTTATCCATTGGGTCTTGTTCAAATCCTTCCTTGTTATTTAAGACTTCATGCTGAGGAATTTTCATAACACACAGCTCTTCTTCTTAAGCTATCTCCCACCTTCTAGTTGTATTGTAGTCACTGTGTCTGATTCTTAACATTTTGAGCAAAGATCCTTTGTATTTTGTCCTTCAAAGCAGAGGATTACAAAGTGGGAAAGGAGAGCTTGAGGAAGAGAGGGAAGAAGACATTTTTTAATCTTTGAATTAAAAATCCAATTTTTATCTATTTTTTCTATATTTTTATCTATTGTTACATAGCTCACTGAAAGTAAAATAGCTAGTATACTCAGTTTATTGGCAGCAAACAGACTTTAATATATCAGAATCTAAGTTCAACTTTTTAAAATGAATTTATTTATCCTATAGTTTTTAACAAACAGTATTTGAGCTCCTACCATAGTCAAGTGTTTGAATAAAAGTCTTCTAATTACCATTATAGAAAATACTGTCAGTTGATTTTCAAGCATATGAATGCATTTTTGGATTAAATCATTAATATCCATTTGTGTGTGAATTTTTAAAAGTCAAATAGTATATATGTATATACATATATGTGTTCAGTTCAGTTCAGTCACCCAGTTGTGTCCGACTCTTTGCGACCCCATGAATCGCAGCACACCAGGCCTCCCTGTCTATCACCAACTCCCAGAGTTTACTCAAACTCATGTCCATCGAGTCGGTGATGCCATCCAGCCATCTCATCCTCTGTCGTCCCCTTCTCCTCCTGCCCCCAATCCCTCCCAGCATCAGGGTCTTTTCCAATGAGTCAACTCTGCATGAGGTGGACAAAGTATTGGAGTTTCAGCTTTAGCATCAGTCCTTCCAATGAACACTGATCTCCTTTAGGATGGACTGGTTGGATCTCTTTGCTATACATATATATATATATATAGTGTAAGGTAATTACACTGACCAAATGTACCAAATATCTCACCAACTTCTTACCTCAACCACAATCACTTGGTCTTTTCATAAATATTTAATGAAGCATGTGTGTGTATGTGTATATATATATATATATATATATATATGTGTGTGTGTGTGTGTTTGTGTGTATACATACATATATATAATTAATATATATACAGTTTTGGATTATAGTGACTGTTAAACAAGCGGTCTTAAGCATTTTTTTTCTGATTTTTGAGACGTTAATTCAGTTATTAATGGCTTTAATCTGCTGTGCTTAGTCGCTCAGTTGAACCCTGTGATCCAATGGACTGTATCCCGCCAGGCTCTTCTTTCCATAGGGATTCTCTAAGCAAGAATACTGGAGTGGATTGCCATTTCCTTCTCCAGAAGATCTTCCCAACCCAGGGATCAGACCCAGGTCTCCAGCATTGCAGGAGTATTCTTTACTGTCTGAGACACCAGGGAAGCTGAATAACTTTAATATGTACTCTTAAAGAAAACAGTCATATAATAAAATATAGCCTTAAATAATATATAATACATGGATCCACATCTTTTATAAATCAAAAGCTTATAGCAGAATCTCTATAAAGTATTTTGTATTGTAGTCTTTAATTTTGTCTAGTTATAAACTTTCAAAGATAAAATTCAGAATCTCTTTTAGCATCCAAAATGCAATTAATCTGGTGATGTGATATAAAATATTTTCTGAAGTATAATATCATTTTTTTCATAGACAAACTATTACTTTTTTTCAAACAATAAGGTAGGGGTTTGTTTGAAGCACTCATCCTCTTAAAGCCATTTTGTTTTATATTTAGCACAGTAAGAGCAAGCTGATCAACCTTTCTAAAACAGTTAGGTGTAGAATTACAAAGCTTGCCAGTGCATACATAAATTGCAAAAGGTATAAAATGCCTTTATTATCTTAAGCTACATAGTATGAAAGAAAAGGAAAATGTGTACTGATGCCAAGTTTTAAGTGATTTAACAAGTACACCCTGCTCTTTCACTCTCACTGCAAGTCCAAGTATGGAGTTTAGATCTTTGCATAGACTCATTCTCTGGGGATTTTTGTGACTCTATATCCTGGCCTTTAAATGTAGTATAAAGTTCTGTGCTACAATTAGATCTGTGGACACTATAAAATTAATTTTAGCATGTTTATGTTTGCCCCTGTTCCTGTAATACTCTCCCTAAGTGATTGTAAGAATCCATTGCCCCATGGTTTTCTCAGTTGAATAGTTATGAGAGAAAATTATAGTGATGTATGGAATTCTCTTAATCCCAAGCTACAGAACAGAGAAAGAAAGCAAATGAGTTCTCCATCTCAGGAAGGATTTTTTATTGTCATCTTTTGCTTTGTATTCCTATAGTGTGGTACCATTTGCTACTCAAAGCAGAGATTTTTAAATTATTATGAATGCAAACAAAGTTTTAAGAGGTTTTGCTAAATGATATATATTTACCATTCACTACATTTTGTGTTTTTCCCTATAATGCCATGATGTAAAATAAAGTAATATCATAGAGTGATGGGGGGAAAATCCATTTTGTTTCAAGATTTACTTTGTATTGACCTTAATAACCTAACTTAATAGTTAACTTGAAGAAGCTTAAACAGTTCAATCTAGGGGCCAACAGAGGTTCAGATGCCTTCCTCCAGGAGAGAAAGCAGTAAGAGTCAAAGACAAGTGAAAATTTAAAGGTGACTAGGAGGGAAAATAGACTACTTAGGAGGTTTTCAGAGAATAAAAAATAAAAACCTTCTGGAAAGTGTCCATTTTGCAACCTTAATTGTCACAATTGAAGGCCTTGCTTATCAAACTGTCCAAAGAAAGAGAGTGGGGAAAGAAAGATCATCAATCAAAGCAAAATGATTTTTTATTGTTTAAAATTAAACAAGTATCCAAATTTTTCAAAAGGAAGTTAAGAAGGTACCTAAAATGCATCACCAAGTGCTGGACCATCTGCAGTGAAGACCCGTTTATGACAGATTTGAAATAGAAGTTGAGGATACCACAGAACAGAACTACAGTCTCTTTTTAAAAAATCAATAGCTTTTAAAATCTCAGATGCTTTCATGGCTGAGATTAATAAAGACCAAGAATCCATCCCGAACACACACAATGACTTCTATTACAAAAGGAAAAATGAAAACGCTACTATTGCTGACACAGTCGATAGATCCCACCTCAGTGTATACTGTACTTTTCTATATTTTTAATTTAAATGCATATAGTTCCAGGGACTGAAGCATGATCAGCATTCTTTCACTTCAGAGCGTAATGGAAGATGTAGAAGTTTGTCCCATAAATAAACATATAACCTGTCTTGGGTACCATTTGCTTAAAATATTTCCCCTAGAAGCTTATCTAGCCATTCTCAGTATGTGGTTCTTCCTCTAACCTGCCCTTTATTACTGCTTTCCTTCCTTCAACTGGAACTTGAGCAGAAAATCACGAAATTGTGCCTTCTGCCTCAGACTCATGGATGTATAGTCCAGAGTCCACAAAAACAGCAGCTTTGTTAAAAAAAAAAATAAGAGACTATATTAAGATATTTACATTCAGAGTTTCATAAGCTTAAAGAAATGCACAATTTATAAGCACATAGTCTTTCCCAGGGACCTGAAAATATTTCTTATTCTTTGTGTTTGTAAGCCCTGGGGGCAAAATGAACCTATACTTAAAAAGTTAAAAAGTAGTTGATAAATACTAATCTAACAGATCTTTCAGCAGCATTTTTATTCTTATTGTAAAGGGTGAGGGTACCAATAAATCATTCAAGAGAGCTCTGCAGTATTCATGTGGAGTGTATCACAGATCCATTTAATCTAGTTATGTTCAAGATGTAATTCTCTTACTGATAGACATCCAGGATTTCTATGACAAATTCACAAAGGCATACAGAAAGCTAAATATGCTGCACAAAATCTACCTTAGAGACTGTATGAACAGACCATTCCTTCTTTCAAGATGGCATATAGTAGACCCAGGTTCTTGTGATGGTATGTTTACTATATCTAATCATTTTGCTTTAACTCATTAACTCTTTATCAGCCAAAAAGTTCAATAGACAAAGACTTGGTTTTCATTAAGGATCTACCATTTGTCTCATAGCATAGGCATCCACTCAATCATTAACTTTTAAAATGAGGAATAAAGTAAAAACTTTCCATGCATATAAGACAGACAAGAACCATACAAGTAGAGAGAAATCAGCCTGCCTGTTGTAAAGAACATGCATCTCTATGTGTAGTCATTTTGTTTCTGTGTAAGAATCAACAAAATGTTCTCTTTATATAATGCAAACTATTTTGAATTAGAATTTTAAATAGGAAAAAGAAATAAAATAGACAGTGCCTTAAGAAATGAAAAATTTTTTTTTTCTCTAGAAAGCCTCACAAAGATATTTCAGTGGGAAAGAACATTTGGATCAATTCATTCAGGATGACTCGGCTATTTGAGAACCAACTAAAAGCAACTTTTTGTAACCAAACCAATAGAAATCAAGTTGCATATAAGGGCTCATAAGGATTAAAAACCTGAGAGGACTGGCAATATTTGTACATGATCCACAGCAAAACTTAAGAAAATAAAAATTTCTTGCAGGAAATCAGAGCAATTTTCCAGAAAGCCCAGGGATTTCTAACCACTTTCCATTTAAAATGTGGTCCTCAGAACAGCAGTGTAGACATCATTGGGAATTTGGATAGAAATGTCAACCCCTGGCCCTTGTCTGACCCATCCAGGTAATTTTTACTCACTTTAAAGTAATAATGTCTCACCTTCAAAGTTATTTGCCACCTCCTCCAGATTTTCACAATTGTAAATAATGTTGCAACCTTGATGCATTGCTAGGCCATAATCTGTGTAGCCTGAGGAAGCATATTGCTGAAACTATGAGGCAGAATTTCTCTTTTCCAGACAGCTCTGACCTACCCAGAGCAATGATTGATCTGAGATGAACTGGTAACTGAAAGAAATTAACCTGGAGCTATGAAACCAAGATAAAATTGGTGGTGGTCTCCAATCAATCTGGCAAATGGATTATTTAAGGGCTTCAGTGCTGGTCTTCTC
Source organism: Oryx dammah (assembly GCF_014754425.2). Lineage (NCBI taxonomy): Eukaryota > Metazoa > Chordata > Mammalia > Artiodactyla > Bovidae > Oryx > Oryx dammah. The sequence continues at coordinate 63,658,976 of NW_024070186.1, forward strand.
TAGTTAAACTTTTTAAAACAGCTATTTATTTTCATAGGAATCTATTTTTATTACCAGTGCTTCATGTGAGTTGTGCATTTGTTCAACTATTATAGAATGTATTTCTACTCTGAATTTCTAAAAATTTCTTAAGGTGATTTATAAATTAGACCTAATGATAGGAAATACTTTCCACTTACTTAAAAGGAAAACCCAAATTAGTATTAAGTTCACCTTTAACCTTGGCCTGTTGCAGAAATATTTGCTTTAGCTAGTATAGTATCTAGCCAATGACCATATTAGATCCAAAACTAATCTTTCACAGTGTTTTCTTCTTTAAAACTAACAAAGAGGTGAATATTATCACTACTACTGTATTATCACTACTGTTGATATTATCACTACTATTATAATGCTCCTCATGCTGTGGTCACTATCATTTTTAATACAGACATATAATTCTCTTTTATTATTTTTATTTTTATCTATGTGCATGGCCTGCAGAATCTTAATTCACCAGTCAGGGATTGAACCTGTGCCCCCTGAAGTGAAAACACAGAATCTTAACCTCTGGACTGCCAGGGAAGTCTCTAGAAATATTATTCTTTAACATACTTTGATAAATTATTTATTTTTCCTTTCCTTAGATACTGGAAAACATATTTGGACAGTGTTAAACTTTGGTTTTTGAAAAGTAGTAAAATTTGTTTTGGGGGATTTTCGTTGAATTTTAGATATGAGACTTTATAAAGTCCACCTAATTTATAATGTCAGTTAAATTTATGAATATGTTTAAAAGGAAATTTATAATTCATTAATTACTAACCAATGGTTCCCCTACCTCTATAAATTATCTAAACTCTAATATTATCACTACTATTATAAGGCTCCTCAAATATGGCCACATTCCAAAGAGCGAAGTAGTTGAATCTGCTCTGCAAATACTGTGCCAAAGAAATCCTGAAGTAAGTGAGTTGAAAATAAATCTTTTAACTATCTCTGAGGTTTTGGATCTCTTGATTTATGAAAGAACAGACAAATATATTTAAATTATAATTATAAATAAAAATACAATGAATTTTAAAAAGCATGAAGAGAGAAAAATAAAATGGATATGCTGTGTACAGAGCAGTCCTCAAGTACCTAATACCCTGTTGACTATAGCTATAAAGTGGAATTATTCAGAGAAAAGACCAAAAACAGGTGACTCTTTAGAGCCAGTAGTGGACAGGCAAATGCAAGGAGGCAGCTATGAGCTGGGAAAGACAGATAAGAAAAACCAGAGGGAAGGGTTTATGTGAAGGATCATGTACGAGTGTAATAGGAAAAAGAGAGAATAATCTCATTTTCAAAATGGAGGGTCATTGCCATTGCTATGACAGATAAGATTTGTTGTATTTTTAGTGATTATAAGACAAATTTTTTTGGATGGGAACATGAGAATTTTGGTTATCAGAAGGTATAATTTATCCATAGGTACTCTGAGCTGTACTTCTAATTAAAATCTGTTCTCAAAATAAGTTGCCATTTGGTAATTTAGGAAAATTAAATGGAAATTATAATTTCATGATCCTGTGTTTCGCATTTTTGAGCCAAACCAAAAAGTTATGTTATTCATAAAATTTTTCTCTCTTTTTTTCACTTCAGGAGGAAAGGGGTCTCTGGAGCACTTTAGCACCTGTTGGTACATGACAGTTCTGGTCATTTCATAAAGATATAAAGTTAGTCCATAAATTTGACCTTATAAAAAATTGTTCAAACCTCAAATATAATTTTTTCTGTCAGCTGATGTAACTTTAATATTTAGAAAATCCTTTTAGTCAATGTCAGAATAATTTAGTTAATATACATTTATTACTATACATATTTATTAAAATATAAAGATTGACCCTCCTGCTTCCTCTCATCCCCAACAAATACCCATTCTAATGTGTTTCATGGATCTCCTTTTTTTCTCTCAGATGGTCTTCTCTGTGCTCTTATATATCTAAAGAAGAAAATATAAAATTTAGTATTATGGCTTTGGAATATAAGTAAGGGAATTCTATTTTCCATGGAAACTGAGTTAAGGAAATTTGTCTTTATCACATGGATGTACAAATATGAACATTATCCAAGAAAGCAGTAAGAACACTGCGTCCTAGTGTTCTATATGTTGTTGTTTTTGTTGTTCAGTTGCTAAGTCTTGTCCAACTCTTTTGTGACCCCATGGACTGTAACCTGCCATGAGGATTTCCCAGGCAAGAATACTGGAGTGGGTTGCCATTTAGTGTTATGTGTAGTATGAGTCTCCTACGTTGCAGGCAGGTTCTTTACCATCCAAGCCACCACGGCAGCCCCATAGTCTGGTATACTGCATGCTTGCACGCGTGCTAAGTCACTTCACTCATGTCGGATTCTGTGACCCTGTAGACTGTAGCCTGCAGCCTGCCAGGACCTTCTATTCATGGGATTCTCCAGGCAAGAACACTGGAGTGGATTGCCATGCCCTCCTCCCTGTAGTATAGTAACTCTAATACAAATCTAGGGGAAGCAAGGCGATTTTGCATATTTTTTATTTAATTTTAAAATATTTTTATTTTATATTGGAGTATAGTTGATTTACAATGTAGTGTTAGTTTCAAGTGTACAGCAGACTGATTCAGTTACACACACATATATATATGCATCTGTTCTTTTTCAGATTTCTTTTCTCATTTAGGTTATTACAGAATATTTACACATTTTCTTAAACTTTTTAGTAACTTTATATTTATTTAATACTCTAGAAACCAATTTAGTTTGAAACATAAATGGAAAGATGGTTACTATCTTTTGTTTTCCATCTAATATGTTTAAACAATTGTATTTTAAGGACTCAATACCTTTTACAGGGTAAAGTCATCATCTTGCAGTTTGATCAAAGCTTATGGGGCTTGTAGCTCAAGTCCTTCCATGTCACTTTGCCTCAATGTCCCCATATGCAAACTGAGACTGTTTATTATACCATATGCTATTAAGATTTAATAGGGATCCATTGGGTTTCATTTTGGTTGGACTCATTTTTTTTTTTTTGGACTCATATTTGAAGGTTACAGTTTCTATTAATCTACACTAAATCCTCTGAAAAATTTTACTTGAAACTTTCATTGTGAACATAATTATCTCATGGAGTAAATGTGGGATTTTAGGAAGGTCTAGGCTTTATCTCGGAGAAGGCAATGGCAACCCACTCCAATACTCTTGCCTGGAAAATTCGATGGACGGCGGAGCCTGGTAGGCTGCAGTCCATGGCGTTGCTAAGAGTCGGACACGACTGAGTGACTTCACTTTCACTTGTCACTGTCATGCATTGGAGAAGGAAATGGCAACCCGCTCCAGTGTTCTTGCCTGGGGAATCCCAGAAACGGAGGAGCCTGGTGGGCTGCCGTCTACTGGGTCGCACAGAGTCTGAAACGACTGACCCGACTTAGCAAGCCAGCAGGCTTTACCTATCTGCTAGTGTAATGCCCTAGGCAATTTTCTTCTCATTGAGCTTCAGATTCTTCTTTAATAAAAATAAAATAATAATAATGTCTCACCAGATAATTCTAAGAAATAAATGTATATATAAAAAACTGTAGTAAAATTTGAAGTTGTACTACATATTGATATTAATGCCAATCATCAATATCACTCTGAAAGCTTCCATTCTCAGGTTTATTTTGTTCTTGGCTCAATCAGTAAAGGATCCGCCTGCAATACAGGGATCCACCTGCAATGCAGGAAACCCGGGGTTCGATTCCTGGGTCCAGAAGATCCCCTGGAGAAAGAAATGGCAACCCACTCCAGTATTCTTGCCTGGAGAATCCCATGGAGAGAGGATCCTGGAGGGATACAGTCCATGGGATTGCAAGAGTCAGACACGACTTAGCAATTAAACCACCAAAAAGCAAACAAAATTCCACAATTACATTTGAAATAGCAGGATTTAAAAATACGCAGTGTGTTAGATAATATTTCTAAACATATGGCTTTCCTCTTCTTAACAACACAAAATTCACAAGGACTTCACCTTCCCTGTCTCATAGCACAGACCCACACTGATGAGTGGTCATTGCTGCATTTTCTTCATTGAACTCCTGGTCTACTTAATGAGATGCTTCAATATGGGGGAAGTTTATCTTTTCAAAACAGTCCTTTGTTCTTAGTAAATCCTCTTCCTCTTTCTGGTCACTGGCAAAACTGGCTTTATATATGACACATACTTTACATCTCCTTTTAGAAGTCTCTGTAATTGCAAATTTCCTAAAATTGACAAGTTCTTAGGGGCCTCAGGATGAATATACATGCTGTTCTTTTTGCCTAAAATAATCTTCAAATGCCCAGCTTCTTATTTTTTGAGTCTCGGGTTATATGTCATCTCATTCAAGAGAATGTCCTTGACTACCAAATTCAAAACACATCCCACTGATAGCACCCTTTTCTTCTCCCTTGTGGCACTGATCTCACTGTGTAGTTATGTACCTGTTTATTTACTTATTTGTTGTTTGCCTGCTCCAGTTTACTTTGAACTCCATAAGAAAAGGTTACCATGTCTGTTTTGTTCTGCTACATATATCTAATGTAGTACCTGGTACATAGAAGGCATTCAGCAAATGCTTATTGACTAAATGAATAAAAGGAATGGAGAAAATATAATTTTTAGTGCTTTGTAAAATTAGAATTTGTCCAGAAAAACTGTCTCAGAAGACTGGATTCAGTTCACTTCAGTTGCACAGTCATGTCTGACTCTTTGCAACCCCAAGGACTGTAGCACACCAGGCCTCCCTCAGTTCAGTTCAGTTCAGTCGCTCAGTCATGTATGACTCTTTGCGACCCCATGGGCTACAGCATTCCAGGCTTCCCTGTCCATCACCGACTCCCAGAGCTTACTCAAACTCATGTCCATTGAGTTGGTGATGCCATCCAACCATCTCATCCTCTGTCGTCCCCTTCTTCTCCTGCCTTCAATCTTTCCCAGCATCAGGGTCTTTTCAAATGAGTCAGTTCTCATCAGGTGGCCAAACTATTGGAGTTTCAGCTTCAGCATCCGTCCTTCCAGTGAATATTCAGGACTGATTTCCTTTAGGATGGACTGGTTGGATCTCCTTGGTGTCCAAGGGACTCTCAAGAGTCTTCTCCAACACCACAATTCAAAAGCATCAATTCTTCAGTGCTCAGCTTTCTTTATAGTCCATCTCTCACATCCATACATGACTACTGGAAACCCCATAGCTTTAAGTGAACCTTTGCTGGCAAATAATGTCTCTGCTTTTTAATATGCTTTCTAGGTTGGTCATAGGTTTTCTTCCAAGGATTAAGCATCTTTTAATTTCATGGCTGCAATCACCATCTGCAGTGATTTTGTATTCCAAGAAAATAGTCTGTCACTGTTTCCACTGTTTCCCCTAATATTTGCCATGAAGTGATAGTTTTTTGAATTTTGAGTTTTAAGCTAGCTTTTTCACTTTCATCAAGAGGCTCTTTAGTTCCTGTTTGCTTTCTGCCATAAGGTTTGTGTCATCTGCATATCTGAGGTTATTGATATTTCACCCTGAAGTCTTGATTCCAGCTTGTGCTTCATCCAGTCTAGCATTTCACATGATTTATTCTGCATATAAGTTAAATAAGCAAGATGACAGTATACAGCCTTGACATACTCCTTTCCCAATATGGAACCAGTACATTGTTCCATGTCTGGTTCTAACTGTTGCTTCCTGACCTGCATACAGGTTTCTCCGGAGGCGGTAAGGTCATCTGGTATTCCCATCTCTTTAAGAATTTTCCACTGTTTGTTGTGATCCACACAGTCAAAGACTTTAGAGTAGTCAATGAAGCAGAAGTGGGTATTTTTCTGAAATTCTCTTGCTTTTTCTATGATTCAACGGATGTTGGCAATTGGGTAGTTGCAATTGTTGGGTAAACATTTCCTTGTGAATCTTTTGCTAACATTTCCGCTCAATATACCTTAAGCTTAAATCATTATTATTTCTCTTCTGCCTGTACCCTCCATCACAGGTCCTCATACTTATACATTTACTGTCTCTTGTAATGGCTCCATCTACTTTTATAGTAAATTGGTCTGAAAGTCCCTTCTTCATTCTTATGTATATTTGTCTCTTATCTGAAAATTTTCATTAACTAGTGACTAGATTCCATGACTCCAGTTTCTCCATTTTTATATACATGGACAACAAGGAGATCAAACCAGTCAATCCTAAAGGAAATGAACCCTGAATATTCATTGGAAAGACTGATGCTGAAGCTGAAGCTCCAATACTTTGGCCACCTGATATGAAGAACCAACTCATTGGAAAAGACCCTGATCCTGGGAAATATTGAGGGCAGGAGGAGAAAGGGGTGACAGAGGATGAGATGGTTGGATGGCATTACTAGCTCAATGGACATGAGTTTGAGCAAACTCCAGGAGATAGTGAAGGACAGGGAAGCCTGGTGTGCTGCAGTCCATGGGGTCACAAAGAGTCAGACATGACTTATCGACTGAAAACAACAGCAACAACAGTCTACATGCTGATTTGTTGTTGTTGTTTAGTCACTAAGCTGTGCCTGACTCTTTTACAATCCCATGGGCTGTAGCCCGCCAAGCCCCTCTTTCCATGGTATTTCCCAGGCAAGAATCCTAGAGTGGGTTGCCATCTCCTTCTCCAGGAAATCTTGCCAACCCAAGGATGGAACCTGTGTTTCCTGAATTAGCAGGCAGATTCTTTACCACTGAGCCACCTAGGAAGCCCTTATATGCTGATATCTCCCATTTAATTATTAAAACCTTAAGGGCACGGATTCTCTTCATTATCACAGTTCCTAACATAATGACATATTCATAATCAGTTCCTGCTTGGTGCTTATTTACTTATCCTAAGGGACTTCCCTGCTGGCTCAGCTGGTAAAGAATCAACCTGCAATGCAGAAGACCTTGGTTGGATTCCCGGGTCGGGAAGATCCCCTGGAGAAGGGATAGGCTACCCACTCCAGTGTTCTTGGGATCCCCTGGTGGCTCAGAGGGTAAAGAATCCATCTGCAGTGTGGGAGACCTGGGTTCAAATCCTGGGCTGGGGAAATCCCCTGGAGGATGGCATGGCAACCCACTCTAGTATTATTGCTTGGAGAATCTCCATGGACAGAGGAGCCTAGCAAGCTATAGTCCATGGGGTCACAAAGAGTCAGACACGACTGAGCGATTAAGCACACACACACACACACTTACCCTAAGATCCTGTAGTTTTTATACTCCTTTGTAGAGTCAAACTATAATGTGTAATAATGATGAATTATATTTGTAGAGTTGTTTTCAACATGTCTTCAAATCCTTTGTCTCATAACTTAGCTCTAGCTGGTAATCATTCAAACATCATTTAAAACCTACACTGCTGATTCTTCTATCTCTTTCAGGCAGTCTGCCCTGAGGATATAAGCAATAGTATCTATTATTTATTTTTTTTAAGATTCCTTGTTATACCCTATTAAACCTTGATAAATATCCTCCCTGTGTGTTTCCAGGGAAAATAAATTGTGTTTCTGCTCAGCATTCCTTGGCCCTACACGCACACAAAGAGTAGAGTATGTGTTTTTAACTAGAAAAGGGAAACAGCAAGCCATTCACAAAGTGTAACATTTTTCATCTCAGCAGCTTTGTGACTTGGTCAGCAGTGGTCCCACCTTTTGCCAAGTAATAGCCTAATCAGAGTGAAAAGAGGCAGAGGGATCAGGCTGATCAGAGGAGACTTGTCTGTAGCATCTAACCATTTCTCTCTTGCCCGAGCAAGGAGCAAAGAGAGTTCATCAGACATGCAGCCTCATATCAAATGTTCTAGACACTTTCTTTGGGGCATTTTTGGATGTTTGACTAGACAAGCTTTTTTCTGCATCAGCAGCCTTGTCATGTTGTTTCTTCATGGTCAACATGACTGGGATCAGATAATGTATGAGGCTGACTTGACAGGATCTGAAAGATAGACAAATAGACCTTGAATCTGCTGAAGAAGTTTCAAAAGTTAGTTATAAAGGTGCTTTGTGGAAAAAAAAAAAAAAGGAACACAGGTATGGTGCTGGATTTAGTTCAAGAAGAAAAATCCAATTTTAGTAGCAAACAGGTAGCCAATGAAAATTAAGTTAAAGGCAATTGTTACATACATCTTGTAGATTACCTGAAAAGTCACTAACAATTGCTGAGATATATGCTAAATTAGATTGCAAAAACACAACAGGGGAGTCACTGTCTTGTTTAAGAGCCCCTATATACATACATATTGTATGTGTAACATTTTACAGATACTACTTATAAGCACCACATTCAGGGAGTAAATTTTCAAACAATTTTGGCAGTAGAATATTTTTATGACATTTTTAATGGTCATTGAATATATGATATAAATTAAAACAGAACCACTGAGATTAAAACGATTATGGGAAAGAATTAGAAACCCCATATACTTAGCCTTCATACCTGTCTCCCGTGGTAACCCCTGAAAAGTCCTCTACACAACATAGGTTTATTTAATCAAGTACCAATAAATCTATATATTAATACTTCATAGTGTAACACTTTCTAAAGTCTAGTAAACAATATAATCATGGAAGTGTTATTTAATAGAACACTAATTACCTGTGTAAGTTATATGTCTTACCTTATTTTTATAGCAACAAATCAGAAAGTCAGTAAATATTTCACAAATGTTACTGAATGCAGGAAGACTTTGAGACAAATTTGACAAATGATTTTGAAGAAAATGAGGCTCATAGTGGCTTTCTTCTCATAAATTTTCCAAGGAGGGCATATGGGCAGTTAAAGAACAAATGGTTTCTCTGCATTTGTCATTACAATTCCATTTCCTGGAACTTGCATAGCAAACATATTTTTCCATGTGTTAATCATCATAAGGGTCATGAAGAATATCAGATGTGATAACAGAGATCAGTACACTCACAATGACCTCAGATCAAAGTAATCTGAAATTAAAAGATCAAAGACCAAATCATACAACTAGACAATGCTCTTTTGCTCAAGCTGCTCATATATTTAACTGTGTTAAAGCAATTTGCAAATACCCATTGTACAGTTATTTGAAAAAACCTTAACAAAGTAAACTTCTGTTAACATTTAAATGCCTGAATGGCAAAGCTGATCATACTCTTTGGACTTTAGAGGGAGGTCAGAAATCGTCCTCATCATTTCCACTCCCAAAGAGAAAGAGTAAAATAGATTCCTCTTTTCTTCATGCCTCAGGCATAGAAGGAATTCTTGGCCTCAGAAATCAACATGGTACGAGGGAAGAGAAGTCACACATTGAATACTCAAGCCAATCTCTAGTCCAGACTAGTTTTCTACTTAAAGATTTCCAGGAATCATGCTTACTTGGTTTTGGTACAGAGTCAGGATTGATTATATTTAAATTTAAAAAAGAAGTAGGCAACAAATAGGGATTTTCAAGCATTGATTTATTACTAATCTATGAGAGAGGCATTCAGGGTATAAGTGGACTAGAGTATGGCCCCATAAACCTGGGAGAAGTTGGTGGATCGTTTAAGGTTTGAGCCTTATTTTTTTTCTCAGTCACTACTATCAGTATACTCTTTCAGGTTCCCAATAACACAGCTGCTATATGAAATCCATGTACATTTTTGTAGGCATCCTGGATAAGTAATCCTAAAATAAGACTGTGACAGAGTAATTATTAGTATTATCATAATCCTTAATAAAAACAATAAGTGTGAGTTTTCAAAATCAATATCAAAGAGGACATGAACATTGATGATATTTTTTGTTGAGGTAGAGTTGATTTATAATATTAGTTTCAGGTATAGAACATAATGATCTAATATTTTTATAGATTGTACTCCATTTAAAGTTATTATAATATAATGGTTATATTTCCCTGTGCTGTACAATGTATCCTAACGACTTATTTATTTTATACATGGTAGTTTATGTTTCTTAGTCCCAAACACCTGTCTCACCCCTTTTCCTTTCCTTTCTTCACTAGTAAACATTAGCTTATTTTCTTTATCTGTGAGTCTGCTTCTGTTTTATTATATATATTTGTTTGTTTTATCTTTTAGGTTCCATGTATAAGTGATGACATAGAATAGCTGTCTTTGATTTATTTCCCTAAGCATAAAACTCTCTAGGTCCATCCACATTGTTGCAAATGGCAAATTCTCATTCTTTTGAAGGGTGAATAATATTCCGCTGCACTTTTTCTTTATCTCTTTATTTGCTGATGATCACTTAGATGGCTTCCCTATCTTGGCTATTGTAAATAATTCCACTATGAACATTGAAGTCCATTATCTTTTAAATTAGTTTCCTCCCCCACTTTGGCTTTATACTCAGGAGTCGAATTCTTAGATCATATAGTAGTCCTATTTTTGATTTTGTGAGGAACTTTAATACTGTTTTCCATAGTGGTTGCACCAATTTACATCCCTACCAACAGATTATGAGGGTTCTGTTTTCTCCACATTCTCACCAACATATGCTGCTTCTGGTCTTTTTGATGATAGCTATTTTGATAGACGTGATGTGACATCTCACTGTAATTTTGATTTGCATTTCTCTGATGATTAATGATGTTGAGCATCTTTCCATGTACTTGTTAGCCATCTGTATGTCTTCTTTGGAAAAATTTCTGTTCAGTTCTGTCCATTTTTTTTGTGGGTTGTTTGTTTTTCTGATATTGAGTTCTATGAGCTGTTTATATATTATGGATATTAATACCTTATCAGTAGATTGTATTTTTTGTTTCATGGATAGTTTCCTTTGCTGTGCAAAAGTTTTTAAGTTTAATTAGGTCCCATTTGTTTATTTTTGCTTTTGCTTTCTTTGCCTTAGGCAGCAGATCCAAAAAATATATTGCTATGATTTATGTCATATAAATATTCTGCCTATGTTCTATCTATGTTCTTCTTTGAAAGTGTGATACCTTCAACTTCATTCTTTTATCTCAAGATTACTTTGACAATTCACAGATTTTTTTGGTTCTATATACATTTTTTCTAATTTTTCTAATTCTGTGAAAAGTGTCATGGTTATTTTGATAAGGATTGCATTGAATCTCTAGATTGCTGTGTGTAATATAGTCATTTTACAGTATTAATTCTTCCAATCCACAAACACAGTATACCTTTTCATTTGTTTTTGTTATCTTCAGTTTCTTTCATCAGTGCCTTATACATTGCCTCTGTCCTTTTCCAAGTACAGACTTTTATCTCCTTTTTGAGATTTATTTTTAGGTATTTTATTTCTTTTGATGTGAAAGTACATGGGGTTGTTTCCTTAATTTCTCTTGTTCCTGATCTTAGAGGAAATGTTTTTAGGCTTTCACTGTTGAGTATGATGTTAGCTATGGACTTATTATATATGGCCTTTTTAATACTGAGATATGTATAACCACTCAGTGGAAAGTTTTTAATCATAAATGGATGCTGAATTTTGTCAAAAGGTTTTTCTTCATTTATTGATAATATGGTTTTTATTCCTCAGTTTGTTAATGTGGTATATCACACTGATTGTGTATATTAAACCATCTTTGCTTCCTTAGGATAAATCTCACTTGATCATGGTTATGATCATTTTACTGTATTGTTGAATTCTGTTTGCTAAAATTTTGTTGAAGATTTTTGCACCTATGTTCATCAGCGATATTGACCTGGCATTTTCTTTTTTTCTGTGATATTTTTATCTTGTTTTGTTATCAGGGAAATGTAGCCTCATAGAATAAGTTCAGAAGCTAAACACTGATGATTCTTTTTGCTTCATAGCACTTGCTCCATTGTATTTGAGTTTGTATTATGTGGAAACTATTCATTTTGGGAAACACAGTTGAAGTAATTTTTTTTAATAGTGAAAATAAACCTCTTCTCAAATTGATAAGCATTTGCTCTATTTTCTCTTGACGTATTAATAACCTGCTGGCATGGTTCCAGTGAGTGGCTGGTTTCAGCTTCATTAGGTTGACTGAAATTCTTGTAAATTCTTCTGTTCACAGAAGCTTGTCACCAATCAGTTAGTGTCAATGTTGCCTTCTTCCTTTTTCTGTGTGGATGAGAATTAAGTAAAATTAGGACATCTGACATAGAACATTAAAAAATCATTTGAAATTTAGGAATTCTTGGTTTCATATCCTTTCTCCTGCTTTGCTGAGCAATGACAAAGAAGTTGAAATCTTATCTGAACACACTAATACAAGGTGCCCTTCTCATGATCTCCCTCTTTCAACTGAGTTTAACTCTCTAATTCACCCAGGCTGGGCAGCTTACCTATCTTTTCTATTTATTTATCCCCTAATACTTCACCATAATGCTTTTCACATGGTCCAGGAGCTATGTGAGTGAAAACGGAGATCATGTAACTTTGTCATTATAACCTCAGAATCTATCCTCTCCTCTGGTCCATTGGAGGCTTTCGATTTATATTAATATGCCAACATTAATTTTATGAGTGATAAACTCAAGCCATGCCAACAGATAGCACTCTTGATAAATAAGAATGTAAATAAATTATTTTTGAAATGAGGTAGCTCCACTTATTCATGCTTCTGCTTTCAATTAGATAACACCATCAAATATCAAGAGGAAATTAGGAACAGACGGCATAATTCCCCTACTCTGTCCCAGAAAACCACTCTTAAGAAATCCAGTTATCCTATCATTGATAGTTCCTTTCATCACATTCAATTATACATATTCATTTTTTCTTTTACAATCCAGATTTCCACATGAGAATTGGCTTATCTAGTAAATTAATTCACAGTTAATTTATGATTAATAAGTATGTGCTAATGTCAACTAAATAGCTTGGACTTCTTTACTCTTGCAGAGAATACATACATTTAAAATGACCTGTAAGGTTTAATCAGAGGGCATAATCCTGACTGGAGTGTTAGGGATGCAATGACAAGAGGTTATGACTATACGTCTACTGCTCCATTACAAAAGTGGATAGGAGTTAAGTTTGAAAATGGATAAAATTTAAATGTGAAAACCCCCAAATAAATATGAAAATCACTATGTTTGACTGAGATGGAATTTCTACTAAGTATTTTGTGATTTTTTTGAATAACATAGCCGATAACAGTGAGAACCACTAGTCTATTTTATTAGTATGTCTTTAGGTTTTGTTAGGGGTGACAATTTTTGAGAAAACTTATTGAATTATGTTATTTTAGTGGAAATTCTCAACACTCTTCTTAATTAAGAATATTTGTTAGAATATTTTTAAATATAATTGAATTGGTAGAACCTATACTAGTGGCTCTACAAATTCAATATATTTGAAATATTGTAACAAATAGGCCTTACAAATAGCTGTGAAAAGAAGAGAAGCGAAAAACAAAGGAGAAAAGGAAATATATAAGCATATGAATACAGAGTTCCAAAGAATAGCAAGGAGAGATAGGAAAGCCTTCCTCAGCGATCAATGCAAAGAAATAGAGGAAAACCACAGAATGGGAAAGACTAGAGATCTCTTCAAAAAAATTAGAGGTTACTTGTTTGTCAGTTGCTTCATTTGCTATTATTTTCTCCCATTCCGAAGGCTGTCTTTTCACCTTGCTTATAGTTTCCTTTGTTGTGCAGAAGCTTTTAATTTTAATTAGATCACATTTGTTTATTTTTGCTTTTACTTCCAGTATTCTGGGAGGTGAATCATAGAGGATCCTGCTGTGATTTATGTCAGAGAGTGTTTTGCCTATGTTCTCCTCTAGGAGTTTTATAGTTTCTGGTCTTACGTTTAGATCTTTAATCCATTTTGAGTTTATTTTTGTGTATGGTGTTAGAAACTGTTCTAGTTTCATTCTTTTACAAGTGGTTGACCAGTTTTCCCAGCACCACTTGTTAAAGAGATTGTCTTTTCTCCATTGTATATTCTTGCCTCCTTTGTCGAAGATAAGGTGTCCATAGGTATGTGGATTTATCTCTGGGCTTTCTATTTTGTTCCATTGATCTATATTTCTGTCTTTGTGCCAGCACCATACTATCTTGATGACTGTGGCTTCGTAGTAGAGCCTGAAGTCAGGCAAGTTGATTCTTCCAGTTCCATTCTTCTTTCTCAAGATTGCTTTGGCTGTTTGAGGTATTTTGTATTTCCATACAATTTGTGAAATTATTTGTTCTAGCTCTGTGAAAAATACCACTGGTAGCTTGATAGGGCATAGAAGGCAATGGCACCCCACTCCAGTACTCTTGCCTGGAAAATCCCATGGACAGAGGAGCCTGGTAGGCTGCAGTCCATGGGGTCGCAAAGAGTCAGACATGACTGAGCAACTTCACTTTGACTTTTCACTTTCATGCTTGGAGAAGTAAATGGCAACCCACTCCAGTATTCTTACCTGGAGAATCCCAGGGATGGGAGTGCCTGGTGGGCTGCCGTCTATGAGGTTGCACAGAGTCAGACACGACTGAAGTGACTTAGAAGCAGCAGCAGCAGCAGCAGCTTGATAGGGATTGCATTGAATCTGTAGATTGCTTTGGGTAGTATACTCATTTTCACTATATTGATTCTTCCGATCCACGAACATGTATATTTCTCCATCTATTAGTGTCCTCTTTGATTTCTTTCAGCAGTGTTTTATAGTTTTCTATATATAGGTCTTTAGTTTCTTTAGGTAGATATACTCCTAAGTATTTTATTCTTTTCGTTGCAATGGTGAATGGAATTGTTTCCTTAATTTCTTTTTTTACTTTCTCATTATTAGTGTATAGGAATTCAAGGGATTTCTGTGTATTAATTTTATACCCTGCAACTTTACTATATTCATTGATTAGCTCTAGTAATTTTCTTGTGGGGTCTTTAGGGTTTTCTATGTAGAGGATCATGTCATCTGCAAACAGTGAGAGTTTTACTTCTTTTCCAACTTGGATTCCTTTTATTTCTTTTTCTGCTCTGATTGCTGTTGTCAAAACTTCCAGAACTATGTTGAATAGTAGCAGTGAAAGTGGGCCCCCTTGTCTTGTTCCTGACATTAGGGGAAATGTTTTCAATTTTTCTCCATTGAGGATAAGGTTTGCTGTGGGTTTGTCATATATAGCTTTTATTATGTTGAGGTATGTTCCTTCTATTCCTGCTTTCTGGAGAGTTTTTATCATAAATGTATGTTGAATTTTGTCAAAGGCTTTCTCTGCATCTATTGAGATAATTTTGTCAAAGGCTTTCTCTGCATCTATTGAGATAATCATATGGCTTTTATTTTTCAATTTGTTAATGTGGTGAATTACATTGATTGATTTGCAGATATTAAAGAATCCTTGCATCCTTGGGATAAACCCCATATGGTCATGGTGTATGATCTTTTTAATGTGTTGTTGGATTCTGATTGCTAGAATTTTGTTAAGGATTTTTGAATCTATGTTCATCAGTGATAAGAACTAAATAGACATTTCTCCAAAGAAGACATACAGATGGCTAACAAACACATGAAAAGATGCTCAACATCACTCATCAGAGAAATGCAAATCAAGACCACAATGAGATACCACTTCACGCCAGTCAGAATGACTGCAATCCAAAAGTCTACAAGCAATAAATGCTGGAGAGAGTGTAGAGAAAAGGGAACCCTCTTACATTGTTGGTGGGAATGCAAACTAGTACAGCCACTATGGAGAACAGTGTGGTGATTCCTTAAAAAACTGGAAATTGAACTGCCTTATGACCCAGCAATCCCACTGCTGGGCATACATACTGAGGAAACCAGAATTGAAAGAGACACGTGTACCCCAGTGTTCATCGCAGCACTGTTTATAATAGCCAGGACGTGGAAGCAACCTAGATGTCCATCAGCAGACGAATGGATAAGAAAGCTGTGGTACATATACACAATGGAGTATTACTCAGCCATTAAAAAGAATACATTTGAATCAGTTCTAATGAGGTAGATGAAACTGGAAACTATTATACAGAGTGAAGTAAGCCAGAAAGAAAAACACCAATACAGTATACTAACACATATATATGGAATTTAGAAAGATGGTAATGATAACCCTGTATGCAAGACAGCAAAAGAGACACAGATGTATAGAACAGACTTTTGGACTCTGTGGGAGTGGGAGAGGGTGGGATGATTTGGGAGAATGGCATTGAAACATGTATACTATCATGTAAGAAATGAATCGCCAGTCTAGGCTTGATACAGGATACAGGATGCTTGGGGCCGGTGCACTGGGATGACCCAGAGAGATGATATGGGGAGAGAGGTGGGAGGGGGGTTCAGGATTGGGAACTCATGTACACCTGTGGCGGATTCATGTCAATGTATGGCAAAACCAATACAGTATTGTAAAGTAAAATAAAAGAAAAAAAAAAGAATATTAGAGATACCAAGGGAACATTTCATGCAAAGATGAGCTTGATAAAGGACAGAAATGGTATGGACCTAACAGAAGCAGAAGATATTAAGAAGAGGTGGCAAGAATGCACATAAAACTGTACAAAAAAGATCTTCATGACCAAGATAATCGTGATAGTGATCAATCACCTAGAGTCAGACATCCTGGAATGTGAAGTCAAGTGGGCCTTAGAAAGCATCACTACGAACAAAGCTAGTAGAGGTGATGGAATTCCTATTGAGCTATTTCAAATCCTGGAGGATGATGCTGTGAAAGTGCTGCACTCAATATGCCAGCTAATTTGGAAAACTCAGTAGTGGCCACAGGACTAGAAAAGGTCAGTTTTCATTCCAATCCCAAAGAAAGGCAATGCCAAAGAATGCTCAAACTACCTCTCAATTGCACTCATCTCACATGCTAGTAAAGTAATGCTCAAAATTCTCCAAACCAGGCTTCAGCAATACATGAACTGTGAAATTCCAGATGTTCAAGCTGGTTATAGAAAACGCAGAGAAACCAGAGATCAAATTGCCAACATCTGCTGGTTCGTGGAAAAAGCAACAGAGTTCCAGAAAAACATCTATTTCTGCTTTATTGACTATGCCAAAGCCTTTGACTGTGTGAATCACAATTAACTGGAAAATTCTGAAAGAGATGGGAATACCAGGCCACCTGACCTGCCTCTTGAGAAACCTATATGCAGGTCAGGAAGCAAGTTAGAACTGGACATGGAACAACAGACCGGTTCCAAATAGGAAAAGGAGTATGTCACCCTGCTTATTTAGCTCATATGCAGTGTACATCATGAGAAACGCTGGGCTGGAAGAAGCACAAGCTGGAATCAAGATTGCTGGGAGAAATATCAAGAACTTCAGATATGCAGATGACACCACCCTTATGGAAGAAAGTGAAGAAGAACTCAAAAGCCTCTTGATGAAAGTGAAAGAAGAGAGTGAAAAGGTTGGCTTAAAGCTCAACATTCAGGAAATGAAGATCATGGCATCCGGTCCCATCACTTCATGGGAGATAGATGAGGAAACAATGGAAACAGTGTCAGACTTTATTTTGGGGGGCTCTAAAATCACTGCAGATGGTGATTGCAGCCATTAAATTAAAAGACGCTTACTCCTTGGAAGGAAAGTTATGACCAACCTAGATAGCATATTCAAAAGCAGAGACATTACTTTGCCAACAAAGGTCCATGCAGTCAAGGCTATGGTTTTTCCAGTGTTCATGTATGGATGTGAGAGTTGGACTGTGAAGAAAGCTGAGCGCCGAAGAATTGATGCTTTTGAACCGTGGTGTTGGAGAAGACTCTTGAGAGTCCCTTGGACTGCAAGGAGATCCAACCAGTCCATTCTAAAGGAAATCAATCCTGGGTGTTCTTTGGAAGGAATGATGCTAAAGCTGAAACTCCAATACTTTGGTCACCTCATGAGAAGAGTTGACTCATTGGAAAAGACTGTGATGCTGGGAGGGATTGGGGGCAGGAGGAGAAGGGGCCGACAGAGGATGAGATGGCTGGATGGCATCACTGATTCGATGGACGTGAGTCTGAGTGAATTCTGGGAGTTGGTGATGGACAGGGAGGCCTGGCATGCTGCAATTCATGGAGTTGCAAAAAGTCGGACACGACTGAGTGACTGAACTGAACTGAATACTAGTGGCATTTAGAAACTCTCTGACACTTTCATAGGGGACCTTAGAAGACAAGACAACATCTTTCTAAGAATATCCTGGGGTGAATTAAGAAATTAAGTAAACATACAAGCAGACAAGTGTTGTGTGTTTGTGTGTCTATGTAATTTTTTAACTGATAACTTGTGGCTTTCACCACCACCAAATATTCGAAGGGTTTCAATTTTTCCACTCTGAGAATGATTTGATGGTTAATGAGACAACTGGTCCATAAGTACCACTGCAGAAAGATGCTAGCTACATATAAATGATTATAATTATCCAATTTTCTGAATGTTTTCTTAATAAGCAGATGGGAAATTTCTGTCCATGGCAAGGAATTTCAAAGGCTTAATCATTTCATTTTTGTAACTATTCAAAATTTCAAGTATAGCTCTGCTTAGAACTCAAGTCACTTTTAGAAATCATTCATATTTATTCTTCAGGGCAAAAATTAGTGAATGAATGTGAATAAGTTTGGACGGTCTACACACCAAACAGAAGAGTAAAATCTTGGCAGTTTATTTGATAAGTGTAGATTGTCAAATGGAATATTAATAGTCAAAAGGAAGCTTTTAAAATGATTTAGATTTAGATCTGCAAGGAATTGTTTTTCTGTATTAATATAATATATGTGAGTCCTTTCTATCAAGCTTCTGTTAAAAACAGATAATTCCTCTAGTCACTCATCAACCTTTTGAATAGTCAATCATTAAATCCAAAATGATTTCAATTGATATGAGTATAGGGCACAATTATGTACTATTTTGGAGTCAGTGTATCCAGCTGTGAATAAAAACACAATGTATAATACAAAATCTCTGCTCTGGGTTTACAAAGAAAGCAGTTAAAAGGGTAACTGAAATAGCTCTTGGGGTTTCACAGAGAGATCAAGTCCTGATGGAAGTGGTCAGAGGTGTGGCACAGCCTCTAATTAGGAACAAGGATACCCACTCATTATCACTCCACAGCAGCTCCCCCTAATAGGCAGTGATTCATTGTCAGTGGATGAGTGGTACATACGTACAAGCATAACTGCCCACAGTTCAGTTAGTGTAGCTCTAAGCTTATGTCTGGATTAGCTGTTTTATCTGTCTTTCCTCCAAGTATTTTCTCTGCAGCATATCACTGAAGTGGTATTAACATTCATCTGATTAAAATCAAAGCATTTCCCTATAAATGTTGGACCAAAGCAAATGCATTCACAGGAAATATAAAAAGGAAATTTAAATACAAATCTCATGCATAATGCTGCTAATTTGTTACTACTTGCAGTAAAGCTCTTAATGAGATTATCCAGGATTCGGTCTGTTTCCACTGAGAGTTTCATTAACCCCCCTAAATATTTTTCCTTTGTTTATGCGAAGTACTGAATATATTTGATTATCTATATTTCACATCTTGTAATTTAGTCTTTGCAAATTTGTAAAACTTGTGTTTATCATAAAAGAAGAAAATTCAGATGTGCATGATATAATTGTTCTTTGTATAAAATATATATACATGTCTATGTCTATTTGCCTGTATATGTACTTAAAAAATTATTCAGTGAAGGTGAAAGGTGGAGGATATTTTTCGAATTCAGGGAATTCGATGCTTCAAATGCTGTTTCAAGTGAGGAGAATAATAAGAAAATATATAAGAAGTTGGATGTCTGGTAGTCTCAGTTTTCTGCAGTCCTGTTCAGAAGAAATACACTAAATAGAGTATAGAGTACTGTAGTACTTCTCAGACTTTCATGCGCATCTGAGTCACTTAGGCTTCTTGTTAAAATTCAGATTTTTGATAAATAGTTCACTGTGAGGCCCGTCTCTGCATTTCTAACCAAATCTGCTGCTCCATAAATCGATAGCATTTTGAGTCACAAAAGGATTGTCTGTTAAACTATTAATAGGTAGAATGATTTCCAGTTTAAAGAACAGAGCATAAGGCAAATGAGTGGTATAACCAAAATCCAAAAAGTGAATAATGTCTTAAAATACCTACACCATTCGAAAATGTAGAAGCCTGGCTGTGCATTTATCAGGAATCTTAGCTTTGATAACTTGAATAAGATCTCATTAAATAAACGAAAATGCCACAAAATGAAGATATCAACTAAGTTGGGCTCCCTGCTGGGAAATTCTGATAGTTATTCATATTAAAGATAAACTGCTTTATTAAAACTGGACATTTCCATTAAAACCAAAAGCAGTCCTTAAAAACAACTGTGTAAATCAAAAGGGAAAATCAAGGGAAAACAGTGGGAGTTATGAAGCAGACATTTTAGTTCTAGTTCTGCCATGGAACCAGCTTTCATTATCTATAAATTGAAAATGATAATTATGTGATCCGAATCTCATAAATGTGTGATGAAATCTGAATATGATAATCCACATGTATGCATTTTGAAATCATTTATAATATATAAGTAAAACATTTTTAGCATTGCAAATGTTATTTGCTGCTGTAGATACCAGGCCGTGATATACGCCTTGTGGTATATGTGCTAATTTGGAGTGTTTAATTTTGTTTATGATCTCCAGATTTTAACACACATGAGGGAGAAACTGGTCAATTTTATTTGGTATTACATTTTCAAAAATGCCCTGGTTTCATCCGAAAATGTGCTTAGAGATTCTCTTGGCTCAGATTCCATTTAAATGGTGTTAATGTTATTCATTCTCATTGAAGTATATCCCTAGGGTTCTGGGATTAAAGGAGAGAATGTAGTTCCATATCTGGGTAAACAGCTACAGAAAGTGATTAAAACTTATTAGTGTTATCAGTAATTATGTTGACTTGCAATATATATGCCATCATTTTAACCATTTAGTTAAACATGGTAAGGAAATTGAGAAGGAAGCTTTAATTAATCTCAGAAGTAAAAAGTTCAAAAGAATTTGCTAGCATGACATAGGCACCTTGGGAAAAGAAAACTTACTGTTTAGTCAAAGAGAGCTAAAATGTGAAAAAAAAAATCTGTGAAATTAATTCTCTCAGGCAATGAACTTGTGTTCCAAAAGTTGCAGTGTTTCTCAGTGTTCACTTCTGGATGTGATGTAGTGCCAATGTGTTTTGCTGAGTTGGGGATTTCTCATGGCAGCTGTCAAGGTTGATGTATCATCTTTAAAGATGTTCCTTAAAACTTTGCTCTGACCCCTGGCTACTCTTAGACCTTTCTGTGGATCACGAAAGGCATACTTTACTTTATTCAGGTTTTGCATTAATTGAGTATGGAGTTTGTGTTTCTTGTTGAGAAAAAAAAAAAAAAAAGATAAGACAAATCTTTCTTGAGTTTTCCAGGATTTCACTTAAAATGAAAACTCACAGTGTAAGCTTGTGCTGTCATTGCTGCTCCCATTTTGCTGTGCCAGACTCTAGACAACTCAGGAATCTTTCATATGGGCTAAATTTTGCATAAATCAACAAATCTCTATGTTAAAAATGTTCAGTTGTATGTACCACATTATAGATTTGTGGTAAATGTTTATAAATGGATAAATGACTAGGAGAATGACTGGCCAACTGACTGACTGAATGAATGGATGAATAAAGACATATTATTACCTGTCCTCAAGGGAGGAAAAGTGCTTTTACTCTAAGCCATGCTGTATGTCAGAAGTGCCTTAATAAATAAAAGACAATAGAAGCAGTGAAGAAATTGCAGTTGCTTTTACGGGGATATCAGGAAATACTCACAGAGAAAAGGGGACTTGAATAGAGTTTCAACATGTAGAAAGTTGTGAGAAGAAATGGCATTTCAGACAAAGGGCATGATCACTATATTTTCATTGTACAATAAATATCTTAGTAAATAATATGTTCTGTAACTTTAAAAAATAAAGAATATTTCTAAAATTGAAGGCAGACGTTAAGACTTTTTAACTCTCTGAAGAGGCCTTTGTGGTTGCCATTTTTTCAATGACACAGGTATTGCTGACTGTGATTTCTCCTGTGTTGATCCACACTTAAACAAAATCACAGTCAGGCTTTCTTTTCCCTTTTGGTTTAGCTATTGAACATTCATATGTGTGTGCAGTGGGGGAGTGAGATGTTCATTTTTTTCCCCTTTGCTTCTTAATATAATCATCTCGTAAAACTACAGTTAAAATTAATAAAGATCTATTTTCTAAAATTAGAAGGATCTATTTGCTTTGACAAGTTCTAACTGTTTATAGTGTCAGATTATTTTCAAAATATTACAGATGTGGAAAAGGGGTAGAATTAGTTTTGAGTAAAATTATGGCTTGTCGGCAGATAACACAATCAACCTTTCAAAAGCAAACACCTCTTTCCAAGTATAGTTGTTAGGAAATGAAAGCTTTATTCAAATGCTAAATAAGAAAAATGAGGATGGGAATATAAACTCCTCTGGAAAAAAAAAATAACAAAGAACAGTATTTTAGGCATGGTTTTCAGAGATTTCCAATGCAGGTGCTGCCTAGTTGTTGACTGGTTCATCAGATGGCCTTAATGGTGTTGATATCTCATCAAAGTGGGGAATTCAAGTTAATGACAGCTAATAACATGATTGAATGGTGCCTGATCTATTTGAGGATGGAAAATCGATAGTCTATTAGATTCGTCAGGAGAAGATGGGGAAGGGAAAGCAAGCTGTATTTGCCTTCATCACCACAGCTACACTAATTAAGCACCGCCTTTAGATGGAGAGGAGCCTGGAGAATTGAACTGGTAATGAGATTCAAGCTTGAAGTAAATGAAGCAACTTCACCATAAGGCACGCTGACAGACAATTAAACCTCTTTATCAATGCAGCTTTCATCCAGAAAGATAATCTCATATGGCAGCTATAAAATAAGTGGGGGACCAGAAGGAACTGTAAATCTTTTCCTCAGCTTGCAGTTGTTCTTACAACTTCCACATTGTTTTGACATTTGGGTTTCTTTGCATTAGAAGTTAGTCATAGTAACATTTCATTTTGTTACATGGAGCTTCCTGGTGTGTCACGATTGTTGAAACGTTTCAAGGAAGGTTTTGATTAAGCATAAAACTGATTAAAGATAAAGAGCAATTTCCTCCAAAAATTTTGGACTGGAAAGGGAATACTATAAGCAGTACCAATAATCGTTGTTAGCATTTCAAAAATCCTTTAAAAAATATTTCAAAGTAGTTAATTTTATAAAGGCTCATTTTTGCTTATCCAAATATCACCTTTTCCTCCAGTTAAAAATTCTCTGTTGGGAAAGACCATCTCAGAGAGTCAGAGAATCTTCTCATCTAAATTTCTGGAACTGGAGTAGATTTTATTTTAAACACAATGCAAGGAGAATGGGTTTTTATTGGCTGATAAGTGTTCTGAAGAATGGGCACATATAAAATATACTATTTAATATGATAAAAATAAAATAATATCAATCCATCAGCATTTTGCAAAAGAGATATGCTTTTTAATCTGAGGCCTTTTGTTATGTTCTGGTGTGTTAGTGTTATGGTGAACTGCTGCATAGAACATAAAAGTATTATCACCTATGAGAATCATACTGAAATCCCTCACCAGCTATATTCTCAGTGTAGTTTGTACTATGTGACATAGCTGTGCATTTACATATGAAGTTTCTAGACATATGTTTTAAGATTTATGGGGAAATAGCTAGAGCTTAACAACATCTTTCTTTTTTCTTCTTTCATTTCTCCATGATACCTAACATTATGAACTTCACAAAACATATTTATCATTTCCTTTTTCTATATATTGGTTATTGGTAATATTTCTTAGCTTAGTTTTGGTGTAAAGGCAGAAAAATAAAAACACCTGGCTGTTTCATCTCATAAATTATGATACTTCACTTTATTTTTTGTTTACTTATATATTTAATACAATTTCCCATTTCTCAGCCTTTCACAATGGCTTCTTATTTCGTCTTTCAGCATTACAAACCATCCTTCCTTAAGCTATTGTTATTTCCTTATTTCTTCTGCAGTTGTTCATTTCCTTCTGTCCATGTTGTATGGCTTGGCTGTTTGAGCTTCAAAAATATTATAGTAATGCTTCACTTAAATTGAACGTGTGAGCTTTAGAAATATTATAATAATATTTCAGCAGAACTATTTGACTCAAAAGCTTTTACTGAGTACTTGCAGGATATGTTGTGCTGGGGTATATTCGTCCAGGGATACAGATATGTGGAGTCATTCCTTCATTTACTCAAAAACCATCTGTTGAACTCAGTGTTTTACATGTGGTGAATACCAAGGAGCATAGCACACTGGGTATTCAAAGATAGTCTTACTAGGCATAGATTCAGTCTTTGCATATATATATATAGCATTTATTTTTGCTGTAAAATACATGGATGGTTGCATGGCATCATCGAATCCATGGACATGAGTTTGAGCAGTCTCCAAGAGATGGTGAAGGACAGGGATGCCTGGCATGCTGCAGTCCATGGGGTTGCCAGGAGTCAGACATGACTGAGCAACTGAACAACAACAAGAAATTTATTTTAAAAATTCAAAATACAATATCACATAATCAAAGTTATATATATTAACATTAAATATAGTTTAAATAGAAATGAAAAATATATAGTAAATATATATTTGATGAGATGTAGTGGTACAGAAAAAGTTGAGGTTTTTTGGTTGGTTTGTTTGTTTACTTTGTTCTTGCTCAGGAGTTAAAAGTTTCAGGGAGGAAGTAGGATTTGAGTTCAGTCTTGCAGATGAGTAGGTTTCTCTGGTGGTGCATTGGTAAAGAATCCGCCTGTCAACGCAGGAGATGCAAGAAACCTGGGTTTGGTCCCTGGGTCAGAAAGATTCCCTAGAGTAGGAAATGGCAACTTACTCCAGTATTCTTGCTAGCCCGGAAGGCTATGGTCTATGGGGTCACAAAGAGTTGAATGAACTGAGCATATATACACTTGCAGAGGTTGTTGTCGTTCAGCCCCTCAGTCGTGTCCAACTCTTTGCCATCCCAGGGACTGAAGCATGCCAGGCTTCAGATAGTAGGAGTTTTGTAAGTGATGGAGAAGTGGAGAGACACCCATATTCATGAAGTCCTGTAAGTCAACAGGGTTAATGTTGGTTTCTTTTGGCAGGATCATAGATTTTGTTGAGATGGTTGGCATGAAATTGGGGTCAGATTACAGAGGATATAAAGTACCATGACTGAGGAGTTCAAACATTATGCTACAGCCAAAGATTTCTTCTGATCAGGAAATTATATAACATTATGAGTTTTCAGGATATGGCTTGCGGTAACTGTTGGAAAGAATGTGTGTGTTTGTGTTCAGTCACTCAGTCGTGTCCAACTCTGTAACCCTATGGACTGTAGCTGGCCAGTCTCCTTTGTCCATAGCATTTTCCAGGCAAGAATACTGGAGTGGGTTGCCATTTCCTCCTCCAGGGGATCTTCCTGACTCAAGGATTGAACCTGCCTCTCCTGAACTGGCAGGTGGATTCTTTATCACTGAGCCACCTGGAAAGACCATTGGTAAGAATATGCAGTATAATTGTGTTCTCAGATTATACCTAGCAGCAAAAAAGTGAGGATTCATTAAGGAGGCTATTGCATAGATATTTGTTATTCAATTGCTCAGTCGTGTCCAACTCTGTGACCCCATGGACTGCAGCATGCCAGGCTTCCCTGTCCTTCACCATTTCCTGGAGTTTGCTCAAACTCATGTCTATTGAGTAGGTTATGCCATATAACCATCTCATCCTCTGTCATTCCCTTCACCTCCTGTCCTCAATCTGTCCCAGGATCTGGGTCTTTTCCAATGAGGTGACTTTTCGCATCAAGTGTCCAAAGTATTGGAGCTTCAGCTTCAGCATCAGTCCTTCCAATGAATATTCAGGGTTGATTTCCTTTAGGATTGACTGGTTTGATCCCTTATAGATATAGGTGAAAAATAACATATACTTGTGTCTTGGCACGTAAGGTGGAGTAAAAGAAGAAGAAGAATCAGTAAGAGGGAGATTGGAAAGTTTAATTCATAAGAGTTAACATGTCACTGGATGTAGAAGGTGCTAGAGGGAAAGGAATTGAAACTGACTGAGTTTCCAGACTGACTAGATCAAAGGGTTTTATTGTCAGCTTAACTGTGTTGGCAGATTGTTTTCATTCTGGGCAAGCATCTTCATATTGAGAGAATTATTTTCTTTATTGGATATGTACAACTCTTAAAATATATTTCCACCTTTTAAATTTTAGCTAATGAATTCCTGCCATTTCTCCATTAGAATATAATAGTACAGAGGACACTTAGGGGCCCTTGGAAATGTATGTCATCAGTGACATTAGCTTTGGAGCTATTGTATGAATGGCTACAATACTCCACAGCCATAAAGTGTGTGCTGGGTCACATGGGTAAACTGCTCAAGAAAGTGGAGGCTCAGTCTTTGCCTCAGATTCTTGAACCCCTGAAAACAGTGCAATAACTACTATTGGTTGGATATCCATACTGCACCTGACCGACTGATAAGATCTTTACAAAAGATATCATACTCAATCCTTGGAAGGAATCATGAGTCCTCTTTCACAGATGAATAAAATGAAGTTCAAAAAGTTAAATCACGTGACCAAAATCTCACTACCAGAGTCATGGAGAAAGGATTTTAACTATGTTAGAATCTAGTCCTAACTTAAAGTTTGTAAGACATTGTTTACTTTTTGAACTTAAGGCGTTCTTTGATATAGGCCTACTTCTTTGAGAACTTAGCATTATTCTATGTATATAATATTTTCTCAAAAATTCAAGTGGTTAGATTTTTCTATTATACCCTGAAGCTAAAATTTTTCTATCTGATTTCATCCCTCAATATACCTGGGTCTAGAAGTAAATTATAAAATTTATCATACATCCATACTCAGGATTCCTCAAAAAATAGTCTCTTCTTGTCTTTTATCATCCTTTTTGGAATTATTTTACTTCATTTCACTTATTCAAAGCAACTAATAGCCATGGATTTCTGATACATCATACTTTTTAATAGAACATTTTATTTGAGATAATTGTCGATATAGTTGTAAGAAATAATACAGAGGTCCCATGTTACCTTTACCCAGTTTCCCACAATGATAATATTTTACAAAACTATAGTAGGGTATCTCAAGCAAGATATTGATATTGGTACAGGCAAGATAAACAATAACAGCATCACCACAAGGACCTCTCCTGTTTCTTTTTTAGAGCCACACCTACTTTCCTCCAGCTTCACCCCATCTTTAATCCTTGGCAGCCACTAATCTGGTTTTCATTTCTATAATTCTGTCATTTCCAGAACACTGTATAAGTGTAATTTTGTAAGATTGGGGATTTGCATTTTCGCTCAATCTAAATCTCTGGAAATTAATACAAGTGAATCCTATTATATTTCTGCATACTAAAGTGTAAGCCATATCTTTAATATTGAGTGGATCTGTGTATTTTATAAATGTAATATGTTTATAGCAAAAAAAGTCTCTGTAAATTTTTTTAATAGACATGTGTGTACAGTTGCATACTGAGTATTTTAAGCAACCTTTACACTGAATTGTCTTATTCTTTCTAAGCATTTAGAATTAATTGACTTATTTGGAAAAAGAAATGAAAAACAATTAAAATATAAAACAGGTGTCTTCTAATAATTTAAGCTAACATTATTGTTCTTTGGGGGTGATTTGTCCTTCTGGGGGAACTTGTAAATGACAAGCTCCTTTATCTAAAGTTTTTTTTTTTTTTTTTAATTTATTTATTTATTTTTAATTTTTACTTTACAATTCTGTATTGGTTTTGGCATAGATTGACAATATTTTTCCCCTATGACTATCTGCAGTCCCCTTTTGAGTAGGCATTATTTCTTGTTCATCACTTTCTAATTTGGATTTAACTAGTTTTGAAGTCATTGTTATGTTCTGTTGAATAGACATATGGCTTTTTTGGAGTTGCTCCTCAATTTTTCTTCTCTATGCCTAACTTACAAGGACTCCTTCCTCTTATTTGACCATGCATGTTTTAATAAGCCACTTAATTTTCATAAACATTTTATTTGACCCATACTGTCAAAGTTCTTTCTTTTCCTTTGAGAGTATTTTTCTTTATTGCTGACCTATGACTTTTGAAAGAAAGTAACATATTAAAAATGTTTCTTTATCCCTCTTTATTTGGGCTCAGTTGAATTTTTACCCAGCGTGGAAAAGAGTATTAGCCATTAATGTGTTGTACCTTATTGGAATATTTATGATAAGCAAAGCATCTAAAGATTCCTTTCAGGGTTACATTTTATGTTACTCTCTAGGAAAAAATTCTTTGAAATTTAAATGTGGAATCCTGTCTGCTGATGCTGTAGCATTTGTGTCTGAAGTAAAAATCATAAGCTGGCCATAAGTTCCTGAACCATTTCTCACTTGGCCAACTGAAAAGGCAGAGGCCTTTTTGTGAATTAAAGACATGCTAAATAACTGCAAAAACAACTAAAACATTGCCTTCACAGAATTATGTGTTCTACATTTTTCAGTTTTCAGAGTGGTATACACTTAATTTGTCATTAAGTACGCATTCCACCAGTGCATGCTTCCCCAGACTTGTTAAAGCCTGAAACTACCAATGTTCACTTAGATGGCTTCTTCTCAGCGAACATTTCCCTGATTGGTAGTTATTTAATTCTCTTTTCTATCAGGTACTGTACTACATTTCCCTGTAGATTTGTACATTCTTTTCCATATCTCTACCTTCCTAATAAACTAATCATAGCATTCAGTTGGCTGTTTGCATTATTGCTATAGATGAGTTTTATTTCTATCTAGATATTTTAAAGGGATATTTATTTCCTTGTGATTATTTTTTCAGGTAAGGTTAGATATAATTCTTCTTGTTTGGATCTAACATCCATAAGAAAAGTTTAAAAACCTGAAATCAATGGAAAACAAATGTTTTAAATTTTTTACTAATTCACTTTTCAAGTATTTTTTTTAAAATACATTGTAGCAATGAATGAATATTATCAAAAGAGAGCTGTTATGACATTAACTACAAGGACAATGCCTAGCACATAGTAAGTTCTCAAAGAATAGTCCAGTATATGAACAAATGAATAAGAGAGAATGTTTGCTTGATGTAGACTGCCAAAACACGTCAGTTTGACCAAGGATCCTAGTCAACAATATTATTTTCCTAATATAATGGCTCTTTGCTTAAATTATCTGGATGAATGCCTCAATTTGTCAATGTATCTTGACTATATAAACATAGAACCTTAGAACATTTTCTTTTACTCTCCGGAGATCTAGGGTAAAATGTTGATGGGGTAAACAAATTTAAAGCACTAATCAAGGAAATGTATTATTCCAGAGAATAATCCTTTTCTGACTTTTGGTAAATAGCTACTGCTGCTTCTTAAAGGTCACATTCAGAAAGACCCAAGGCAAGTGCTGAGAAATATTTATTGTTAGTCCTTCTTATACATGCTTGGGTACCACCTGACACGGAGCAGCAATAACTGTCTCCTCATGAATCAGCTGGAATAGATCATTTTTTTAAATTATCATCTTTTTTTAAAACGCATTTAAAAAATCTAAGACTCTGATTTTCTTAACAATCAACTGCTACTTCTGTTAATTACTAAAGGCCAGTCTAAGAGGGGAAGTACAAACTCATATTCCACAATGTGGCCAGGTAAGGTAGTGAAGTGGGCCAGGGGTATGTCAGTCCCCAGGGAAAGCAGTAGCTGCTTCTAAGCTCTGATAAGTCACATATAAAAATGCAGAACAAGTATCTCCAGCTCATACGATTGCTTCAGAGAAGCTGAAGCTTTAAGTTTTTATGGAAACTCTCATCTCCCAATCCTTAAATATAGAAAATTATTTCATGTGTTTTTAAACCCACTATGATCAAAGCAAATGAACTACAGGAAGATACATAATATAGATGAAGCTTAGCAATATAATAAATATAAAATAAAATTCCAAAATATTTTATATTGCCTTTTTAACTTTTTGTAGAGTTAAAGTTATAAAAATATACTTTTAATGGATATTATACATATGCAATAAAACTCTAGAAAAAGGAGAATGATGAATACAAGTGATACAGAATGGTAATTACATTTGCTGGAGAAAGGAAAGGAATATATTATTAGATACATGTAATTAAAATCCTGTCTTATGGATTGAGTAGAGGGTTCCTGAGTGCTATTACATTATTAAAAATAAAATATGAATAAATGAACACGTGAACTTACTCATAAACTTATAAGGAAAATATGTCAGAAGAAAAAGGTCAAATTCTTTTCATATTTAGTCTAATTATAAAATGTATTAGACCAAACTAAATACATGTATTGTTGGATATACCAGTGAACCTAGTCCTGGAACTACCAATTTTCAACCTAAGAGAAAAACCAAGCTAGCAAGATGATTATTATGTAGGTGAGAAGCTAATATGTAAGATCAACAGTGGTTTAATAGAATGACTAAAGAAAGGTCACAAACTAATATCTGAATATTTGCCAAATTAACATATAGGCAGTCGGCATTAGATAATGAATTAGAATAATCTCTATTTGGAAAGATGTATGTATGAGGTATAAGAACTGAGTCTTAATGTATAGGTAGGTGGTTTATATGTAGGAACGTAACAAGATCTATCCAGCTGAAAAATAAAGCCAACTGGATATTGAAATAGATATATAGATAGATATTAATTTAAACTTTCTCTTACTCCATTGCCATATGTATATTTTTTTTTAGAAAACTCCCTATACCTCAGAAAGCTGTTATGAGTATAAGAACCAATTCCCAAAATAAGAGTTTGAACTTCATGGATACAGTCATTAAAGTAAATATAGGAATAGTCAGTGTCAATATTGCTATTATATTGAAGTGATCAGTGAAATTCCTATTTGTCTCTTCTTTTTTAATTCAGTGCGATTGGTGGCTCAAGTGGTAAAGAATCCACCTGCAATGCAGGAGACCTGGGTTCGATCTCTGGGTTGGGAAGATTTCCTGGAGGAGGGCATGGCAACCCACTCCAGTATTCTTGCCCGGACAGAGGAGCCTGGCAGGTCCCCCAGTCCATGGGGCCACAAGGAGTCAGACACAACTGAGTGACTAGGCACAAGTTTCAATATTTGCTAAATTCACAATGTTCTGCTCACTGTTTGATAGATTCAGGACACAGATTAACTGTCCAGGTTGGATACAGAATGTACACTATATCTCCAGTTGTATTGAAAAGTCATTCTAAAATGTCACTTATTACTCCTGCTTCTCTATTAAAGGGCTTCCCTGGTGGCTCAGAGGTTAAAGCATCTGCCTGCAATGCAGGAGACCTGGGTTCTATCCCTGGGTCAGGAAGATCCCCTGGAGAAGGAAATGGCAACCCACTCCAGTATTCTTGCCTGGAGAATCCCATGGACAGAGGAGCCTGGTGAGCTACAGTCCACGGGGTCGTAAAGAGTCAGACACGACTGAGCGACTTCACTTTCAGACAGTAACCAAATAAATTAATGACTTGGCTTTTTTCTTTTTTAGTTGATCCTCAAAACAACTTGATACAAACCACAAATCTTTATGGATAAATATAAGCAAATATGCTATTTCTATAGAATATGTATAGATAAAACTGTATGTGTAGAGTACTCTCTATAGCTTTTGATTTTTCACTTTCAAGGGATATTAACATTATCATAGAACAGATACATTAGTAAGGAAAGGAAGGTGAGAAAAATCAAAATAGAAATTATTCTACCCCTCATACCAGATAACATTTGCTTTTTTATGTTCTATACCATGTGCAAGTGCTTTGAAATTTTTTTTTATTTGAAGGCGGTAATCTTAAGGGCATCTGCTTATCAACACTTTATAAAGCTCCAAAAGACACAGTTTCACATGCAAATAAATTACGGTATTAATTTCCTACACTTTCAAAAAATTTATCTTCAAAAATATCAAATGATAACATATAGAGATTTTGACTTCCTAAGGTTTCTGAAGAAAAATGGTAAAGTGAAAGCAATGCACAAAAAATATGTTTTATTTCCAGAATAACAAAGTTTTATGAGACATATTCTTTATTATTTAATTCAGATATATTCTTGTCTAGTATTTATATGGCAACCCACTCCAGTACTCTTGCCTGGAAAATCCCATGGACGGAGGAGCCTGGTGGGCTGCAGTCCAGGGGGTCGCTAGGAGTCGACACGACTGACTGACTTCACTTTCACTTTGCACCTTCATGCATTGGAGAAGAAAATGGCAACCCACTCCAGTGTTCTTGGCTGGAGAATCCCAGGGACGGCGGAGCCTGGTGGGCTGCCGTCTATGGGGTCGCACAGAGTCAGACACAACTGAAGCGACTTAGCAGCAGCAGCAGCAGCAGCAGCAGCAGCAGCAGCAGCAGCAGTATTTATTAGGGTAAAGTGTCAGTAAAAAGTTATTTAAAACTTTGTGGTACTATTACTTATAATTTGCACATCCCTTACTTTGAAAAGTTGAAAGTGATAGTTGCTCAGTTGAGTCCAACCAGGCCAGAATGCTGGAGTGGGTGGCTGTTCCCTCCTCCAGGGAATCTTTCCAACCCAGGAATTGAACCCAGGTCTCTCACATTGCAGGTGGATTCTTTACCAGCTGAGCTACAAGGGAAGCCCTCAGTTCAATTCAGTGGCTCAGTCATGTCCAACTCTTTGAGACCCAATGACTGCAGCACTCCAGCCCTCCCTGTCCATTACCAACTTCCAGAGCTTACTCAAACTCATGTCCATTGAGTCAGTGATGCAATCCAACCATCTCATCCTCTGTCGTCCCCTTCTCTTCCCACTTTCAATCTTTCCCAGCATTGAGGTCTTTTCAAATGAGTCAGTTCTTTGCATCAGGTGGCCAAAGTACTGGAGTTTCAGCTTCAGCATCAGTCCTTCCAATGAATATTCAGGACTGATGTCCTTAGGACTGACTGGTTTGATCTCCTTGGTGTCCAAGGGACTCTCAAGAGTCTTCTCCAACACCACA
Organism: Oryx dammah; assembly: GCF_014754425.2. Taxonomy (NCBI): domain Eukaryota; kingdom Metazoa; phylum Chordata; class Mammalia; order Artiodactyla; family Bovidae; genus Oryx; species Oryx dammah. The sequence continues at coordinate 63,691,896 of NW_024070186.1, forward strand.
GTTCAAAAGCATCAGTTCTTCAGTGCTCAGCTTTCTTTATAGTCCAACTCTCACATCCATACATGACTGCTGGAAACTCCATAGCTTTGACTAGATGGACCTTTGTCAGCAAATAATTTCTCTGCTTTTTAATATGCTGTCCCTATTCCCTAGATAAATGAATTTAAATCTTTTTTTTTTGTCCTGAGAACTTTGCAACAATTATTTCCATAAAAACAAATGAAGATGCTCTGTGTTGTTTTAGATATGGTGATAGGAACTAATGAGCTTAACTTCTACACAATTAAACAATTGGAGCTCAGAATTAACCTCTCTAGGTTTGCATCCTGGCTTTGCCATTTATTAGTTGTGTGACCTTGGAATAATCACTGAACTACTCTGAGACTCAATTTAAATATTGGATGTGGATTTGGATGCAAATAGAAATTATGTCATAGAGCTGTCATATAGATTTATATGGTACCTAATATTTAGAAATATATCAATATTTAAAATATTTCTGATATTTGATAAGCCCACTGTTAAATTTTTATATATCAGTCACTGTACATCGATGAATCAACTTAAATCTTAAGGGCTGGACATTTGAAGGGTCTATATCAGCCTTTTTTATAATCACACTATAAATCTTTGGAAATCAGGATTTACAACACCAGTTAAGACAAAACTTAGCTACAATACAGCTGAAGTAGGTGCCACTCTAATAAAGGTAATTTTTCATTTTGCCAGAAGCTCTCTTCTCTAACTTTATCTCCCTTTCCTTCTCTATTTTTAGGTTGAATGGTGCAAAGACTAGCTAGACATTTTCCAATATGTTTAAAGAAACTACTCTTGTGCAACAGAAATTTATTTCTACATCATATTTATTTAGACTGAGGTACCAGTTTTAATTCCTCAGTGTTGTACATGCACAAGCTTTGTTTTTTATGCCAGCTAATCCAATCTGCTTGCATTTTTTCTTTTTTACCTGTGTGGCTTTTAGAGTATTAGAAGTGTTTAGGCCTTTAAGTTCCCAGAAATGCAGCTTACAGGAACAAACATGTCATAAACATTAAGGGAGAGACTTTATGTAACTCATTAAAATATCAATCTATGAATATCAAGTTAAAGCCCCCCATAATATGAGTGAAGTTGTAAAAGTGATCTCTTCTCTCATTTTGCATAATCCTCTGTTTTAAAATGGCATATAAACAGTTTCAAAACTCCCAGGAGTGCTCTAAATATTGTAAAGTGATTGCTTCATACCAGTTTATCTGATGCCTCACTTATGAGGCTTTCAGTTTCAACTCCATCAAGTCACAAAAATAATTACTGTGTCAAAAACAAGCCACAAAGTATAAATAAGTTTTCTTTCCTTCAAAATCTGTTTCCTCTTAAATTACAAACTTGGTAAACATGATTTTACTCACTTTCTAGTTATGTTTATCACATTTATATTGTGCTTCATAGTTTACAGGCATTTCTAAATTATCCATAAAGTGCTATTATCATTGTCTACCTCAGAGATGTACCCAGCAAGCAAATCTTTTTGTCTAATACTCATTTTTACCTTGGCTGGAAGGTTCTAAGAATGCTTGTAGGTCTCCTCTCTCAGTGAGTAGGGTCTTCCAATTTACAATCATCTCTGACTCTCCAGATTGTAATCTCAGAACTGTACTACAAATTAGTATACATCAGTTTTTATCTGTCAAAGGCCAGGAAACTGCAATTCAGAGTGATTTGCTTAAGATTTTGAAGCCAATAAAGAGTAAAAGTTGGAGAGGAACCTAATTTTCCAGACCTTAATAGAGACATCTATGCTGTCTACTTACAAAAGACTGTTGATTTCATTGATATTAAAAGTTGTTTTGTGACTGTAGACTGTCTCTGTCAAAATTTATTATGATTTTTGTTTTTTTCTATTTTCAAATTAAAAATCAAAGTCAGCAGAGTATGGTCAATGCAGCAGTACACTGAAGTTAGATTTGGGTTCAAATCCTGGATAGCTGCTTGCTAACACTGTGACCTTGAAAATGATATAATTATCCTGAATTTATTTATTTGCCAATGAGAAGATTAACTGACATTTTTATTTGCCAATGAGAAGATTAACTGACATAACTAACTGACTTAGATAAGACAATTATTGGCAATTAAACTCAAAGTAATAGCCCTTATTCTGTAAAATAATAAATAAATAAAAATGTGGGAAAAGGGGATTAGCTATCAGACAGTATCCTGGCCTGGTTCTTCATATCACTAACTGCTGTGTGACCTTGAACAAATCTTACTTTCTGGATATTGTTTTCCTCATTGGTTAAACAGATATAAAACCATATTACAGAATCCATATAAAGATAAATGATTCATGGAGAGGTCCTTTCAGCAGAGAGCCTGGAGGTCATGGAGATAACTTTTGAATTCCTGAACCAAGATATTAAAGGTATAAAAAAATCTAAGAATAGGTGATAAGTGAAAGTGTGGCAAGGTTAACTTAGAGACTGGGCAAAGATAAAGGAAGCCTGGGGCTAGTCTTCCATCTTAGAAGATGTAATAAAAAGAAAGACCCTAGGGTTTGAAAGCTTGGACTATAATTTCTTCCCTACCTCTAATTTGGTATGGAGCCCTAAAATTGTCAAGTAACTTCTCTGATCTTCAAAGCCCTATCCGCTTAATGAAGATATGGAACTGGATGGCATGTAACCTGGTCACCTCCAGCACTATGGTTCTATATATCCATACATCAGTTGACAGCATCATAAAATATATTCCCCCAGACACTTAATATTTTTAATATTCTACTTTTAGGATTTTAGGGTAAGGGATGTTTTAGGGTAAGGGAATGAAATATTCCCATATGAAATTCTGTATATGTCATCTACCTCCTAAAAGTTTACAAAATAATTTCTTGGAATATTAAACATCTAGAAAATACAGCACAGAAGAGAAACTACTAACCCCTCAATTCCCAAATTTTGTAGCCTCCACGGAACTTGTATCAGAGAAAGCAATGGCAACCACTCCAGTACTCTTGCCTGGAAAATCCCATGGACGGAGGAGCCTGGTAGGCTGCAGTCCATGGGGTCGCTAAGAGTTGGCCACGACTGAGCAACTTCACTTTCACTTTTCACTTTCATTCACTGGAGAAGGAAATGGCAGCCCACTCCAGTGTTCTTGCCTGGAGAATCCCAGGGACGGCAGAGCCTGGTGCACCGGCATCTATGGGATCGCACAGAGTCAGACACCACTGACGCAACTTAGCAGCAGCAGCAGCATGGAACTTGTATAATCACTTTTATAAGTGTTGCACTGGACAATATAAGAGCTTTGGAAAACAGTCAAATGTAAGAGATTTTTATCATTATCATCTTTGTCATCAACATCACTCCCACCACCACAACCATCATTATCAACAACATCAACATTCACACTGTCTTGCATTTATGAACACCACTTCTATCTATATACTGCAAAATGTATTATTGTTGTTGTTGTTTGGTGGCTAAGTCATGTCTGATTATTTTCTGATTCCATGGACTGTATTCTGCCAGGCTTCCCTGTCCATGGGATTTCCCAAGCAAGAATATTGGAGAGGGTTACCATTTTCCTTCTCCAAGAGCTCTTCCCAATCCAGGGATTGAACTCACATCTCCTCCACTGGCAGGCAGATTCTTTACCACTGAGCCACCAGGGAAGCCCTCAAAATGGATTGTGACATGTAAAATTTTGGGCACTCACAGGCTAAAATAGCATTCAGAAAATATGTCCCCTACATCCCAGAAAGCTGACTGTTGATTCTGGACTTCAATATTCACTTGGTTCAAGTGTAGAATTAAAATATTCTTATGAGTGCCATGACAGTTGCACTCATCTCACACACTAGTAAAGTCATGCTCAAAATTCTCCAAGCCAGGCTTCAACAATACGTGAACTGTGAACTTCAGATATTCAACCTGGTTTTAGAAAAGGCAGAGGAACCAGAGATCAAATTGCCAGTCATTATTTGACCTGCAGTATATCTGAATCTGCAGGGCAATAGGCCTTGTTGTTAGCCATTCACTTCAGTGACTTAATAGCCTGCAGCTTTCAAGACCCTGTAACTTATACACTAGGAAGTGCCATAGAGCCAGGGAAATTCAAGTTCAACTTGAATGATACTTTTAGAGTCAACTGGGTAGCCTTGCATGTGATCTATAGTTAGTAAAACATGGAGGGTTCAGGCCAAGTACATATGCTCATTATTTCTGCTGTTCTGGAGCAGTGACTCTGACACCATTTGAAAGAACAAAACAGTGACTTCTGTCTGAGAGCCACTTGACCTTTTCAACTCTACTTGACCTCCACTCTGTCCACAGGTCCTAAGTGGAAAAAGTGTGCAGCAGCATTTTATTTTGAGATCACTGACCAGTCACATTTCCACCCAATAGGGTGATCTCTACTTTATGTGAGAAGATTGTCAGTAGGGCACAGGGCAACATTGCCACATCGGTTCCCATCTGTATTGTAGACAAGTTGGCAAGTGTGTGAAATTAGCTAATGCAGTGATTGGGGCTTGTGTTTCAAATAGCCCTAGAAACTAGTTCTAAAGTAGGCTTTCAGCACAGGGGAAAAAATTTAAAGCTTTTGCTTCATAGCTATGGGAATAAAATTTAGTCTTGAGTAGATCTTGAATAGATTAATTTCTGGATCTTCAAATCTTCTCAGTCTTCACCACTGAATATTTTCATCAAATATAAACAACTAGTTTTCACTTTCAAACTTCAACATCTCTAGGATCTTACACAATGAGAACTATATGCCCAGTTATTAAGCACTCATCATTTAAGGTACATGGAATTTTATGGGGACAAAAATTATAGCTTAGGATGTACTACTAGAACAGATGTTTCTAATTCCTTTACTTTGCAGAACTAAACCTACATGCGCATAAAAATGAGAAACTGAACTCACTATTCTTGCACTTGTCATTTTCTTTTTTAAACTAAACAGACTTGTCTACTTCTAGTTTACACCCACTCTCCCCCATCTATTCTTTTACCCTGTTTCATATATGTGGAAAATGTTCCCATCTTTCACAACTAAAGACTAATCTTTCCTCTCTTGGAAATCCCTTTACCTCTAGACTGGCTCTTGATCTTGCTGCCTTGAAATGTCCCATGGAATAAAAGGAATAGATAAAAAGAAAAATGAGTAAACGTTTTCCCCAAGCCCAGTCATACTGCCCATTTGCAGTCTCCATAGTGAAAGTCACTCAGACATGTCCAACTCTTTGTGACAGTCCATGAAATTCTCCAGGCCAGAATACTGGAGTGAGTAGCCATTCCCTTCTCCAGGGGATCTTCCCGACCCAGGAATTGAACAGGGATCTCCCACATTGCAGCAGATTCTTTACCAGCTGAGCCACCAGGGAAGCCCTCAGTCTCCATAAAAACATTGCAAAGTGTGTAATGCTGCCTGTGTTTAATTGTTTTTTCTCTTTCCAAAGGTAACCTTATTGAGAGCAGAATTTTTTCTCCTAAGATTTTAACCCATTTTGAAAACTTTTTTTTTTTTTGCATTTTCTGTAAGAGCTTGAGCATGAAGGAAAGGCTTAATAACCATAAAATAAAAATAGCAGGTTCCTACAAAAGAAATATAACCTTGTCGCATTTTTTCTTGCTTTAACTGAAAGCAAGGTTGTGCCCTCTGTTAGCTGAAAATCCACCAGGATTCCTTAGTCTTTTATTATCTTCTACCTAGAGGGGGAGATTATTTTTTTCCACATCTCTGATGACATTTTCAAAATAATCCTTGTTCTATAATAACCTCTTTGGGGAGAAGGAAAGAATGCAATTTATGACATCCCTATGATTATCATGTGGCAAATTTGCCCTTCAGATTCAACAATGACATTGTTTTTAAGCCAAAACCTAGAACTAGATCTTCTAAAGCAAAGATTGCTTGCCCTGGTTTCTCCCTCACATGAAAAATCATGCCTAGCCTTGCTTAGTTGATGGTTTCTAAATAACAAAGTGAAGAGAGATTTCTCTTCTTTTTACTTTATAGCTGGATCTGCCATACTTGTTAGGAGAAGGCAATGGCACCCCACTCCAGTACTCTTGCCTGGAAAATCCCATGGACGGAGGAGCCTGGTAGGCTGCAGTCCATGGGGTCGCTAAGAGTCAGACACGACTGAGCAACTTCACTTTCACTTTTCACTTTCATGCATTGGAGAAGGAAATGGCAACCCACTCCAATGTTCTTGCCTGGAGAATCCCAGGGACAGGGGAACCTGGTGGGCTGCCATCTCTGGGGTTGCACAGTCAGACACGACTGAAGTGACTTAGAAGCAGCAGCAGCAGCTGCCATACTTACACAATGCTGATACAGTCTGTATTCACATATGTACCAAATTTTTTTGTTTCAGCATCAAGTTATTTAAAAATAAAAATGATAAATACATATCCTAACTTTCAAATATATAAGGAGAAAGTTTTTTAAGATGGTTAAGGATGCATTCAAATATCCACTAGTATTTGAAGATAATTTGGAGCTCAAGGATGGGGATGCCGAATGCTACTAGTTATACATTTACATAGTTGAAAAGTGTAACTGTAGATGTTTAATCTGAGATAAATTCACCGAACATGAGGCTCTCTGGTATTGACTCCACCTGTAAGGGAAAACTATATCTTTCTTCCCTTTTCTCAAGACTTCTGAGACCAGATGAGTGGGGATTTTCCTACATCAAGCAAGTCTTTAGTTCTCAGCAGACAACAACTGGGTGTCCTACAAAGTTAATTCTGATACTGTCTACCTGCAGATAGCATCAAATCCCTCAGATTAAGGGCTCAGTCCTGCAAGAGTGCCCCCACTGCAGATGTCAATTTCAAATTCAGGTTGTCATGGATACTGCAGACCAAACAGCTATAAATTCAAGTTTGCACAATCCCCTCCTCAGGTTTAATAATGTACTAGAATGGCTCACAGAACTCAGGGAAACATTTACTTACATGACCTGATTTATTATAAAAGTGAACTCCCTAGAAGCAGCCAGATGGAAGATGTGCATAGGGCAAAGCATGGCAGGAGTGGGAGGTGTGAAGTTTCCTTGCTGTGTCTGGGTATGAAGTGAAAAATGCTAATCGCTCAGTCTTGTCCACTGTAGCCTTCCAGGGTCCTCTCTCCATAGAATTCTACAAGCAAAGAAGCTGGAGTGGGTAGCCATTCCCTGTTCTACGGGATCTTCCCGACCCAGGGTTCAAGCCCAGGTCTCCTGCATTGCAGGCAGATTCTTTACTGTCTGAGGCACCAAGGATGTCTGCAAGTACATTCTTCCAAAACCTCCACATATTCCCTAACCCAGAAACTCATCAAATCTTCTTGCTTTAGAGTTTTTCTAGAGCTCAATATTCAGCCTTCTCTGCCCTCCTACTTTCCTTGAGACAGTGGGTGGGACTGAGAACCCTTCCAGTCACTTGGTCTTTCCAGTGACCAGCCCCATCCTGGGGCTATCCAGGGACCCCCAGCTAGTCACCTCATCAGCATGTGCTCCAAAGCTCCTTATGAATTACAGAAGACACTCCTATCACTAAGGAAGTTTCAAAGGTTTCAGGTGCTCTGTCCTAGGAATCAGAAACAAACACCAAATATATTTTTTAATATACCACACCAGCTCACCAGGATTCATAATTTGGGATTCCAAGGCAAAGAGAGAGCAATTTGTACATATGTTTTGAAGATGAAAACCAGTGGCAAAGGCAGAAAAAAATGATGGCCACCTGAACACTGGAGTTCATTGATGGTGAGTTACCAGAGATTAGAGAGCTCCTGCAGCTGTTGAGGTGGTCAAAGATTTCTGCCCCAGGCAAGCAGTGATGAATCTGTTGTCAAGTGGCTGTTTTGTTTGCCGTTCTACCTTGAGATCACTACCATATTTAAACATTTTTTCCTTCACCATCTTCTCATTCTTATAGAGCTTTTTAAAACCTTCTTGCCTCATAGTCATAAATATATGTATTTTTTTTTCCCTCCAAGCTATTGTAAGTTTGTTTTCTTTTTCTGGAAAATTTTCTCTGAAAATTTCTATTTCCATTGTCATTAGTGAAGCTCTTGCTTCCAGTCCTCATATATGGGTGACTATCATAGCTGGAACCGACATGACCCGTTCTGCCTATAGCTGATGTCTGGAGAATCTGCAGTTACTTCCTAATGACTCCTGCACTAATCAGCACTTGCCCTTGACTTTTAAAATTTGTGAATATATACTATGTACTTCAATGGCGTTCTCCTCCCACATACTTTAGGGGCTTTCCTGGTGGCTCAGTGGTAAAGAATCTGCCTGCCAATGTAGGAGATCAATCCCTGGGTAGGAAAGATCCCCTGGAAAAGAAAATGGCAACCCACTCCACATACATACTTTGGCCCATCTCAAGTCTTATCTCATTTATGAAACATTGTGTTATGCACTGAGTTGTTTTCGCCTAAAATTAGTGTGTTGAAGTTCTAACCCTCAGTTTGATTATATCTGGAGATAAAGTCTTTGAAGTGTGAAAAAAAGAAAGTGAAAGTGAAGTCGCTCAGTTGTGTTGGACTTTTTGCAACCCCGTGGACTGTAGCCTACCAGGTTCCTCCACCCATGGGATTTTCCAGGCAAGAGTACTGGAGTAGGTTGCCATTTCCCTCTCCAGGGAATCTTCCAGACCCAGGGATCAAACCCAGGTCTCCTGCATTGTAGGCAGTCGCTTTTACCATCAGAGCCACCAGGGAAGTCAAGATTAAGTAATCAAGATTAAATGAGGACGTAAGAGTGGGCCCTAATCCAACAGGATTGGGACTTTGTAAGAAGAGGAAGAGATCTCTCGTATATATACATAAAATAAATGCTCTAAGATCTAGTAAGGAGAAACATATTCTTCTATAAAAGCATGTAGCAAAAGAACCAAGTTTAATCTGCATAGTCTGGAGTTCCTGGAGGTTTCTCTGAAAATTTTAAGTTGTAACTTAAAATTTCACAAAGAATTTACCAGGCAAAGAGGTAGACAGTAGGTGCAAAACATCTGACTCAGGAAGGAGCTTGGGTATTTGAAGATCTTAACAAAGGATAGTCTATCTGAAGATTATTGAATGTGATGGAGAATGGCATGAAATGAAGCTGGAGAAATCCAAGGCAAATTACAATGTGGCTATGCAGGAAAAGGCAAGATTTTTATTCTAAGAGCAATGAAAATCACTGAAGTATTTAGAAGTATGATATGAGTAGGTTTATCAGTTGCTTGGGGAAGTTGGTATGATATAGGATGTTTGGGTGTGGACATAGTCCCTTTGGGAACTGGTCAAGTAGATAGTCAGTGGAGGTTTTAAATAGGGAGTTATATAATCCAGTTTGGGACTCAAAAGGCAGTTTGAAGTCTGAAATACCTTTGAAGTTGTCAGAATATACATGTGTATGTCCATGAGAGTCTATAGGAAGGAGGTACAGTGATCAAAGAGGCAGGCTAAGATCCAGCACTGGGTCCTGAAAAAAAATCAAGAAGTATCCACAGAGATAGGAGGAAAAATTAAGACTGAAATCTCAGGTCACAAGTAATGAAGGTGTTTCAAGAGAGCTGGCACCAGTATTACTGTCAAAAATTGTGAAGGTTGTTTAACATGAGACAGAAAATGCCCATTGAATTGAATAACACAGAGGTTCTACTTTGGGGCAAACATTAGGCAAGGTGTTTTACATGTAGCTTTAATTCTCAAGTGCAGTAGATGTTAATGTCATGAGGCAGATGAAGAAACTGGGGATCAGAGTTCAAGGTCACAGAGTAAGAAAGGGTGAAGGCAAATCCGGCCTTCATGATGCTAAAGACATGGAGACCCATACTTCTATTCTGCCACTCAGCCCAAACCAGTTGTGTTATTTTTGTTGTTGATACTTGTTTGTTTGTTTTGGTATTAAAATCAAGGCCACAGAACTAAATTCTATTTATTCTCTTACTGCTTTATGTGTATGTAGTAGCCTTGTCTCTGCCACTGGATTTATAACTTTGCTAAGGGCAAGCACTAGAGCGTACTGTAGAGGAAAGAAAATAGACTTTGCAACCTGACAGACCTGGGTCACAGTTTAAAAATTATAATGTCCATGAAGTGTCTTGTGGAGTGACAGGTACAGATGAGCCAAGTGTTGAATGCGACTTTCATTATTTCTTTGTATCCCTTTCAGCCCAATGTGCTGTACAGAGTAAGGTTAAATAAATATCAGATTTAATTCTTAAGGTACTTTAAGTGATAATAAATTCTTTATCAGTTAATTGTACCCATCATAATTGCTAATTTAGTTTAGCAGTCAATCTACTCCCAGTAATGAAAACTTGCCTTACCATGGGACTGAGAAAAGAATAGAAAATGAGATTTTCAGCCTTTCCTTAAACCTGTGCAAATGCCACATTGGAAAACTAGACCCCTGAAAATCATGAACTCCTTGATAACAAGTTCTGTGATTTCTCTAAGATGCCAATTCCACTGTACCTAATATAGCACTAGGCACATGGTATTTACACAGCACTTACTAAAATAAAATAAACAAATTGCATGTTGATGAAGAGATTTCGTGGCCCCTAAAGACATCAAAAGTTTTCTTTGCTGAACTACAAAATGTCAGGTGCTAGAATGGCATTCCAACTTCCTAACTACTATCCTCACTTCTCTTTGTAATGCATTTATATATAGTTTATATGCATGTACAATTGGGCATCTTATCATCCTTTCCAAAAATGTCATGAAAACAATACAATTTCAAAAGTTATTTTTGACACATGAACAAGTTAAAAATATTTCTTAGACTGGAGCCAAGGCTTAATAAGTGCTTTTATCATCATGACTCACCAAACAATACATTAGAATACTCTGTGAGTATTATCTGGATAGTTATCTGAATGGTTCAATCATGCCCAAGTATGTGGAAACTTATGTGGGACCAAATGTAGATGCTTAAAAACTCAATTGCCTGTTTTCCACCCTTTCAAAGCTTTACAAATACAGTAACAAACACATGATCCAAGTCTGTGCTCATTTTCTTTTATTTAGGTATCATAAGAACATAATATTTTAAAACCACTTGATTCTTTGTTATCCTTCAATATTTTCTGGAAGATTTGTTTACCTGTGATTGCTAATTTTTTGGAATGACAATAATATGTTTTGGATCATGTGAAGAGCTGTGAAACTGTGCTGTTCCCTCCCTTATCCCATGCTCCTGCCAGACTGGTCTCTTCAACATCTTCAAACATGCCAGTTCTTCTATCTTCCCGTGAAATGACACATGCCTCCTTTGCATCCTACTGTGGAAAATCCCCTCCTTCCAAAGCTCAATTCCCAGACTTCCCTCTCTAAGAATGTACATGTATCAGAGACTCAATAGAGGCTTGAGTTGAATTTGATAACAGACAGCAATTTTCTTCCTAACTTAATTCCTCATGTACTATAAAGAATGAATAAATTGGGTTCATGAGTATCTCTTTCTAGAACTTGAATGAAGATATGCAAACTGCAGGTGTATTACAGGCATCTCAAACAGATTAAATGTTTACAGGAACCAGGCAGTTACAAGAAATGAATATGGTGTTCCTGATGGTCAGAATGCAAAGTGGGGGTGGTAGAGGCTGTGATAAAACTAAAGAGCATATGCTTGTATGAAGTAGCAGCACCTGCTATTTTTAGCTGATTTTTTGCCATACTTTGCTCCATCATTTACTTAATGCCTAGAAATATGCCTGACATGTAGTAGAACCTCTATACATATTTGTTGAATGAATGCATGAATGAGAAACCATTGCTTCCAAATCTCTCACTTTCTCAATAGAGAAGAGAAATTCAAAAATTGTATTGGAACATTAACTTTTTAACTTTGATGACAAGTCCATTAAAATGAAAAGTCTGCTCTGACCAAATCCATCTACAGACCACAGTTGGTCAGCAGTTTACTACCCATCCTATATTTGATTTTAGAGGGGGAATTCTTTTTTAATAATTTTGTAAAGGGTAGTAATTCAGGTAATAATTTATAGCTTCTCTCTGAGTGGAATCATCAAAAGTAGTTAAATAATAATATAAAAAGAATGGATAGAATAGATAGGAATTACACTTAACATTTTCTGAAACATTTTCATCTGGATTCTCGTGTGATCATTACAACAGCTCAGTTAAATGGAAAGAAAGTTATGTTCACCTCCATTTAACTGCCTTCGAATACATCCAGTCTCTTCACTGCTGTTCTGATTGAATGGTGATTATTTATTGACCCATTTAAAAAGCAGCCCCAAAGTCAGTGTAGTTCTCGTCTTTGTACATTTAGTCAAACTGACTGACCTTAGAGAACCCCAAGCACAGTGCTTTTATCTACTCAGTTGGTAGCTTGTCACTTGTCCATTTTGGGATGAGCTATTTCAGTGGCTTCATAAAGGAGCCACCTGCCTGGACATTCAGGAAGGCTGGGTTCTTTAGATATGGTGCTGCATAAAGCAACCTGAAAAGAACATCATAAAGCATGTCCTGATTCCTGCTTTCCTCACTGCCTCATCCAGAAAATGTGTCTACCTGCCAAATACAACAGGATCAGAAAATCAAACAGGAAACAAAGGAAATTAGAGAGAAATTTATTTTCAGAGTGTGTCCTTTCCCAGGTACATGAACAGCAAAAGAATTACTGTATCTGTTTGAGTCTATTACCTAGACATTATAGGAAACAATCCTCAGTGCAGACAAGTTCAAACACGTATGGTTAGCCTGTTGTCAGATCTGGAAATGAGAGACTCAATACAAGCAGATGAGTATCATTTAGAAGTAGATGACTTTCCACTTTGATTACATCTTAATTTGGTTTCAGAAGTCTTGGTCTGCCCAGGAAATTTTCTATTCTGTACCTTCATGACTTAGAAATGGTAAGGGCCAAACAATCAATGTTTTCTTTCAGAACTGAAAAAGGTAAGGTATCCCAGACAGCTGGTATGGAATGGATGAATCAATGTGTTTTAACATACTACCTGTTCCTCCTGTTCCCCAACCAGGTATCTAAAACACACACATATTCATTCCATTGTAAAGAGGGGGTAAAAATACCAACAGGCCACAACCTACATAAATTCTTAGTAAAAGCTAAGAATTCTCTTAAGTTCACAAAGATGAATTTAGCAGCAGTCAAAGTGCATATAACACTTGAGTTAAAACAGACATGTTAGGCTCCTTGAGGACTTCAGCATTTTTTCATTAATTTTTTTTGGAGGTAGTTGTTTTACAATGTTGTGTTACTTTCTGCTGTACATCAAAGTGAACATCAGATATATATATACACATATAGTTTTTGGATTTCCTTCCCATTGAGGTCACCACAAATGACAGATGTATGAAATGTGTTGCCTAGAAAGGTAGTAAGGACTTCACTATCGTTTCCTAAACAAGCCATTAGGATATATGGAACTCAACAGGTTAAAACCTTCTGAAATGTGTTCCATATCTGGACACCCATTTGTACCCATTTCTGAAGTACCTTGTTGCCTGACCATCACAAAAATTAGGTGTCTTTGCCTTTGCTGCATTCTGCCTATGATGTAAAAAAAAAAAAAAAAGAATTTCCATTTATAGTCTTTTCCAGAGTTTCTCAGGACAGAAAGTATAAGCTTCCTTGAATTTACAATAAAATGATGTATGATAACATTTATGTCTACTTTCCAATGAACCTTTGTAAAAGAATTTGGTATAAGACTTGCTTTTGTTGTAATATAGCATCTGGCAGCCTGAGGTCTGTAGAAAAATCCCGTGCCTCTGATTACTAGAAGAGATATTTTACTAAACAAACACACCATTGAAGGTGATGTCATAGCTAGCTTTCTGATAAGTTTGAATATGTAAAGTGTTCTGAAAACTAAACTTAGGCAAAATAAAATTAAATAGTCAGATTTAGACAAAACAGAATTAGATAGCTAAAGATGTAGCAATAAGTAGAATAAACATGTATTTCAAGTAGTTATTTTAAATATATGTCTTTTCACTTAGCAATTTTACATCTTGGAATTTTGTGTGAAGAAATTAAAGAACAGTGCACGAAAACTGAAATATAAGAAAAATCACTTCTATACAGCTCACAACAGTGAAAACTGGTAGTGCCCTGTGCCTTTCGAAAGATCATTATTTAATAAATTATTGTACATCAATGTAATGTAATCATTTCCATCATTAATGATAATATAACACAGAATGATGTCCATCATACACATTAACTGAAAAAGCAGATTACAAAATCAGTATAATAATCTAATAGCATTTTTTCTTAAACTATATACGTAAAGAAAAATATCTTGAATGATAAACACCAAAGTATTAGAAAAGATTATGTCTGGAGGGTGTAATTAGGAGTTATCCTTGTTTTTCTTTGTATAATTTCTGCTAATGATGTACCCAATTTTTATATTCAGACAAAGGAAAGGGAAATAAAAGAAAGCATCATATTTCTATCTTAAATCATAAAACTAGAAAACAAGCTTGCAAAAAATCACAGACTGACTATAAACCAGTTGGTAACTCTCAAATTCACAAACTCAGGTTTTCAGATGAGCTGTGCTTCACATCTCAAAGACTCCCATCCCTCTGAATTCATTCAATCCTTGATTTTGGTAGTGTGAAAAAATGATCTGAACTAGAGGAAATTAATGAATTCTTTCCATTGTAGAAGATGTTCTTTGTCTTCCTAACTTACCAAGTTACTTTTCAGGTCAGTCGCTCAGTCGTGTCCGATTCTTTGCAACCCCATGAATCTCCGCACACCAGGCCTCCCTGTCCATCACCAACATTATTTCAGACTTCAAAGATATTTGCTGTGTTTACTCTCCCCTCCTGTATTTCTTGTTTCTGGTAGGCAATTCTAATACGCTTGCTATCTAGTTATTCCAGGTTCCCACAGAATAAGTAACCAACAGTTGATGAAGACCACCAGAGTGGTCATAATGACAAACTGTAAAGTTATCCTCTTCAAACTTCCCTGAATCTTTGAACAATTTTTCAAATGTCTGTCCCACAGAAGCAAGTATGTTCCTCTATGTGGTCCTCTATGTGGTTCCTCTATCTGCTTTCTGTGTGTGTGTGTGTTTTGTTTCTTGGTGTTTTTAAAATTGAATTATAGCTGATTTACAATATTGTGCCAAACCCTGGTGTACAGCAAAGTGACTCAGTTTTACACACACATACGTTCTTTGTTTAATATTCTTTTCCATATGGTTTATCCAGGAGATGGATATAGTTCGCTGTGCTATAGATATACCACTTCCTGGTGGCTCAGAGGTTAAAGCGTATAGAGTAGGACCATATTGTTTATCCGTTCTATGCTGTTCTGGAGGAACAACTCTCAAAATGAGTTCAAGACAAAAACATTTTTATTAATGGTCTGGCTTCCTCTTTACACTTCCTCTAGGATATCACTTGTATCTCTAATTGCAGTAAAAAGTGCTGAGTAATCCCTAGTGAAACAGGGATTCAAAGATAGATCACTAGTGAATGCTAAAGCCCTTATGTGAAAGTTGAGGGTAGGGAAGTGCTAACAGAATAATGTAAGGTTTCAAGGTATTATTCTGCAGACTGCTTGTTAATTGCAAGTGGGAAAACTTACTTTTACTATGGAGAAATCCTGTGGGAATCACCTTAACCAAGAGATCAAATTTAACTTTATTACTAGTGGGATTAGCTGACATTATATGCCTTTTGATTTGAAGTAATAAGAAGTAACAGTATTGCTTACAGAGTATTCCTGCTTAAAATTGTTTAATTTAAAAATAACCAAAGCTTTAGATCTAACTTCTAGTTCACTGGAATTGCAGAGGACAAAGGCACAGATTAACTCAAACCAGGAGGAAACAATCAGAGAAATCCAGACTGTAAGCCATTCTACAAAGCAATTGGCCTGGTCTTTTCTAAAAATCAATATAATGGAAGGAAAAAATGGTAGGGGACTACTCTAGACATAACAAACAAAGGCAATATGGACCCTTTATTGGATATTGGTTTTTAAAAAAGAGTTATAACAGACACTTTAGTGACAATTGGGAAAATTTGAATTTGAATTGGATATTGGGTGATATTACAGAATTATATTTTTTAGTGTGATATTTTAAGTGTATTTTAAGTGTGATAGTGAAATCATAGCTACATAAGAAAATATGCTTATTCTTAGAAGGTGAAAACTGAATTATTTGAGGGAAAGACTTATGTATGAAATTTACTTTCAGATAATCCCTCTCAGAATGAAAGAGAAAATAAGAGAGTAAGAGAGAGGACAAACAAATATGGCAAAATATTAATAACTGTTGACTTTAGATAATGGGCATATGAACACTCATGTTATTATTCTCTCAACTTTCTGTTGTTTGAAATTTTTCATAACAAAAAGGGGCAAAAGGGAAGGTTGAACCAAAAAAATCAAGCCTTTTATAGTAATTCTTGGCATTCTGATTGTATTTGTAAACGTGTATCATAAAGATAGGGTATTTAGAATTTTTCTTTTGTGGTTCATTTAAAACTGCTTCAGAGAAAATATTCTTTTGAATATTTTTGTAAGTTTGAATATTCTTGTAAGATTGTCTCTCTCTTGAGGGATTCATGGATTTTTACTTTCCCAGTCTGTCTGTAACCTCGTATAAAGCTTCTGGAACATTTTGGATTAATCATTAGTAAACATTTACTAAACACTTCCTAGAGTTCAAGCACTCAACTAGTTACCATAGGCTTCACAGTGTTCAGAGTAGATTCTGTCACAGCCTGAGGTGTCAGGAAAAAGATTCTGTTCTTTATCCAGTAATGAGATTATTTTAAATGATCTCAACAGGAAATTCAATAAATGATGGATATGTTCTAGGTATAATACTCAGTACTCCTTGCCAAGACTGACAGAACTGTAGGGAATGTTTACCCAGCACAGAATAAGAATCTGCTAGGGTCACTCTGTCCTTTGGCCATAAATAAGTTAGGTTCAAGCTCTAGGCCATGATTTGTGGAAAGTCCAGCACCTCACAGAGTTTGCTGTGAACTCCTGGGCACCATAGATTCTCATTGTCACCTCAGACTCTCCTCATCTTCTGCCAGTGAATTCATTCAGTTCTTGTCCCATCCATGTCAGCTCAGACCCACTCCTTGATTTTTGTATATGAAAACAAGGATTTAATGATTTATGGAAATTTTCTGAGATGTCATGTGGTCCATAGCATTAATTATATGTTGGAAGGGGAGAAAGGTAAAGCTGAAGGAAAAGCAGCCAAGGAATTAAAACCTTCACAGATCATTAAAGAGTCCAGATCTTATCCTGCTTCCTTATCTTTAGGTTGAGCCTTTCTGGAAAAATGTCTTTCTATCCTTTGACATCTAGATTCCAACTGCTTTTTAGGAAACTCTATCATTTTAATTTCTCTTTCAGGAACCATCTCTGCTTTCCCAACAGTACAAGTCCCACACCTAAGAAATGCAGGATGAATTAATCCCTGGATCACCCGCCAGTTAATTCTTAGAGAATTTTGCCTTTTGAATCAAGCATAATTTTAACTTTGGTTGGGAGGTGGGTGGAAGGTTCGGTGCTGAGGAGATGGAGGATATGGCGAGAGGCTTTGGCATTCCCAGCCAGGCGAAATAGTTTATGATGGACAAGACCTCCATCATAGTCTTATCCCCAGTGGAGACCTTCCAAATTACTCCTCCAACTGTACGAACAAATTCACACACTTCTCAAAGATGAACAATAACTTTCTAGAAGCAAGTTGTCAATCCCATGAGATAAAACTTTTTCTTACCTGCCTTTTTAATTATCAAGGCATTCTTTCTCACAATGAAATGAATATTTCTTATTACAAAAATAGTGATTTTTAAAATCCTTCCCCTACCAACTGCCCCAAACAATACATGCCCCCCAATACCATGAGCATACACAACCTCACACCACAAGCACATACACACCCCCACTTTCCACCCCACCCACCCACCACACACTGTTTTTATTTGAGCCTTTTTAAGAATTGGAAATAGACCTGGGTAGCTCTTTTGGTTATTCCAATACCCAAACAAAACTTTGCAGTCATGACCAATAACTACTTAAACTGTTAATAATTTCTTAGACAGGGCTTTCCTCAGTTTCGATCTTGAAGGGGAAGGAAGAGGACAAATTATTTTATTAAAGCTATTGGAAGGCATGGCTGTGATTCAAGAACAGTAATAGGAGAATAACCTGAAAAGTGGTCAACAGACTGAGAATCAAAATGACCATATTAGAAAGTGGTGAATGAGAAGGTCAGTTTGCAGAACCCTGAAGAATTAATAGATTATGAGGGACTGGTGAAGTAAAAATGAACAGAGTTTTTACACAGTCTATAAGAGAAACAGGGAGAAATAGGATAGCAACATGGCCCATCTTGTTTGGTTATCACCCAATACTTCCATGTACATGAAGCCATATACTTAGCCAAAAATAATTAAATAAATAATTTTGGGCATCTTTATAATTTAAATTACAAATCAGCCCTTGAGCATAGAAAAACTATATTCCTTTTTGAACCTGAATGAGATGTCCTGTCCCTTTCCTGACTTTGTACTGAGAGGCTGAGAAACTGACCCCGTGGTGGGTGCCCAGTATGACACTATATAAAGAGACTGAGGTGTGTGAAGTAGTAAGAGAAACCTGATTTATCCTCATTTTTCTGGACAGCCTCAAAGCAGCCTGTAGCTTCTGAGTAAATGACTTGAAGCTAGCTAGTGTGGGCCCTGGCAATTCTGAAGAAACTCTTAAGCAGTCCCAGAAGTGAAGATTGGATCAATTTATTATACACAGTGAAATGCTACCTGACCAGTGAAGGAGGAGCTGGGTGCCCAGGCACAAGCAGAGGCCAGGGTCTAATCCTGCCTTCCTAGATATCAAGCAAATTCTCCAAAGGGTGTGAGGGAGATTCGGGGCTATACCTTCTTGTCTGCCTGGAAGGGTTGGTACTCTCCCCGCAAGAGCTTGCTATTTATACTTTCTTTTCAGAAATAATCATAGCTACTTCTGATATAAAGGCAATTTAATGTTCTGCTAAAGTTCTGAGATTATTAAAACCATTTTCCTAATGTCTTTATTATAATAGCTATCATTCTGATCATCCCACTTGTAACATTATTGTTTCTTAAGATTTCTAATGCATCTTAATCAGACATATGGTTTCCTAAGTTAACCACTTTTGAGGCAATTTCATAAAGATTATATTACTCAGAACCCTTATTTTAAATCATATATTAGGTAAATGTCTGAAAATATTGAGTAAGTGAACAAGGCTACAACTTTTATTTGTATTTTCTTTTACAAATAAAATTGTGAGGAGTTGGCTAGAACATCAGAGAAGGCAATGGCACTCCACTCCAGCACTCTTGCCTGGAAAATCCCATGGACGGAGGAGCCTGGTAGGCTGCAGTCCACGGGGTTGCGAAGAATCAAACACGACTGAGCAACTTCACTTTCACTTTTCACTTTTATGCATTGGAGAAGGAAATGGCAACCTCCTCCAGTGTTCTTGCCTGGAGAATCCCAGGGACGGGGGAGCCTGGTGGGCTGTCATCTATGGGGTTGCACAGAGTCGGACACGACTAAAGCGACTTAGCAGCAGCTAAAACATGCAGGAGGTTTGTTTTCTGTTATATCCTAATGGCAAGCAGATAACAGGAAGGTGTAACATTTTTTCAAGGTAAATAGTGTTGAATATGCTTGAAGAGGGGGTTAGTTGCCTAGAGAGTACATAGTTGAAAGCAAATATTTTTCTAACCTTCTGAAGGTTTCAGTGATTCCTATTAATAATTCAAATATATTTTTGAAATAGCAAGCTCTATTATTGTTTACTCTCGTTCTAGGTAAATGGGCTCAAAGTTTTAACAGTTTTGACTTTTAAAAGTATATTCTGTCATCTCCAGATTTTTCACAGAAAAAAATGTGCACACATATGGGGTTCAAAATATAGCCTATTAGATGCAAGGGTATGCAGGGTCCAGTGCTGAAATAATCACTGAGATCATTGACGCTTTAGCTGAACTTAAAATTAAAATTGAAGTTTATCTGTTGCTAAGTATATAGCATAAAATTTACAGATTAAAAAGTATCTTGACTAAGTAATCTTTATTTTAAACTAGTAGCTTCTGGAAAACCCAATTTTAAGATTCAGACCTAGATCAAATATGGTGAAATAAATAGAACTTACTATTAGTGTTTCATTAGAAATCAAAATTCAATAAAATGAAAAGTGACTGTTATTTGCAGACTACTTTTACATTTTATAATTCTACCTTCCTTTTGTTTTCTCAACAAACATGGCTTATTTCTACTCTAATATATTTAAAACTATGCACATATGTAGGGTGCTTTGATCTTTGCTCAATCTGAAAATAACTCCAAAATTGCAAGATTGAAATAGGCCAAAATTGCAAGATTGAAGCAGTCCTCAATTACTGAATATTTTGCAACTCACTGGATATGGCATATATCTGTAAATGTGAAAATATGTGTCTAATGTTATTGATGGAGTGTTTACATTAATATTTAGAACAGGAAAATAGAGCCACATTGCAATACCTACCATGTTATTGGTGTTTGTTACCTCCACTTTTCAGATGCAAAAGGAACCAAGTCCAGTGAATACACAAGACTGTTTTCATGAACCCTAATGCTAAACTTATGTGTCTCAGTAGTATCAAATTTGGACTTAGGTCATTGAATTCTGTGGCTACAGAGCCAGGTAAAATATAGGGAAAACTTTATGCTTAAGGATAGACAGAGCGACATGGTTCTGAACAGTGGTAATTATTCAATTACAATTTTTTTAGGAAAAGCATACCTGCCTGATTATTAGGCAGGTATATTATCAGGCAGGTATAGACTGCCTGATTATTAGGCAGGTATTATTATCAGGCAGGTATAGACTGCCTGATTATTAACAGGAAGTTGGGGATGGGATTCTACTAGAAGAAAGGGAAAAATACTATTTTCTTGACATTTTTCGCTAGGTTCAGGAGAAACAACTCAGTTTACCATGAATAAACTGGCTCTCTTCCATTTGAAAATATGTCTTTTCTAGGCAGGTCAGCTTTTCATAAGACTTTAGGACAAGAAATTGGATTCCTGTGTTGGGAAGAACACTCTGGGCTTCTTAAATATCTCTAAGGTCAGACAGTATGATAAAGGGGCCATCACTCAGAAATGTAGTAGGACCTCAAGGCCATTTTGGTCCCAGCCCAGACTGACCACTAGCAGAGCCTGCAATAATCTAACCCTGAAGTTGTCCTGCTGGGCAGCTCTATACCTGAAGATTTAACCAGATACTATTAAGGCACTGTTTTTCATCTCTTGGTTAGAGAGAATTTTAATGAAAAATTATTTAGTAAAAACAAACTTTGAAAAGAAAACAGTGAGAGTTTTCAACTGAAGATACTCTTATCTCAGTGAGAAAACTTCTCAAAAGATACTGAAAAGAGCAGGATTGATGATGCTCATTCGTACATCCATTCATTCAACAAATAACTACCAGTGTGTCAGCTCTCAGCCAAGTTTCAGGTGCTGTGTGGTGAAGGAAATACAGTCACTGCCTTTATGGGAGTTAAGGCTTAGTCCTAACATTCTGCTAAAGATGTTAAAGTATTACACTCAATGTTTGAAGATGCATACACTATCTTGAAAATGTTAGGTCAATGCATTGGCTCCGCCACTGCCCCCTCCCCATCACCAATTCCATGCTGTATTGCTTTATCTTAAAACAATGTGTGTGAGTGTGTATAATTATAGTTCATCTTGTCAATAATGGAACCAGTTTTCCCCTGTTTAAGTGAAGATTTTGCAGGAGAAATGTGATTTCTGCCTTTTCCTTTGGTCTCTAGCAGAGTAGGATGCATTTTCTCATCAGAAATGCATTCTCTGGCATTAAAACATGTATAATATCATATAAGAACGAATTGCCAGTCTAGGTTCGATGCAGGATACAGGATGCTTGGGGCTGGTGCACTGGGATGACCCACAGGGATGGTACAGGGAGGGAGGTGGGAGGGGGGTTCAGGATGGGGAACACGTGTACACCCGTGGCAGATTCGTGTTGATGTATGGCAAAAACCAATACAATATTGTAAAGTAATTAGCCTCTAATTAAAATAAATAAATTTAAATTTAAAAAAAGAAATGCATTCTTATTTCTCATCAGAAAAGAGGAGAAAGAGCTCAAGGTTAGCGTTCTTATCTTTTTTTCTTGTCACTTATTGATTCAATTCAAGGAAATTGTTACAAATTGGTTAAACTTGTTTTTACTTTTAATGCAGTAGTGTACTCATAGTAACTATAAATGTCTGATGATTATATTCATATAAAACTTACCATTGTGTGGGCAGCAATTCTCAGTAGGCAAGAAGAGGATGAGCCACATCTAGTGCTTGCCCTCTAAGTGCTTAAAATGATGAGAATTTAATCATTATAACTAGAGAAGAGTCAAGGCCTTTTTACTAGAAAAAATAAAGAAAAACTACAAATACTTATTATTCAAGATATTTTCTGTAAAGAATTATTTCACAAACTGTTCTAAAGTCAATTATACTCTAATTAAATGCATAAGAAATCAATTTAAGTTATATCATTGGTATACAAGGATATGTAACAAAGTTAAACAGGTAGCTTTACTGTAGGATTCAGTATATTAATTGCTCAAAGGATACTAATATGCTAGATTTCCCAAACTAATTTGACTGTAGGATCTTTTTTTTTTTGGAATACTTATTAACTTCAGCCTCACAACACCTGTTCCACTGAATAGTTTGAGAAATGTTGCTATAAATTTTATTTCTTTGAATAGTATCCCCTAGAGTATTATTCTACACAATCTAAAGGAAAATGAAATAGATCAGCAAGCACACCACAAAAATCACAAACAAATATGAATTACACAGTTTCTTAAGGCTGTTTAAATATTATACTAAGAATGTAAAAAACATCATTTTGCAGCAAAGAGGAATTCTTTAGGAGTCATTAACCTAGGTTTTGATCTGGACTCTACCTAATTTACTTTAGAAGTCACTTACCTAGGCTTTGATATAGACCAAATGACTGTGGTAGAGAATTTGGGCTTCCCTCATAGCTCAGCTGGTAAAGAATCTGCCTTCAGTGGGATCGAGAAGATCCCCTGGAGAAGGAAATGGCAACGCACTCTAGTATTCTTGCCTGGAGAATCCCATGGACAGAGGAGCCTGGCAGGCTACAGTCCATGGGGTCACAAGAGTTGGACATGACTTAGTGACTAAACCATCACCACCAAATGACTGTGGGAAAGTGTGTCAGTTCTCTAGACCTTAGTTTTTTCGTCTGTTCTATGGGAATATTAATATCTATTTTGATGACCTTGCTGGATGATTGAAAATCTCAAACAAGTTCATGGGTGTGAAATAACTTTCAAAATTCTCACACAGAAGGACTATTATTTTCCACCAAAAATACTATGTGTCATTGAATGTCCTGGGATGACAAAAGACTTTAAATGTGCATAATTAATCAGTACAGACATATTAATTTTGACATTTCACTGGGTAAAACAAGAGAATAGTCTATACTATTTCAGCTATTTTACATGTAGGAAAAGTTAAATACTGAAAAGTAAAGTTATTTTCTCTGATTTTATTGGGCAGAATGGGGCAATAACATCTATTTCAGCTTCTGATTTCAAGAAAGAAACAAAAACAGGATTACTTGCACATATGGTACCCAAACTGTTCTGGAACTCATTCATCTGGTAGTATTTGGTCAAGTGTCATTCTGCTTGTTAGCACCATTAGCACAGAAGAAATTGATTACTCCAGTTGGACTGTTAATCCATTTGACTCAAAGTTAGAATTGACATTGTTTTCCAACCATTCTATCTGTTAATTTATAGGCATCATTCCCAACACTAGGAAATCTCAGGTCCCCTAAAATCTAACATAATGTTTAATATAAAACACAAATGACTTGACTTTGGGGTATATAAAATAAGTGTAACAGATAGCAAGTTTGGTCTCAGTACAATATGCCTGTTTGCATGTGTGCATGCTAAGTGGCTTCCCTCATGTCCAACTCTTTGGTCTATAGCCCAGCAGGCTCCTCTGTCCATGGGATTCTCCAGGCAAGAATACTGGAGTGGGTTGCCATGCCCTCCTCCAGGAGATCTTCCTGACACAGGGATCCAACTTGCATCCCCTGTGACTTCTGGATTGCAGGTGGATTCTTTACCACTGAGCTACAGGGGAAGCCCATGTCTGTGTATGAGTGTGTATACATATATATAATATATGTATTTTACCTGTATATATATATATAAAGTAAATATAGTAAATATATATATGTATACCGTTTAAAAAAATATATATATGGAAAGTGCTTGAAATTTGGTATAAAAATTTAGTTACCAATGAATATGATCTCCTGTTAATTCGAATTACTTGAAATTTTTTTTACCAAACTTATGCAAATTATTTTTAAAGAGGTTAATTTTTACTTCCTTGAGGCTTAACTCTAAGTTGCAATTCCGAATGATATCATTATTATTTTAATAGAAGTATAGTTGGTTTACAAATTCTATTAGTTCCAGATATACAGCATAGTGATTCATTTTGTTCAGACTATATTCCATTATAGGTTGTTGATATCATTATTAAGTTACAATTTATTCTATAGTTACTATTTTTTCTCCCCCTTCCCCCTTATATTCACTCTTCCTACTAACTTATAGAACTCTTGGCTTAATATTTAGTTTATTCTGCATAATGGTATAAATCTAAGTGGTTTTATGAGTTTATCAACTCAACTTTCAATCTTTATTTTCTCAACTTTTGGTGTTCACTGAAATATAAAAAAGGAAGGCCAGTTCAGTTCAGTTCAGTCGCTCAGTCGTGTCCGACTCTTTGCGACCCCATGAATCGCAGCACGCCAGGCCTCCCTGTCCATCACCAACTCCCGGAGTTCACTCAGGCTCACATCCATCGAGTCAGTGATGCCATCCAGCCATCTCATCCTCTGTCGGCCCCTTCTCCTCCTGCCCCCAATCCCTCCCAGCATCAAAGTATTTTCCAATGAGTCAACTCTTCGCATGAGGTGGCCAAAGTACTGGAGTTTCAGCTTTAACATCATTCCTTCCAAAGAACACCCAGGGCTGATCTCCTTCAGAATGTACTGGTTGGATCTCCTTGCAGTCCAAGGGACTCTCAAGAGTCTTCTCCAACCCCACAGTTCAAAAGCATCAATTCTTCGGCACTCAGCCTTCTTCATAGTCCAACTCTCACATCCATACATGACCACGGGAAAAACCATAGCCTTGACTAGACAGACCTTAGTCGGCAAAGTAATGTCTCTGCTTTTGAATATGCTATCTAGGTTGGTCATAACTTTTCTTCCAAGGAGTAAGCGTCTTTTCATTTCATGGCTGCAGTCACCATCTGCAGTGGTGCTATGTAAAAAAACATTAAATCACCTAGTTGATTAATTTCAGACAGTAAACTTGAAACATTTTTGTTTATTTGAACTTAATTTTCTATTTGTTTTATAATCATGGCTAAAGCGTGTATAAGCCAAACATATTTTCAATACCCAGTCTCAAATTCTTGTGCTGAAAAATTAGATTCTATATTCTACTAACATTATTATATTATTGCTTAGTCAATATCTACAAGCCAGATACATTTTTTTTAACGAATTGACTTTATTTTTTTCAGAACAGCTTTATAGGTTCACAATAAAATTTAAAGGAAAGTACAGAGTTCCCATGAACCCCTGCTGACAGATATATACTACCTCCTCCACTCTGGCCATTCCCCACCAGAGTGGTACAACTGACTTGTTACAGCTAATGAACTTACACTGACACGTCCCAATCTCCCAGAGTCCATAGTTTACATTAGGGTTCACTCTGGGTGCTATACGTTCCATGAGCTTGGACAAACATATGACATGTATCTACCATTGTAGTATTACACAGAGTAGGCTCACTGCCCCCAAAATTCTGTGCTCTGCCCCCACTAAGCCCTGGCGACCACTAAACTTTTTATTGTGACCATAATTTTCTTTTTCAGACTGTCACATAGCTGGAATCATCCAGTATGTAGCTTTTTCAGATTGGATTCTTTCACTTAGTAACATGCACTAAAGTTTCTTCCATGTCTTTTCATGACTTTGATAGTTCATTTATTTTTAACACTGAATAATATTTCTTTGTCTGGATGTACCAGAGTTTATCCATTTCCTCTGGAAAGACATTGTGGTTGCCACCAAGTTTTGGCAATTAAGACTAAAGCTGCTATAAACCTTTGTGTGGAAATTTTTGTGTGGATGTAAGTTTTTAGTTTATTTTGGTAATTATCAAGAAGCATAATTATTCAGCTGTATGATATGTTTTAGTTTCATAAGAAACAGCCAAACTGTGTTCCAAAGTGGGTATCATTTTTCATCAGCAGTGACCAAAAATTTCTTTTGCTTTAAGTCACTGTTAGCACTTTAGGCTGTGGCCATCCTAATAGGCATGTAATGCTATCTCATTGTTTTAATGTGCCATTCCCTAATTTTTTTATAAACATTCACAATCTTTTCATAAGCTTTCTTGTCGTCTATACATCTTTCTTAGTGAGGTGACTGTGAAAAGACTTTTGCCTATTTTTAATAGTGTTATTTCCTCATTGTAATGTTTTAAGAATTCTTTTTAATGTTTTGAATAACAGTCTTTGTCCGTTGTGTCCTTTGCAAATAATTTCTCTTTATTTATGGCTTGTCTTCTCCTTCTATTGACCAGATACTTTTCTTCTGTGGAAATATTAGCTGTATTTTTCATGTCATTTGTGATATATTATTTCATCCAACTTAAAGACATCCAGTATTTTCGACAAGCAAAAAGTATTTATAAAATTTTAAACACAGAGTTGATCCATGGTTTCTTGCCAGATAATCACTGTATATGCTAACTTGACTATTTCTAATCTATTTTCTTAGTTTATTTTAGACATGTTCATTGTCTTGAGTTAGGTTTCAAGAGATATTTTGTAAGATATCCATAATTTCTTTCACATAGAACTTGAGTCAAATAAATAAATCTTTATGTTTAAAGTTATTTCAGATAACCAGTGGTAAAATATATACTGTAGGCTAGAGGTACTCCAAGGGTTTTATATGTGTTATTTCATTCAGCCTTCAAAACTCTATGAGACAAGAACTGTTATTATTATCCACACTTTATGGATGAGGGTATTAGCAAGAAAGAAAGTAACTTTCTGGAGGTCATATGACAGTTCCTGGGCTGCAAAAAGTATTGTTCATACTCCAACAGTATAGTCCAGAAACTTGGGGCTGAACTATTCCATCCCATTAATAGTGGGTCATATTTCTCCTTCTGCAACATTAAAAGTTGTGATTGTTCGTGGCTGGTAGTATCTCCTTTAGTTTTCTATCTGGGAGGTGATGATCAGTTTTTAATCAGTAATTTTTTTTACAGAGATTAAATTTTAAGGAAAGAGCTGAGGAGGAAGAATAGGTTACTTCATAAATTGTACAGGCAAAAGTTGAAAGTTATTTTTTTATTAACTCATTTAGAAAAAAATATGTGTATTAGTTAATGACTCAATTCTTGGGGATGACGTTAAGAATTTATTTTTAATCTCTACATTAAAGAATTATCATTTATCATTTCTGAAATAATTAAATAGCCAAAGAGTACAATTTGAGTAAAAGCAAAATCTTAAAATACATATGGTAAATGTTGCTTAATGGCTTCTTAGCTCATTTTATAATTGTTGTTACACTTCACTTAACATTTTTCTGGTCTTTCTTCGGTAATTAAGTCCTTCTGGCTTTCCATACCATTTAAGTAATAGTTTTTTTTTTACTGTTTTTCATTAAATTAACAAGAAAAAGATGTTTCTTTAATACAAGCAAATTATTTTTCACAGGGTTAACAGGAATAGGATTATATCCTTCAGGAAATTTATGAGTAATTTTCCTATCCAGTGATAGAATAGATGAGAGGAGCAATGCTCAAATGTCTCCTCTTTCCTCTTGTCACGTTAGGATTCATTAGATGCCAAAATTCAAAATGCCTCCCATGAAGAAAATAAAATCACGTGTGTGGATGGTCAGCTATCCAAGGAAGAGCAACGGGTGCAGGAACAGGAAACTCAGTTTGATGAGAAAATGGTTTGAGTCACTGAAGATATAAATAAATCCAAGTACAATCTAAGACCCTAATGGGAATGAAACATAGATACCTAAAAATGTCTCCCTCACAATATTCTCTAGTTAGTACATGTGTGATACATATCAGCTAGTGATTCATTAAATGAACAGATCACTATGTTTAGCACCTAGTAAGTGTAAGATACTATCTTATTTTTAGCACTGAACTATATAGACCAGGTATCAGTTTAATGAAGCCTGCAGTCTGGTGAGGAAAGGGAGAGACAAATAATAAACAGATCATCAATAAATGAATAAGGTGATTTCAGATGGTGATAAGTATAAAAAAATAAAACAACATGAATACATAGTGACTGATGGCCAATTTAATACATAAAATGTCATTATTTATATTATTTATTCCATGTTTATACCACATATATAGAACTAAAATACACAAATGCTTAAAATCTAGCTTTAGAAATAAAACATTGAATCCTCTGTGTACCCTGCTGATCTCAGCTTCTCCCCTACCACCACATCTAGAATTTGCCACCAGTTTTTAAGTTTGTATTTGTCATTGGCTTGATTTTCCTAGTGATTTTAGCACACACATATATACCTGACAACAGATTGTCTAGTTTAACATACTTACAATGTTACAGAAATGAAATCATAGCTTTTTCCATTTGTTTGCAACTAGATTTTTTTAGGTCTACATTTTGTTTCTGATATTCATCCATGCTGATGCATATTCATGCATTTTCAATGCAATGTATAATATTCCTGTGTGTGAATTCATCACAGTGTATTTATCCATCTTGCTCTCTGTTGACATTTGGAATGTTTTCAAGTTGTTTGTTCTCTTCTTGTTTCTATTACAGCTACAATAGTGCTGATTATTTTTAAAATCAGACTTTTAATGTGATGCATATGTGTTTCTCTATGGGTATGTCCCTATATGTGGAATTTCTGCATCACAGGGTACGTGTATTCAAATTTTCTAGAATCATTTTTGTTCTTCAGGTAGTACCTATGCACACTAGAAATGTGACTGTTTGAACACAGAATGTTCCACACAAAGAGAATACAAGCAAAGGCCATACAGTAGGATGAGCTTGGTTGTTCTAAGAAGAGAAAGAAAGGCTAAAAAGCTAAAACATAGCAAGAAGTCTAAAAGCTGGGACAGGGCTAGATCTAATAAAATCTTTTGGACATTTGAAATAGTGATCAGGATGAGAAGCACATGATTGTATGTACTATACCTAATTGTCAGTAACCTTAAAATATATATACATTAATTTATATCAATAATATAGTTGATAATTAATATTAATGCATTATAACATAAATGTGTGTATTATATGTATAATATGTCATTATACAGTACAAAGATATAAAATAATTTATAACTTATAAAATAATAATTATATACATTTTACACTGCCACAGACTACATAGAACATGGAGACAGTTGAAACCACAGTTAGCCACTGGGAAATTTGTATTTTATGAAAACTCCAAGTTATGACACCAGAGTAAAGAGAGCCACGGAAGCAAGAGTGCTATGATTGTTGTTTGGCCATAACTTAGCAATGATTATTCCTGCAATATAAGATGCAATTGCTCTCTCCCAAGATGTCACCTCTAATCATCTCTTTGCTCTAAATGGCTTGGTGGTTGTGTACCTTGGTTAAGAATTAGCAAGCAGAGATTTGTTTCAGAGTAGAATTTTGCTTTCTTTATTCAGATGAGATGCTGATGGAGATGACTGGGGTTGACAGCTTCTCCCCACAACACAGCCCTTGGCACATCCAGAGAAATAGTATGAATTTATGGTCAGTTATTGGTTCCCAATCTGACCCCTTTACACAGAGGGTGGGGAGAAAACTGAAGAAAAAGGCAGACCACTTCAGATAGGTAGGTGGCAGATTTAATTTGCAAGGAAGCCTCCTCAGGAGGCTGGTCATGGGCAGCCAGAGGAGGAGTAGATTGTTGCACCTGCCTACTAGAATCTTGAAAGGGTACATAGAGACCTTACCTGGGTTTGGTCACAAATACCATCCAGATGGTCTCAACAGCATGTTGCTCTCAAGTCTGTGTCCTTGAAAATGGCTCCCACTGTGGGCACAGTGGGCAGGATGTATATTCCAAGGATAGTAAGTGGGTTAGGAGCCTCTGATAGCTCAGGTCTAGTTCTCAGAACAAGGTGGTCATGTCCTCTCAATTACCTCTTCCAACAGTTATTTAAACCTCCAATGTGTTTATTTTTCTCCATCAGATATGAGTTTAGGATGTTTTAAAAAACTCTTCATAGCAAAAATTAATTACTGATTAAACAACATCTACAGACTGAATACAGCAATATTGCTTGATTAATTAATGTGTCTACCTTGTATTCATAAAAGAAATAAGGCATTTAAGATAAAATAGAAAAAATAGGTAAACAAAAGGTGTCAAAGAAACACATTTCACTTTAAAGAAAAAATAAATCATCAATCTTAAATCTCTGACATTGCTGCTTGCATTTTGCAGCGCATTGATTGCACCATAACATCTTATGGAAAAACCCAGATAATTACATTCTCTGTTTTGAAGGACTAGAAAATACCCTGAAATTTAAGATATTAGCATTATTCTTAGTTTGTAAAATTATAATGTATTGTAGTACTTTTTTGCACCATAATGCTAAAGTACATAGTTACAACATTTAAAAAGATATTAAAATCTAAACTCCATATCTACCTAAAATATTAACACTATATCATTCAGTACAGTTCAGTCGCTCAGTTGCGTCTCACTCTTTGCGACCCCATGGACTGCAGCATGCCAGGCTTCGTCTTTTACCATTTCCTGGAGTTTGCTCAAACTCATGTTCATTGAATCAGTGATTCCATCCAGCTATCTCATCCTCTGTCGCCCCCTTCACCTCCGGCCTTCAATCTTTCCCAGCATCAGGGTCTTTTCCAATTCAGCTCTTCACGTTTGGTGGCCAAAATATCAGAGCTTTAGCTTCAGCCTCAGTCCTTCCAATGAATATTCAGGGCTGATTTCCTTTAAGATTGACTGATTTGATCTTGCAGTCCAAGCGGCCCTTTAGAGTCTTCTCCAACACAGCAATTCAAAAGCATCAATTCTTAAGCCCTCAGCCTTCTTTATGATACAAATCGCACATCAACATGTGACTACTAGAAAAACCATAGGTTTGACCATACAGACCTTTGTTGGCAAAGTAATGTCTCTGATTTTTAGTAGTATGCTATCTAGGTTTGTCATAGCTTTTTTTCCAAGGAATATGTGTCTTTTAATTTCATGGCTCCATAATCTATAGTGTACTCTTTTCTTTAGTAGGGTTTACATAAAACAAGTTTAAGAAAGAAAGAAAATTCAGATCATGGAAACTGAGCTTTAACAACGATGAAAAACACCTTTTTAAGAGACTTGAAAACTTGATTCTTGAAGAAGCAGACATGATTCTTCAAGATGTTTGATAGATGTAGCTTCCCAGTGACCCCCCTGATAATTGAAATTGCTTTACCATTCATCCCCAGTTATAGAAATAGCATTCCAGAAGTAGCCAGTATTTTTCATTCATGCAAAACTACAGCTAATGCCATAGACTATTAAATTGAACCAGGCTGTGTGTAAGGATGTGATGAGTAGCATCTACATATTCCCAGAACCTGAAGAAGCCCTCTTTAGACTGAGGGAAGACAAACCATGCATGATGGGGCCTGCATGAAATCAGAGCATAAGGGTGTCCCCTACAGGCCTACTGAGGTACAGAAAATTGTTGCCATGAAGAAGTGTAGGCTCCCTTTTCCCAGCTCTTTTGATTTTAACAAAAGGGACTGAAAAATCTGGATTTTTGTATAATAGTTTCCTTTTTCTAGATTCTTACAAACGATCTTTAAGACATTGCACACTATGTGGGCAAAACACATCACTAGCTGGATCTGGCCCATGAAGTGCCAGTTTAGAGGCTGTGATATAATTCAGCATGAAGATTTACACCTGCTGAAATCAGAGAAAGGGAGGATATGGGAATTAATTAGATTATTGTGAATAAGAGTTTCTTAATATATTTGGAAAGACCTCCACTTCAAACACTGCATATGAATAATGCATGATAATGAGCTGAATATTATTGTACTTTAAACATAAATGTACTACCACATTAAAATAGCTTCTAAATCCTCCTCTTGTTCTTAGTTGCAGAACAAATTTGCATGCCCCAATTACCAACATTCTGGTGTGCATTTAGCAGAAGAACACTTCTACAGAAGAATGTGTGTCATTCAGCGAAGAACGTGACATAACAGGCTTTCAAGCTACTAAACTGAACAATGAATTTTTAATTTTGTCAGCGACAAACATCAGCTATTCTCCAATTTGTTTAAGGAGTATGGGTGTCTTCCCACGTTTGCACTGTTTTTCTAATTTTTAAAAAAAGACCTTAGGAAAATGCATCATTTATGAATGCGGTTTTTCTATTTAGTTTCAGTAATATAGATTCCAATCAAAAGTGACATAATATACCCTGGACAATCTTACAGAAGCCATACATTGCCTATAGAAGTTGCAGGGTGAGAGTAATTATTCCTAAATGGTAGGTACTTCCCCATTACCTACAGATGGCATAAATAAATAAATACAATCTTACAACACTGTCCCCAGCTAATTTGGAAATATATAACAAATTGCCATGACCCAATAGCTACATTTACATTCTTTCCTACTTCCTACTCTTTTGCCTATATTCCTTTAAATTTATTTTCAGTAACATATAATTAATACTCAGCAGCATAACTGAATTTACTAGCAGTTAATTGTGTCGTCCCACTTAAATACATAGATCTTGATGATTCAGATACCATCTACACATATACATGTATTCTGAGAAATTTTGTGTTATAAATCCAAGTAGGATTATTAAAAAGGGGTCAAAGATATTAAGAATTATTGAAGACTCTATAATGACTCTTTGTATGGTTTCAGCCCTTCATTTATTCATCAACTATTTACTTAGCACCTGCTATAAGCCTGACTGGAGTACAGGTGTATATAATGTAAACAGTAAAGCTTTTATTACTTATACTACACATTTCCAAGATTATATTATTCTGCTATTATAGACCTACCAAATGAAGTACAAGTTGCCATATTATACCATTTGAAACCTGGTGCAACAGTACATGAGCCCATTCTGACATTTTCCCCTCCTCTTCTTCTATGTGTATGAATAGAATATTTACATTTGCAAGGACCCAGTGAATAAGGAAGTTCTTAAGGTTTGACTTCATCCAATAGTCATGACCTCATCTAGCTCTCATACGTTTTATATTTAATGAAGAGTAAAATCTTTCAGAGTAATAGTAAACCCATCCCTGATTTCTAGCAGGGTTCCGTTGGCCAGAATTGGATCACAGATATGTCCTGGCCAGAAATATTGAGCAAGCATCAACAGCATCTGCCACACTTACTTAACATCCTTTAACACCTCAGTTTAACATCCTCTCTTAAATGTTCATCTTCCCTCATACCACTCCTTTGAAATATCTTCTTCTTCTGACATCTCCACCTGTTAAAATCCTACATTTCAGTAGCAAACTGAAACTTGTCTTGAAGTCTACATATGCCTCTCCTTCCCAAAAGAACTCCTGTATTTTAAACATTCAGTCTGTCACTACCTTCTTTTCTAATTTTAGGCTTTGTTTAATAGTTATTAGCATGCATCTCTTCTTTTGGTATCAAATTATAGACATCTTTGAATGTAAGGACAGTTGTGTTGTTTTGGTCGGTTTTTTGTTTGTTTGTTTGTTTTTTGTTTTTAATGGCTTTAAAACCTTTTATCACCTTCCTAAATGATATAGGCACTGAACAAATATTTCTGAATAAAATTTTAAAAATTTAACCCAGAGAATTCTAAAAATATTTGAAGTGAGTTACAAGTCAAAACCTGAACAATATATGATAGATAAAAGGTCGTTTGTTTTTAACAACATTTTCCACATTGCAGGTGCTCTCCTCTTCCTTTAAATTCCCTGGGCCATAGAAGTGTTTTCCCCAGGTCTGGAAAGATCTCTACTGCTCATGTAATTCTCTCTTTTCTAAGTGTATGTCTAATACAGTGAGATTGTAATATCATGTATTGACAATAGCAGCCTTTACACTTCCCTGGTAGCTCAGCTGGTAAAGAATCTGCCTGCAATGCAGGAGACCCCAGTTCAATTCCTGCACTGAGAAGATCTGGAGAAAGAATGGTTACCCACTCCAGTATTCTGGCCTGGAGAATTCCATGGACTATTACATGGGGTCAGGAAGAGTCAGACAACTGAGCGACTTTTACTTTCACTTTCAGAAGCCTTTACACATAAAAATCAACAAAAGTAATCTTCGTTTTGAAATAGTGAGTTATATAAAAGAAGTTCATTCCTCACTTTCACTTACACAATCTTAGAAATATATATTATATAATATAAAAGCAGTTATATATACATATATAAAATATATATTTATATATATATATATATATAAACTTAAAGTTTTGAAGTAGTTATCAGCTTGCCTGGTAGCTCAGCTGGTAAAGAATCCACCTGCAGTGCAGGAGACCCCCATTCGATTCCTGGGTCGGGAAGATCCGCTGGAGAAGGGATAGGCTACCCCTTCCAGTATTCTTGGGCTTCCCTGGTGCCTCAGATGGTAAAGGAACCTGCCTGCAGTGCAGGAGACCTGAGTTTGATCTCTGGATTGGGAAGATCCCCTGGAGGAAAGCATGGCAACCCACTCCAGTATTCTTGCCTGGAATCCCCAGTGACAGAGGAGCCTGGCGGGCTACAATCCATGGGGTCCCAAAGGGTTGGACATGACTGAATGACTAAGCACAGCACCTATAAACTGATCAAGTGGTCTCTACTTGTTAATATTTTTAAATTTTACTTTCTACCTTAATCACCTCGTGACAATGTCTACATGCATTTGAAATAGTTGCTCATATTGAACATGCTGATCATGTGCACTATTTTTCAAATATTCTTCTAACATCTTGGCCATTGTATGTGTGTGCTTGCATTTCTCTGGAATGTTGAATTGTCCTCAGGCCTCTAAGTTAGAACATATTTATATTCCCAAATAAATTTCTCATCAGAATTTATCTCAGACAGATTAAGTTTTCTTGAATCTCTATAATTTATTCTTTGTAAACCATAGTCTTCAGAAAACAAGCACAGCTTGGTGTAGACTTATTCAGATCATTGCTATGTTGATGGATTTTTGTTTGTGAAATCTAGTTTTTAAAAATATTTTTGCATCAAGGACTGAGTGACTGATTTAAATGAAATACGCTCCCTGAGCCATTGGTATATTAAATGAAATCCAGATGTTCCTAAACTCTTTGGACAGAGTTCTTCTTCTCTTTAATGGATTCCCACACTTGGTTGCTGTTGTTTAGTCACTAAATCCTACACTACATATGGACAAAAGATTTATTTCAAAAACCCATTTCCTAGTTAAAAGTTAGCTGAGGAAAAAAAAAATCTCAAACATTTATTAGAATTTTTGGACCTCACAATGTGAATAGAAAATAAAATGATTATGAAGGAAAGAATATACATACAAAAACACCTCTGTATATCAGCTCTCCCATCAAAAATTTAAGAAAAGAAAGAAATTTATTATTTATCATACATCAGATGCAAATCAACTGACCAAAATAGGTCTAATTTTTGTATTTTTCTGAATTGCAAAATATGCAATGGTGGAAATAAAATTATTAGCTAAAACTCTAAACTATTTAAAGAAATGTAGAGCTAAACTTTTCATCTAGGCTACCCCAAATGCATCATATACTAATCACCTAGCAAAATATAATATCTACCTACCTACTTATCTGTCTATATACAAATACATAAATATATCATCTGAACCATATTTAGCATACTTAGGATTCTTCACCAGAAGGAAAGAAAAGCTGTTCTCAATTTCAATTAAACAACAAAATAAAGACGAATAGTACTTTGTTTATTAAATATGTAGTTTTTAAAGGACACATCACTCAGGCCTGGATAACAAGGTATTCACTGAGAATCCAGAGAGTTCTATCATATTATGAGATCACTTTTAAAACTTTCATGTTCAACTAAGAAATTCAGATAATTAATGTAGTATGATGCTCCTAAACCATCTACTTCTGTATACCCCCTGCTATGACTACTGTCTGTTAAACATACAAAAGCCAGTATGGTCATTTTTAAGAGTTTATCAAATCATTTTATTTATATGCTTATAAGTCTGCAATAGATTTTCATGCATATAGAGTAAAATGTGAATTCTTAGCCAGTCTCTACTAGATTCTGTATCATCTAGCCCTAGCTTACCTTTCCAACTTTACCTCATTCCTTTCATCTCCCTGCCTGACTACATGCCAGCCAGCCTTAAAACACCAGCTCATGTCTTTGTCTTCCACTTGGGCAACTAGGTTCTTCTAGTTGGTGACTTCTCCATCTATCTTCAAGTCTTAGTTTAAGTGGTTCCTCTTTGAAGAGGTTTATTTCTGATGCATCATTCTCTTATGTGTTCCTCAACATGTCATAGGACTTACCACAATTTGCAATTTTGACAAATTATGAAGGCTGCATTTTATGGACAATGGTCATGTACTTAGTATAAGCAAGATAACATTACAAAGACAATTTTAAACTCAGTTTCCCTCAGATTAAAAAAAAATATGTAGGAAGACATGGTGATAGTCATTCTCCCACACATATTTAAAATACCCATAGGTATAGATATATGTAGTGTTTTGGTTACAGAGAAAATTACACTGAAGACAACACATAGTCTGGCTGGAGATCTTATCTTTTTTCTTTATTTCTAATGTCAGTTCTACAGCTTAAAAATTACATTCACCCATCCATCCATGCTTATGCTCAGTCATGTTCAGCTCTTTGTGACCCTTTGGACTGTAGCCAGCCAGGCTGTTCTGTCTTTGGGATTTTCTAGGCAAGAATACTTGAGTGGGTTGCCATTTCCTCTTTCAGAGGATCTTCCCCACCCAGGGATCGAACCCATGGTCCTGCATGGCAAGTGGATTCTTTACCCCCTGAGCCATTAGGGAAGCCTAATTACATTATATTTATGCTTAATTTTTCATGATTTAACAATAGTAAACATCTTGAAATGCTTACAATTTCATTAAATATAAGTTGAGTTGAAGATGGTATATCACATTTACAAAATAAAAGTACAATATGTTGTAGAATATATGTTTTTTAAGAAACTTTGAACTTTGAAACTCAAGGATTTAAATTTTTTGAGTGCTATTTATATTTTTATGTTTATATGTTTTTGTGGAGTAGCATTTTCAATTATCAAATCTCAGTTGCCAAATGGTTATTTTTAAGTTTTTTGTTCCTTTAGCAATACTAGATTATAGTAGCTTTAAGTATTTGGACACAGTCAAATTATCAGTATAATTTGGATAAGAAATAATGGATGAATATAAATTTAATCACTTCATTTAAAAATGCAGATAACATGAGTGAATTCATCTAAATTTATTCCCATAAAAGCATCACTATTTTTCCGAATGCTATCTAATTCAACATGGTTATCTTTGTCATTTACAGAAAATGAACTACAACGTAGCCAAAATAAAATATAACTGTGATTCATTTCCATATGTGGTTAGTGGCTAATGGCAAAATTTTAAAGGTAACTCATCTTCAATGAATTATATTAGGTTATTAGAAAATTAAGAAGAATCTGAAACTATCATTATTCTTTAAGATGGCATATTTTTCTTCTCAAAGCAGAAATTAGCAGAAAGATCCCAGGCAGAACATGGTTCATAAAAGAGAGAGTTTATGCTTCTAAGAAAGTCAATATTAAACTGATTTTAAATAAATTTCTTTAAAGAGTGGTAGTATAATATACTTTAGGATACTACAGTGGAAAAATGAGATTGCATTTCTGTGGAATAAGGGGTGATTTTTCCAACTTAATCTAGGGCTCTCTGTCCTCAAATAAATTGTTCCATGGGTGACGTAAAGTCGTTTGGGCCTTTCTACACAGGGTTTTTCAAATCAAGCTTTTGTGAAAGAATATTACTACAAGGAATTTTAGTGAACCAGAAAGTGTAAATGAAGGATCATTGATGAAATGTGTTGAGAGGAGGGAAAAATGTGAAATGCTGCCGAACTAAAATGAACTTTGTTTTGTCTCCAGGGCAGTCCAGACTTAATGAAATGCAGCTATGAGTAGAATAAACCAGCCTTTGCATAGAAGGTTGACAGTGAAAGCACTTAAAAAGAAACCACAATGTCCCCAAGATAGAATCTCTGTTGTATATGTTTGTGTATATGTGTTTGTGTGTGTGTATAAAAGATTTTCATTTTCCTTCCTAAATACATCTGATATATTTGAAACATTTTTGTTCCTCAGTTATTGAGAGATCAAAAGCCCATCATTTTAATATCAACTGGCATAACTTGAATTTCTTTTTTTATTAAAAAAACTTGCCATTACTATGTCTTTTTTCAAAGACAAGACTTTGGTACTCTAGGTGGAGGCTGTTTATGTTTCTTTCTTTCAAGAAATGCTTGACAGCTGTTCCCTGGAGAGGAGCTCGGACTCTTTAAATTTTTATTAGGCTTCGGTATTTGAAATTTGGAGAGTAGACATTAGCCTTTGAGGTGCAGCGATTGATGGTATGAATCTTTTAAGCTGTAGTACTGTGAGAGAAAATTTTAGAGATTTGCTACAGACCATTTGTCAGGGGACAATGAGGCATTTGTGAACAGTATACAGTGAAAATATGCTTGCAAACTTTTCACTAGACAATGTAGGAAAATGTTACTGGTGTGTTTTTTAGGTTTCAGTGATATGTCAAATAGCATAGCTACTGAGGATGTAATGGATTTTTTTGTTTTTTTTTTACCATTTAGTTCTCATTATCACACAAGTCTCCTTGGCTAGAGCTGTTTTATATTATATAAGTAGAATATAGCACAAATTTTAATGAAAATAAGCAGAACATGCAAAGTGAATAACAATGTATCAAAATGAATAAAAAAATAAGAGTTGCAAGAGCTAGAGTGCATATGTGTGTTCATATTTGTGTGTGTGTGTGTGTAATACAAAAGAAGCCTTGTGTGATTTCCAGAGAGCAAAATAGACCTTAGTGAAATCCATTTTATGCACATACAGAAAGGAATCTTATTCCTTTATTTTTTTTTATTTACAATGTTTCCATCTTCATTTGTAATCTAGTATTTCCATGATAACATAAACTGGCAGGAGGCCAGATTCAAGGCACATGTTGATTATTTCAAATAGCAGGGTACATAGGCTGTGAGAGGAAAATTCACCAGCTTTAACCAGCCAAGGCATAAAGAGCAACGGTAAAGAATTAGATGAAAAAAAAGTTGTTTTTCTTTAAAAAAATACCATCATGCTCTGCTTCTCTTCTTCTCTAAAGCCTGTATGGGGTAAAAGCAGCTAAAACATTCTATATGCTGGATAGTGGCTTTAGGTTTACCATTTAAGGCAGTCAACTGCTGTAATACTATAGTAAGCCTTTTAAACTAACAGCTGTTCCCCAAATAGTTCATTTCTCTGGGAAATATATCCAGGAGATATCACAATTAGGGTCTGCTGGGCTCCAGGAAATGTGTTCACCCTGTTGCGTGGAGTCGTAGCTCAGATTGCCATAAGCAAATACCACGGACTGGGTGGGTTAAAGAGATCACATTTATTTCTCACAGTTCTGGAGGTTGGGAAGTTCAAGTTGCCAGCTGATTTGGTTTCCTGATGAGGGCGCTCCTGCTGGCTAGCAGCCCAGTCTCCTTCTCACTGTGTCACATTGTGGGGATGGGGTTGGGGCAAAGGAGAAGGGAGATAGAGACAAAAGAGAGAAAGAAGAGAGAGAAGGCAGAGAGAAAGACTGAGAGAGAGGGGGGAGCTATCCTGTTATCTCTTCCTTAAAAGATACTACTTCCATTATGAGTGTCCCATCTTCAGGACCTCATCTTAACATGATTATCTCCCAAAGGCTTCCACATCCAAATATCATCACTTTGCAGGTGGTTATGCCTTCAACACGTGATTTGGGGGAGCTACACAATTTAATCCATAGCACCTGGTTTTCTTTTTGACCTGTTTTGTTCTTTTTTTAAGGTTTTTATTTATGGATTTATTTTTGCTGCACTGGCTCTTCATCACTGCACAGGCTTTTCTCTAGTTGCGGCAAGTGGGGGCTACTCTCTAGTTGTGATGTGTGGGCTTCTCACTGCAGTGGCATCTCTTGTCGTGGAGCAAGGGTTCTAGGTACGAGAGCTTCAGTAGTTTCGATTCCAGGCTCTAGCGCCCAGGCTTAGTAGTTGTGGCCCATGGGCTTAGTTGCTCAATGGCGTGTGGGATCTTTCCAGATTAGAATCAAAACCGTGTCTCCTGCATTGGCAGGCAGACTCTTTACCAAAAGCCCCCTTGTTTTGTTCTTTTAATGCTCCTAGTTTTCTGAATAAAAATAATATGATCAAATTTGAATGGAATATTTAGAAATCCTTTTCATTCAGTGACTTTATATAATTAGTCATCTGTCAATGAGAAAAGTTAGATTTTCTTATAAAAGCATGTTATAGGCTAGAGAATAAGTTTCAATTTACAGAACCTGATTTATACATTAAAGGTAATAGTTTTGAGAATGATGTTAAAGACATAGTCTTAACTTAAGGGGGGCATCTCACTTAAGGAAGTCCTTGTACTCAGAGGGAAATTTAATCTGTAATATGCAAGTTTGAAAAAGTATGAAATTTATCATTTTAACAAAGTCTGATTTTTGCACAAAATTTACAGTTAATGCCAAAATTTAAAACAAGTTAATGTTTGAGAAACACGTATGGAGAACAGTATTTTTTATATGGGTGTATATGTATCTCATAAGGTGAGAGGCTGGGGAGGTGGGAGGGGGGTGAGGGGAGCCAGGACAGAGTATATGTCCTATAGTTTGATAAAGCCATTAATCAAACTATCAAGACTTACTTGGTACAGACGTCAGGCTCACTATGTCTGAGCTCCTTAACCCACCTTAAAAATCAACCTCCTTCATTCTTCAGGCCTTTCTGGCAACCTTCTGTGTTAATCTAGACTGTGGTAAGAGCTGCTCACAATTCCTGGATGCCTTCACCTTTTTTTAGTCTTCCTTTTTAAAATCTTGTTTCTGAAATCTCCACAATGTACATGAAAGACATAAAAATTTCCTTTCTGTAGGGTAGAGAATTCCCTCCTGAGTAACCACTGAGTCAACTCAGGAGCAGCCAGGTTGATACTCATCCAGTATGCAGTGGACATCATTGTATTGGTTGTAAAAATAGGTTGACTAGCTCCCTAGGGAACGGCTGCTACCACAGAAGTAAGACTTCCTATTCTTTATCCACAGTTCTCCGGATTTATGGCACTCTGAAAACCAAGTGTGAAGTAAGATACTTGAGAGATTTTCACCCTTGCTGTCTGTACCTGCCTGACTACAGTTATGTTTTGATCCATATTTAGAACTGATAAGAGTCACTCAACTACCAGCCAACCAACCAACAAACCAACCAATGAAGGGCCAAATCCCAGGAAACAGTAATTTTAAGGGCAGTTTTTAATTGAGAGAAACATTTTTTTAAAAATTCAACTCTAAATCTGATAAGACTCACATGCTATTCACTAAATACACAACTCAGTTTTATAAAGCCCAATTTATTCTGATTATGCAGACATGAAAGATAAGAAAAGAGAAATGGGATCCAGTGAAATCTGGGAGTGGAAAAGAGAAAGACAGCTCAATAGGGAAAATGATTTTGGTGGAGAGAAATATTTATAAAGAGAAGATCACACAGAAGAGCAAAAATTTAGAGAGGCATGAAGAGACAAGTTCTCTAAGCTATGAAGCTGATGTGTTAATCGAGTTAGGCTGCTGGTCTGACTCCAGTTCACTTGTACTATAACCATCAAAGGAAGTGATCACCTGTTATCCTTCTCCTTTGAAACTGCAATGAGCTTCTCAGCAATTATACACTAGCCATTGCTCTTCAACTATTCCTACTTCACTTAGTTTAACCTTGGGTAGGCATTTAACAAGGTGCCATGACAGCCTCCACAGGGGATTGATTTCATTCTCTTAGATGCATTGTTAACATCCACAGTATCATTTCACAGATACTTTGGATGGACCAGATGAAATCAATTTCTTATGGAATCTTCTTTTTCATGCAAAGAAAAGTATTCCGTTTGTTCCCTGATTTTAGCATGGATTCTTCTCCTTTTACCCAACTCCAGAGCCTTCAGATAGGCACACACCCACATAAGCACAGGCTTTACGAACAGAATCCAATACTTGTTTTTTTCTTTTTCAGCTTCTACTTGTAAATAACTTCAACCTTACAGAAGATTTATGAAAATTATACGAAAAACTTCAAGATTTTTCAAATGTTAATATTTTACCACATTGGCATTCTCTCTCATTATTTTTTACCTCAGTCATCTGTGAGAACATTGTAGACCTATAGATCCTAGTGGTCTCTTTCTCCAAATGCTTCAGTATTTCCACCCCTCCAAAAAACTAAAGAAGAAAAAGACAAAAAGAATTTTTTTTTACACTTAACTATAGTAATCAGTTATTTAAGTACTATTTCTACTAGTAAAATTGTCTGGCATCCTTCACCACCAAAATACTTTATTTACAATAAAATCGAGGTTAAACATCTGTTTTTTTAAATCTAGCATTTTTTTCCCCACAAGACATTTACTTGAGTTGCTGACATCTCATTTTTTCATATTCATTCTTATACTTTTGTGAAGTATTTTGGAAGAGATGACTGCACAGCGTAATACCTTAACTGAACATTTTTGTTTTTAATCTCTAAATATTTATTCCCATCTTCTTCCTAAACTTCATGCTTGACCCTCCAAATAGTGTGATGCTGTCTCACTAACTGAACATTTTTGTTTTTAATCTCTAAATATTTATTCCCATCTTCTTCCTAAACTTCATGCTTGACCCTCCAAATAGTGTGATGCTGTCTCACTTCCAAACAGATCAATATAAAATACACTTTTAACAATGGCATCTGAAGAACTGAAAATGATTTATTTTGGTCAGTCAGTGTCAAAGTCCAAAACAACAATTTTTGTGCTTCTAACATCACTGAAATCATGTCAGCTTGACTGTCTATACATAAAGTTGTTGAATATTAAGGTTGTTAATAAATGTAAAGCACTGAAGAAAAATATTTGACAGGTTTAAGTTTTATATGAGAGCCGCTATTATTATCTTTTAATATAAAATAATTCTTCAAAGCCATCTTTCCTTCACATTATTTTCCTACTACTCTCTGTGGTTATGTCATACTCTTAGCCACATAGGTTCAATGTCAGAGTGATCATCAAGAGTGATCATCAACTTTCTCTCTTGCTTCCCTGCCACTTTGTTCCTACTTCTACCTCTAGGCAAACACATCTGATTATTTCTACTTTT
Organism: Oryx dammah; assembly: GCF_014754425.2. NCBI lineage: Eukaryota > Metazoa > Chordata > Mammalia > Artiodactyla > Bovidae > Oryx > Oryx dammah. Next base: position 63,735,560 of record NW_024070186.1, read on the forward strand.
GTCATTTCATTGGTTCCTGATGTTGCTGCCATCAGTCTGGGCAGACCTCACCACATCCTGTGTCTGGTAACATTGGTTACGCAGTTTCAGTTCTTCTTCCCATCCAGTTTTTCTACACAGCATTATCAGATTGCCTTCCTCAGGTGATCTTCCAAGGTATTGGAAACAGCATCCTGAGTCAGCCTCTCCAAACCAAATACTCCTGCTCACTGGAATGTATTTCTTTTTTTATCTGTCCATTAAATGAGAGTATTTGTGAATACACTTTGTGGAGTATAAAGTCCTCTGTGAGATTTTATTGTTATGCTACATTGTAACTTAAGCTGTGGGTTTTAATCAGTTGTTAGTAGAAAATTCTATTAGTGTTATCTATAGTTCAATTCTTGAATAAATGTGACAACACCAGAAAAAAACCCATAAAACCCCCTGAAGATTAGTGTATCTTTAAAGGGTTAACTTAACTAAATGTCAATTTAATTACTTCCTTTAGTGTTTTCATTTTCATTTTTATGTTAAAAATAGTGACCAATGTTAAGAAAACTTGATACTATAGATTTGTGTTTTCTTTATCTTTCCCTTTTTATACTCAGTTGAGTAAAGCATTGTGAAAGCAATTCCAAATCTGTGATGGAAAATTGTATGACTAATATTCATGCTCAGGGATCATAGCTTAGAAATGCAATAACAACTAAAACAATTCACCTGAAAACTGTTACTCACTGTCAAATTTTCATACGTAGAAGTAAAATATTTACTTAGCAAAGAAAATATTATTTTTGACTTCCACATAGTTTTAAGGAGTATCTACATGAAGCTTCTGGAGGAAATCAAGAAAAGGAAATATTTATTGAGTATCTACCATGTGCTCAATAAATGTGTGCTTATATGTGCTTATATAAAAGTCATTTCAGAAAAGAGATATTACAACTGATACCACAGAAATATAAAAGCTCATAAGAGACTACTATGCACAATTATATGCCAACAAATTGGACAACTTAGAAGTGGATAAATTCCTAGAAACATACAACCAACCAGATTAATTAATGATGAAACAGAAACTCTGAACAGACCAATTACTAGTAAGGAGATTGAATCAGTAACCAAAAACTCCCAAAAACAGAAGTCCAGGAACATATGGCTTCACTGGTAGTTTCCAACTAGACATTCAAAGAAGAATTAATACAAATCCTTCTCAAGCTCTTCCAATAAGAAGAGAACTCTTCCAAGTTCATTTTATGAGACAAGCATTACCCTAATACCAAAACCAGACAAAGATACCACAGGAAAAGAAAATTATAGGCCACTGTACCTGATGAGCATAGATGCAAAAATCCTTAATAAAAGATTAACAATGGAATTGAACAATAGTTTAAAAGGATCATAATCATAACCACTAAGATTTATTTCAGGGGTGCAAGAGTATTTCAAGATCCACAAATAAGTCTATATGATTTGCCATATTAACAAAATGAAGGATAAAAAGCATATGATTTTCTCAATAGATGCAGAAATAGAATTTGACAAAATTCAACATCTATTTATGACAAAATTCTCAATAAAACAGGTATAGAGGGAACATGCCTTAACATAATACAAGCCATTTATGACAAACCTACCACATGACAGCATGTTCTACAGTGCAAAACTGAATATGTTTCCTCTAGGATCAAGAACAAGACAAAATGCTCACTGTCACTACTTTTATTCAACATAGTATTGGAAATCTTAGCCAGAGAAATTAGGCAAGTAAAAAAAAAAAGCTCATCCAAATTGGAAAGATCATCCAAATTGGAAAGTAAGCAATCATCAAAAAAGCAAGAGCGTTCCAGAAAAACATCTATTTCTGCTTTATTGACTATGCCAAAGCCTTTGACTGTGTGCATCACAATAAACTGTGGAAAATTCTGAAGGAGATGGGAATACCAGAACACCTGACCTGCCTCTTGAGAAATCTGTATGCAGGTCAGGAAGCAACACTTAGAACTGGACATGGAACAACAACAGACTGGTTCCAAATAGGAAAAGGAGTGCGTCAAGGCTGTATATGGTCACCCTGCTTATTTAACTTATATGCAGAGTACATCATGAGAAACGCTGGGCTGGAAGAAGCACAAGCTGGAATCAAGATTGCTGGGAGAAATATCAATAACCTCAGATATGCAGATGACACCACCCTTATGGCAGAAATGGAAGAAGAACTAAAGAGCCTCTTGAGGAAAGTGAAAGAGGAGAGTGAAAAAGTTGGCTTAAAGCTCAACATTCAGAAAATGAAGATCATGGCATCTGGTCCCATCACTTCATGGCAAATAGATGGGGAAACAGTGGAAACAGTGTCAGACTTTATTTTGGGGGGCTCCAAAATCACTGCAGATTGTGATTGCAGCCATGAAATTAAAAGACGCTTACTCCTTGGAAGGAAAGTTACGACCAACCTAGACACCATATTAAAAAGCAGAGACATTAGTTTGTCAACAAAGGTCCATCTAGTCAAGGCTATGGTTTTTCCAGGAGTCATGTATAGATGTGAGAGTTGGACTATAAAGAAAGCTGAGCACAGAAGAATTGATGCTTTTGAACTGTGGTGTTGGAGAATACTCTGGAGAGTCCCTTGGACCACAAGGAGATCCAACCAGTCCGTTCTAAAGGAGATCAGTCCTGAGTGTTCATTGGAAGGACTGATGTTGAAGTTGAAACTCCAATATTTTGGCCACCTGATGTGAGGAGCTGACTCATTTGAAAAGATCCTGATATTGGGAAAGACTGAAGGCGGGAGGAGAAAGGGACGACAGAGGATGAGATGGTTGCATGGCATCACCAACTCAATGGACATGACTTTGGGTAAACTCCAGGCATTGATGATGGACAGGGAGGCCTGGTATGCTGCGGTTCATGGGATCGCAGGGAGTTGGACATGACTGAGCGACTGAACTGATTCACAGATGATATGATAATATATACAGAAAACCCTGAAATCCCTGTTGAAAACTGTGAGAATTAACAAAGAAATTCATCATGTTGCAGAATACGAAAGCAAAACCAAAAAAATCTGTTGTGTTTCTATATGCTGAAATAAAATGAAATATCAGAAAGAGAAATTAAGAAAAGTCTCATTTAAACTCATTTAAAAATGCTTACAAAATAATAAAAAAATTGGGAATAAATTTTATCAAGAGGTGAAAGACGTATATATTAAAAACTAAGATACTTTAATGAAAGAAATGGAAGAAAACAAAAATAAATGAAAAGATACTCCATATCCATGGGTTATGAAATTTTGTACTACTAAAATATTCATACTACTCATAGCAATCTACAGATTCCATGCAATTCCTATCAAAATTTAAGTGGCATTTTTCATAGCAAGATAAAAATAATCCTAAAATTTGTAGGAAATCATTAAAGATCTTGAATAACCAAAGCAATCTTGAGAGGAAAAATAAACCTGAAAGCATTACCCTCCCTGATTTCAAACTATATTGCAAAACTATTATAAAGCAGTACTGTATTAGTGTAAAATAAACACATAGATCAATGACAGTCAATAGGGACCCCAGAAATAAACCCACACATATAAAGTCAGTTAATATATGATAAAGGAGACAAGAATATACCACAGGGAAAGTGAAAGTGAAGTCGCTCAGTCATGTCCGACTCTTTGCGACCCCATTGACTGTAGCCTACCAGGCTCCTCTGTCCATGGGATTTTCCAGGCAATAGTATTGGAGTGGATTGCCATTTCCTTCTCCAGGGGATCTTCTCAACCCAGGGATCGAACCCAGGTCTCCCACATTGTAGACAGACGCTTTACTGTCTAAGCCACCAGACAGTCTCAAATAATGGTGTCAGGAAAACTGAACAACCACTTGCAAAGAATGAAACTTCACCATTACACAAAAATTAACTCAATATAGATTAGAGACTTGTACAGAAATCCAAAACCATGAAACTCCTAGAAGAAAACATAAGTAATAATCTCCTTGATATAGGTCTTGGTGACAATTTTTTAGATAGGATACCAAAAGCAGATGCCACAAAAGTGAAACTGTTAGCCAAGTGGACTAAAGCAAACCAAAAAGCTTCTGCAAAACAAAGGAAACCATTATCAGAAAGAACAAACAACCTACTGAATGGGAGATATATCTACACAATATATACAATATCAGATATCCAAATAGTTGCACAGAGTCAGACACTAATGAAGCAGATCAGCATGCACAGAATATTATAAAGTCAGTTTTTATTATTTAATTGACATTATTCAGCAAACTGGTGGAAAAAGAGCTTAGTATCTACTGAAAATACTTTTTCTACCTAGGAAATTTTGTGAAAAAAAGCTATAGAGCTAAATAATAAAATAATAGAATACTAATTTCAGCACTGTGCATGCTGCTTAGAAATTTCAGCTATCCTGATGGTAGTAAGATCTTAAGTAAATAGGCCTAGTTTTCTGATGAATAAATTTATAAACTGAGGAAAGAGACTGTGCTTCCCTGGTGGTGTTAGTAGTCAAGAACCTGCCTGCTAATGCAGGAGATATAAGAGACACGGGTTTGATCCCTGGGTGGGGAAGATCCCCTGGAGGAGGGCATGGCAATCTATTCCGATATCTTTGCCTGGAGAACCTCATGGACAAAGGAGCCTGGGGGGTTACAGTCCATAGGGTCGCACAGAGTCAGACACGACTAAAGAGACTTAGCATGCACGAGGAAGAGACAACCATTTTGAATTTTTTTAAAGTAAGTTTTTAAAGTTTAATTGTGTTTTTCTTTTTATTGTAGCATATTTTTCTTTACACTGATTAAGCACATGGCTTTAAAATAACAATCTATTAAGAAAAGCTGATTAACATCAAATGTTTGTACCTTTACATAAAATACTTTTGAGACACATGAGGAATAGTTTATGCCAGGCTCAATTTCTCTCCATATGTCATATTTCATTAATTCAAAGACACTTTTCCCCCTGTGTTTGACTCAGAAACCTTACAGTTGATGGCATCTTACAATCACCATGAGCTAGACAGCAGTTTTGATGGGATTATCACTGACTCTGATGTGACTTGGCCATAACTGTTTCGTCTGTTGTCATTTTGGTTGAGTTGTGTGTGTTATAGAGATACACAAGTGAACTTTCAGTATTATTTAAAGAGCCTTCCACAATAAAAAAAAAATATCATTCAGTATTTAAAAGTAAATGAAGAAACGAGGCATTAAAAATGGTGAATTCTTATTAAGCTATAATGAAAAACAGTGATAGCTTACAATACCCAAATGTATTCTTAAGAGAAATTAAGGAATGACTGATTTATTGCTTCCCGTCTTGAGTATATCCACAGGATGTCAGGTATTCCCTCTACTGTTGAGAAGTTCAGGATGTTAATAGCCACTGACCAAGATTCATTATGTGTTAAGGAGGGCTTTGAGCGCTAAATATTTCCACATTTCTTCATTTCTTTTCTCTGTAAAATCGCTTGTGCCTGTTGATGAATATTTGCACAAATACAAGCCTGAGACATTTTCACTTCTATGAGCTGTCTCTTTTGTCTTATTGTTTCAAATAAAAGAAAGCAATGCTATAGTACACCAATTTTTAACAGCACTAGAGTTCTAATTGTCATCTTTAATTTTCCTTAAGCCCAATAAACAAGGTGTACAGATTAGATCAGAAATTCTCAATTTTTTTTCTGCCACAACATAAACCATGGTAAACACTCCCATAAATCTCTCAGACTTTGACAAAACACCAAAATTATTTTGTTAAAAAAGGCTGTTTCAATGTGATCCAAGATTTTCATCATTGTGAGCTTCAGCTTCTATCTGCTTCCAAAAAATCAAGAATTCTAGGGATAGAAGGGCTTAGAGGACTAATTCAAATCTGTATCCAATCCAGGAATCTTCTGGCATGTAGTTCCACAGTAACCTCAGCAGTCATTTAAAAAAGCAATTAAACCTATTTCAGAACAGTGCAGTACCTAAACTGAGGAATAATCTGGCCCTCCAGATTATTATTATCTGGTCCTATGTGTTCCAGCTATGACTCTCTCAGAAACATAAACATGATTGCCTTGTACCCCTCACCCACAAATAGAAGCAGGTCTCATATTCTTTTTAGGACTTTTTTTTCCCTTCCCTTGTGTCTATTTACTCAATTTTTCTGTGCCTTACTAACATGAGATGGTCCAGATTCTGACCTCATTCTTTAGTTTGTCAAAATGAAACATCTAGATCCACATCAAGTAATCCGTGTATAGACTGGGTTTGATGGGGCTATAAACTCTAATCACAAATCATTCTCATTTCCTTAACTTCCAGAGCAGTTGCCTCATTCACTAAGAAAGTCATCTATAAAACCATATTTTTGTATCTGCTTTATAAGATCAACCGCTAACAACTGAATGATATCCAATTCTGTACCATGAAATTGGTTTATTGAAATGATTCAAGATTTTGTATTTCTTCTTCTAAATTTTGCTTCATTATTTTCCAAAGAAACTATCAGAATGTCCTCAATGATAAAATGCCTATGAAACCTGACAAAGGATTTGCAGTAAGAAATGTGACAAGTTTAAAGCATTCTTAGGGCTCTTCTGCCATCTTGTGAATATGCAAACTCTCCGTGGCTTAACATATAGGATGTTATAATAGCCTGTAATTCAGGGCAGAGGCATCTGATTAAATAAGGATGAGGGAAAGCAAAGAAAAAAATCACTTTAATTCTTCAACTGTTCTCTTGTCAAGCATAGGATTAGGTATATGATTTATCATTTTTTATTGACACCCAGTCCTAAGAGGAAGATATATATAGATCTGTTCTCTTTGTACTCTACCATACTGAATTTAAAATCTGGGAGCTTAGACTTACATCTTTTTCCCAGCATTTGCTAACCATGTGTTATAAGCAAGTTCCTTGACTCTTCATTTTATTTTTTTATTATTTATTTATTTATTATTTACTTTACAATATTGTATTGGTTTTGCCATACTTCAACATGAATCCGCCATGGGTATACATACACGTGTACCCAATCCTGAAACCTCCTCCCACCTCCCTCCCCATACCATCCCTCTGGTACACCAGCCCCAAGCATCCTGTATCCTGCATCAAAGCTAGACAAGCAAGTTCCTTGAATCTTCATTTTAAAGTGGAGAACAAATGAGACTAAACCTTACAAAGAGAAGTCTCATTAAGTGCTATTTGTATTAAGATTATTACTAACTATAGGACACCACTATCTACTGCACTAGAATATTTTCTATTAATGGGTAGGAATGGGGAAAACACCAACCTTCTTCTGAAACTTAAGTTAATTATTTTCTTTTTTTCTCCTTTCATGAGATCATCATTCATTACCCAAGGTTATTTCTAATCTCTCCAATCAAATATACGTTTTTTTCTCTAATATCTAAGGAGCTTCCCTGGTGGTTCAGTTGGTAAAGAATCTGGCTGCTATGCAGGAGACCAGGGTTCGATCCCTGGGTAGGGAAGATCCCCTATAGAAGAGAATGGCTTACCCACTCCAGTATATAAAGTAAATCTCCATATGAATCAGAACCTAGAAAGCTTTATTTTCTTTTTTGTATATCTTTTAAGTTTTTATTCACTTTTCCATCAACATTTCTCCTACAACCTTTAATAAGATCTCTGGAGACTGAAAAATAAAATCCAAACAGTGCTTTCCCTGGAATTTTTACTTCTTTCAAAACTGCTTTGCTTTTGTGCTCTAGTAAAGGCATGCTACAGTGCAGAGCAGTACCTGGATGGTCCACTGCTGCAATCTATCAGCAGGCTCCCTGGCTCCATGATGGATTGTTGTATTACATCATCGGCCCCGAGGCTGACAGGAAAGAAAGTGCTTCAAACAGACTTCTTTCATAAATTGTTTTAGTTCTAATGAAAGAAAAAATGATTCGAAAGGGTATAGATGAGTAGGAAAACTTACTATACCTTCAGCTCTGCATTGAATTATATGCAAGTGAGAGCAGCCACCAAATACTTTCAGTTCTCAAGATAGATTTTTTTTTTTTTAAACAGTGAAACCAGCTAATGTGCGTTAAGTGACGACCATATTTGGAAGAATCTCGCAGAAACTTTGATCATCTTAAGAAAAGAACTTTGATTTTTCATTAACATTTTTTTAACCATTTATCATTGATTTATTATTATTATTATTTTTTACTTTACAATATTGTATTGGTTTTGCCATGCATCAGCATGAATCCACCACAGGTGTACACGTGTTCCCCATCCTGAACCCCACTCCCACCTCCCTCCCCGTACCATCCCTGTGGGTCATCCCAGTGCACCAGCCCCAAGCATCCTGTATCCTGCATCGAACCTGATACATGTAAGTTAGTTGCTCAGTCATGTCCGACTCTTTGCAACCCACAGACTGTAGCCAACCAGGCTCCTCTGTCCATGGAATTCTCTAGGTGAGAATAGTAGGACGGGTTGCCATTCCCTCCTCGAGGGGATCTTCCCAAGGGAGGGATCGAACCCAGGGCTCCTGCATTGCAGGAGGATTCTTTACTGTCTGAGCCACCAGAGAAGCCCTTCCCACCAGGAAAGCCACCAGGGAAGCACAGGCGTGTATGCTGTTGCTCTATTAACCCGAATGTTTAATTAACAACTTTTAGCATTCTGTATCCTTACCAGGTAACAGATTTATTACTGAACTTAAATATACCTGTTTATATACTTATATATGAAAAATGTGAAACAAAAATTTGCGTTCTTATTAAGGAAAAGAAATCATGGGCCATGTTATCTGTGTACTTGATAGTTAGTAGGGTTTTCATAAGTTTGTTGAAAGAATTGGTAGACAGCTATATGATTAAATCTCTCATTTCTTTCTTTTTCCAAAGAAACTAGTTTGAAATACATAGTAACATCACATATTTTAGAATAGTGAGTCAAATGTTTTACAAACAAATAAAAAAATATAAAACTTTATGAAAAATAATTTAAAATCAGTTGTCTATTATCGTCAGAGAGTTGTATGAAAAACATGAATTTTACAAGATTTAATGTGTATTTTAATTTGCCTACCCTGTTGTTTTTTATCCTAAATTAAATAGCATCATGAACAAAATGAGTTTTAGGACAAAGTCTGTTATATCTATTATCCTGAATATGCTCCCTCTGCATCATTTTTCAATTGTAGAATTTGCTCATTGAAAATAAATAGCTGCACATTATGCTATGGTCAAAGACTACTCTGATCTAGAATGTGCTGTGTGTGCTCATTCATGTATGACTCTTTGCAACCCCATGGACTGTAGCCCTCCAGGCTCCTCTGTCCATGGAAAGTTACATGCAAGAGTACTGGAGTGGGTTGTCATAATATGTGCTTGTAAACTAATTTCTACCCTTTTCTATTTAATAACTCATTTAGTGTTTTTTAAGAGATCTTTTACACTGAAAAATTAAATATTAAAGTATTTATCTTCCTTCTAAGGCCACTAATAAAATAGGCTGAAATGAATTCATAAGCATTTTTCAGAACTCTTATAATGCCAGCACCTCAAATCATATTTTACTTTATTTTGAATTTTCAGGTATTACATTATTCCCAAATTTGAAACATTTAGTTATGTCAATAGACTTCTTTCATAGTCCCAGAGCTCTCCTTGCAACCAGTTTCTCACCTTTCACTCCAAGTTTTGTGGCCTTAAGAAGCTCACATTCCACATGTCAGGGGCACCAGCTTGGGTGCCAGGGCTTCAATTCTGTGATTCTTCTCCCAAATGTTTATTTCTATGCCCAATGAATCATTCTGGTCAATGTAATAATGTCTTCCTAATTTACTTGCTGAACCCCACATTTTAATGAAATCTTTCTATAGGGTTTATGTTCAGATATTTGGATCTTTCGATGCTAAGAGTTTTCCCAAGGCTTTCTATCTCTTTGGAATCTCTTCTAATCTTTAAAATATCCACTCACTACTTAAGTGGCATGGATATTGCACAGAAGATTATCATTAAAATTCCACTCCCAGAATCTTGTGGCCTCTATTAACCCCTTCACTTCTCATTAGTATTTATAAAGTGCCTCAGTATTTAATTACTTTAAATTATTTGTGAGGTATCACAAATCTTTTCCACCATTTTCAGAGTGAGGAAAATGAGACTCAGAGGAGGTTAAAAGACTTGCCCTAAGTAATATAATCCTAGTATAGTCCATGCTATGCTAGATATATTTAAAATGCCTTCTTAACACCTCTACCATGCTTGCCATTGGCAAAATTGCCAATAAGAAAATCTTTGAAATATTTCTCTTCTCCCACCTGTGGTGAAAATATTAGTCTTTCCCATTTGCTGCACTCAGTATATGTTTCCTATATTAAATCCACAGCCACAGCCACAAACAAGTCAGGGAATACATTATTATGAGGATTTGTACTTAACACACATCCATGAGTTCTGTTTTGGGGTCAGATTTCTGGCTCTGAAATCAGTTTTGTTGAATATTGTATTTTACTGTGTAATTTAGAAGTAAAGCTGAGAAGTAGGAAAATGCAACTGTATATTTTTAAGTGGAAAATACCCTTCACCTTACAGTACCCAAGTAAAGTTTCATTAAATATATTTATATCAATTAATATAAGAAGCAGTCAAATAAGAATTTCCTTGACTCTGTTACCTACAGAAACATTCAGAATTTTTAGAATAAAATTCATCATACAATATTTAAAACTGTGTTAAGTTAACTATAGTTGTACACAGATATAAATAAGATAAATCACTAATAGCATTTTAAAAGTTCTAGCCATCCAGGGACTGCCATGGTGGTCCAGTGATTAAGACTCTGTGCTCCCAATGCAAGGTACACAGGTTCAATCCCTGACTGAGGAACGAAGATCCCACATGCCGTACAGCGTGGCCAAAATAAAAATAAAAATTCAAATCACGATATATGGAAAAACAGAATACTGCATTTATAGTGAGAAGCTTTTCTGCAGGCCATCAGCTGTTAAGAGTCCCTTTCTCTAATGAGCAGACGGCCTCCTTGGGAAGGAGAAAGCCATTACAGCTTAGTATTCTGATTTTTTTTTTTCTTTAAGGAATGTTATAAATTGTTTTGTATGCTCAAGTGCAGAATAGAGAAAGAATTGTGAATGATGACTTTGTGATATAGATTGCTGTCCAAAGGGAACAGAACAGAGGCCAGGTACATCATTTTAATTGGACCTAAAAATCAAAAGCATACACTTGAAATGCAAGTTGTGCATGCAATCGTACAGACACTTATGCACACTCACAGTTAATATTGATATCATTTGGCCATAATTTATATGCGTAACATAGGGACGGGAAAGAGTTCCTAGTGATGTGTATGACTTGCCTCAACTGAAAGATGACTCACGTTTGATGACTCAGAACTAATCCATGCATGCTTTTAACTGTTCAGTGCTAAATTTTATGGATCATATCAAATAAAGAGTTACAAAGTCGGGCCTGAATAGGAGATTTTTATAATCTGACAAGCTATATATATTTAATTTGAAATGATGCTATTGTACAACATAGAAATAATTTAGAAAAATATACTGATTTAACTATGCACTATACTGAACATTTGGAAAGTATTTCACAATTTGGGGCTATATAGACACTCTACTTCAACCACAAATATATTTATGGAAAATATTTGGAAGGAAATATATCAAGTTATTATTTTTCTCTGACAGAAGGTATTTGGAGTAATGCTTCTGCTACTTTTTGCATTTCATTTCTCCACAGTTACATATTTTATAGCTTTTGATTTTATAAAACTACTTTAAAAATAGCTAAGTAGAGTACTAAACAACAAGTAGAGTACTAAATTTTAAAATCTACTGAAATACATTCATCTGTATTATGATTAGAAGGAGTGGCCGTACTGATTGGTGATAAATTCTGATTGATTCCTTCATTCATAAGCTACATTACTGGTTTTACAGATATATCATATGTGATAACTATGAAAAAAATAACTAAGTACAAGGCACTGTATTCAGCAAGAGAGAACACTACTGAAATTTATGGAACACAATTCTTTTCAGTTTTATAGATAAGGAATAATTATTTGGATACCAACTAAGAAGTGGTTCATATATTAATAAGTCTAAACATTTTTTTAAATGCAAGATTTTTGATTCAATATGCTTCCATACAGTCAATCATTTACTTATAACCTTTCATTGTGCTATATTCTTAATAATATGAGTAGTATTGACTATAGAAATAAAAGCATTGTTCAGCTCAGTTCAATCACTCAGTCGTGTCCGTCTCCTTGCGACCCCATGAATTGCAGCACGCCAGGCCTCTCTGTCCATCACCAACTCCCAGAGTTCACTCAAACTCATATCCATTGAGTTGGTGATGCCATCCAGCCAACTCATCCTTTGTCATCTCCTTCTCCTCTTGCCCCTAATCTCTCCCAGCATCAGAGTCTTTTCCAATGAGTCAACTCTTCACATGAGGTGGCCAAAGTGCTGGAGTTTCAGCTTCAGCATCATTCCTTCCAAAGAACACCCAGGACTGATCTCCTTTAGAACAGACTGGTTGGATCTCCTTGCAGTCCAAGGGACTCTCAAGAGTCTTCTCCAACACAACAGTCCAAAAGCATCATTTCTTCAGCACTCAGCTTTCTTCACAGTCCAACTCTCACATCCATACATGACCACAGGAAAAACCATAGCCTTGACTACATGGACCTTTGTTGGCAAAGTAATGTCTCTGCTTTTGAATATGCTATCTAGGTTGGTCATAACTTTCCTTCCAAGGAGTAAGCGTCTCTTAATTTCATGGCTGCAATCAGCATCTGCAATGATTTTGGAGCCCCCAAAAATAAAGTCAGCCACTGTTTCCACTGTTTCCCCATCTCTTTGCCATGAAGTGATAGGACTGGATGCCATGATCTTCGTTTTCTGAATGTTGAGCTTTAAGCCAACTTTTTCACTCTCCTCTTTCACTTTCATCAAGAGGCTTTTCAGTTCCTCTTCACTTTCTGCCATAAAGGTGGTATCATCTGCATATCTGAGGTTATTGATATTTCTCCCAGCAATCTTGATTCCAGCTTGTGCTTCTTCCAGTCCAGCATTTCTCATGATGTACTCTGCATATAAGTTAAATAAGCAGGATGACAATATATAGCCTTGACATACTCCTTTTCCTATTTGGAACCAGTCTGTTGTTCCATGTCCAGTTCTAACTGTTGCTTCCTGACCTGCATACAGATTTCTCAAGAGGCAGGTTAGGTGGTCTGGTATTCCCATCTCTTTCAGAATTTTCCACAGTTTATTGTGATCCACACAGTCAAAGGCTTTGGCATAGTCAATAAAGCAGAAATAGATGTTTTTCTGGAACTCTCTTGCTTTTTTCATGATCCAGCAGATGTTGACAATTTGATCTCTGGTTCCTCTGCCTTTTCTAAAACCAGCTTGAACATCAGGAAGTTCACTGTTCATGTATTGCTGAAGCCTGGCTTGGAGAATTTTGAGCATTACTTTACTAGCATGTGAGATGAGTACAATTGTGCAGTAGTTTGAGCATTCTTTGGCATTGCCTTTCTTTGGGATTGGAATGAAAACTGACCTTTTCCAGTCCTGTGGCCACTGCTGAGTTTTCCAAATTTGCTGTCATATTAAGTGTAGCACTTTCATAGCATAATCTTTCAGGATTTGAAATAGCTCAGCTGGAATTCCATCACCTCCACTAGCTTTGTTCATAGTGATGCTTTCTAAGGCCCACTTTGCTTCACATTCCAAGATGTCTGTTACTCTAGGTGAGTGATCACACCATCGTGATTATCTGGGTCTTAAAGATCTTTTTTGTACAGTTCTTCCATGTATTCTTGCCACCTCTTCTTAATATCTTCTGCTTCTGTTAGGTCCATACCATTTCTGTCCTTTATCGAGCCCTTCTTGGCATGAAATGCTCCCTTGGTATCTCTAATAAAAACAAAGTCACAATTAATAAACTTTTGCTTTATTCTTCATGTTGGAATCAGTGTTTAACCATGATGTAGTGACATTTCAGATAAAAATACTGCTTGGTCATGCATTTGACACACCCTGGGAAAGTAGAAGAGTGAAGGAGGAGAACACAGGCTCCAGAATCACGCCCTAGATGGATTCTCAACTCTGCCACTCACTAGTTTCATGAATTTGGGCAAGTTCTTTAATCTCCATTTGCTTCCGTTTTCTCATCTTTAAAATAGGTACAAAAAAGATAAAGGGCTTAATATTTCCTGACATAGTAGGAAACTTATGATGAAAACAATTTTATAATCACTAGTGATTTCTACAAATTACGGTTGTTGATAAAGGAAGTTCATGTATACTATGCAAAGTATTTGCAAATTATTTATAAAGTAGGCAGTGTATTATTTATTTTATATTTTCCACTTAAAATGCTATCTCTGTATTCACAAGAATAAGCAGGAAGAAGAGCAAAGTATCAAGCTAATCTAGGGCAAAAGATTTTTCCCTTAATCTACTCAGATAACTGACCCACAAAGCATGCCTTCTTTTTTCACTTGATTTATAGTTATAATTTCTTCCATTCTCCACAAAGCGTGTGTAGTCAGTCTAGGTGTTATTCAATAGACTTGTTCCAACATCTACTGTGATTGATTTATTTAGAAATACCTCCAGGCCAAAATGAGAATGAAAGTAAATGGAACAGATGAAAGTGCCCTGCTGCAAGCAAGAGCTACAAATTGAGGTTAAGAGTAATTGCTTTGGCATAATTGTTATTTGTAATCTTAGAACAAATGCAAATCTCCTATTAGGAGCAGTAAATCCGGTGCTTAAAGTAGAAGATGAGTATTTCACTGCCTAGCAATGGGAAGCCATAGCTGAATGCTAAATGGAGTGACATGAAAATTTCCTCGGGTCCTTCACTTGAACTAATAATGCAGGGGATACAGTGGATACAGGAATTTGCCTCAGAAAATGAGGATCGAGGTATGATTTATTCTGTTTATGCATTTTTTTTCCAAAACATGTTATAAAAACTTGTGTTTGCAAACTCTTCATGTGTTCTTTCTCAGAAATACTTTATACTTATGCTGAGTCTGGCTTTCATAAAGCCTGATGTGCTTCTTACGATTATGAGTCTTTACACCTTCATCACTGAAGTAGATGATAAGGTGAAGTTATTATCTTTATTTTAAAGAGATCAGAATAGAAATATTGAGAGGTTCAGTGACTTTCCCAAGGTTATAAAGTCATTCTGATAAATCTGGAGAAAAGCATAAAGTATATGTAATTCAAGTTTATTTCATCTACCATATCATTGTTTTTCAGATCATTTTTTAAAGTTGGTAGGTAATTATTAGTACTGAAATTATGATAATCATAGTGATAAACTAAAGGTTGTCATTAGATTCCTCAAATATTCAACAATTGCAGGGCCAGGATTATGATATAAGAAAGACTGTATTTATTTTAAAATGAATTGCTTGCCTCACAGAATAGTATTTTAAACTATTCAATTAAAGCTTAGATAGGATTAAATTGAGTTCTTGGCTACATAATAAGTTATGAAGAATAAGTGAGATTTCAAGGTCCATGTGTACCTACAAGATTATTTAGAAACAAAGAAGTTTCAGAAAAGACTTGAGTAGATAAAGCTGAATGTGTGTATTTGAGAAAGTAATGAGTACAGTGGAAGAGAAAATATATTGAAGTGTTGCAATTGATTAATGAAAAACATCAGTATTCAGACAGTTTCTGGTATATACATAGTCAGGGTCAAAAGTCAAGTGGATTTTTTTAGTCTCCCTAACTGATCACACCATCTTAATACTATTTGCTAGATGTTGGCAAGAAGAAAGGTTAGTGTGCTATAATTGTATTTTAAACTTAAAACACTTATTTTGTTGATTTTTAAATCATGCCTTGTCAACCTTTGAGAGGAAGGAGGGTGATGCAGAGTCCATGGCAAAGCCAGAGTAGTTACACTGATTTAGGCAAATGGGTGTGTTTCAACTCTAGAGAAATGGAACATGTCTGGGAGTTATCTCCCTAAGAATGCTACCCAAAGGTGATCTCAGCTTTCCCACAAGATCCTTACTGGTTTAAGAATAGAATTTTAATTTTAAGTCCATTTCTAAGGGGCAACATTCACAAAGCCACCCTCTGACACCTTCTTTTAACATATGACCTCCTCCCTCCAATAGAACCTACATAGGAAAGCTTTTGATCTGTGCTCACAGTTAATCATTTATGACGCCCTGGATGGGGAGGGACATTTTTGCCAAAACAATGATAGAATTATAGCAATATAATCCCAAGCTGATTCAGTGAGACCATCTATTTTTCTTTAATAAAATCAAAGAGCTGTCAAGCACTATTTATACCCCCTGCTGCCGTTTCTATATGAAAAGAATGCAGCCCCTTCTTTCAATCTAGTAAGAAGGCAAAAAAGTCACAGAAGAGTTAGAGACGAAAGAAAAATTAAACACAATGCAGAAGTGAGAGAGCCTTTTAGCATACATTAGGGAGATGAGAGTAAAATGTCAAGGACACTGGTATCATGGGAATCGTTCCCTCCGAAAAGAAACCAGCAGTGACTGAAGGAAGGTTTGCAGCTTTATCACCTTTTCTTTCTCTTTCTTGTAGTCTACAATGTGTTGTCCAATTTTTGTGTGAATCTGACCTAGCTGAATGGTTACAGTTAGCTAACAAAGAAAATTAACAAGTGCAAATTTATTTTTGAGTAATTTGTAGAGAAATGTCATGCAATTATAGCAAAAACAGATGTGGCATTCAGAAATATTTTACAGAATACAAATAGCTTTAATGAAGGGGCAAAGGTGCTAATCTTTACCCTCTTAAAGCCTAGTATTAATCTACTAATGATTTATACATATAAAGCCAATGTGGGAAAATCCTCACTTATAATTTTATTCCTATGAAGATGGTAAATCTCACCTTCATCGTCATTTATATGCCTCACCCCATAATTAAGAACCAGTTAATTTAAGATGGTATATCTATTCTCTGAGTGCCTACTCTGTACCAAGCATGATGTCAATGACCAAGATGTTTATAAAAGGAGATAGTATTCCTTACTGCTTAGAGATCATAAGCAAGTAGAAAACTCAGACTATAAGAAAGAAAAAGGGCAACCCATAAATTATAAGGTACAAAAACCTTGGGAACTGTGGAAAAAGAATATGTGTTTGTTACTTTAAAAAAAGAGAGAGATGAAGATATTTAAGTGGGTTTTGAAAGATCAGCAAGAGTCTAACAAGTGATTGGAGTGCAGACAAAACAGATTTACATTTGATTTATTTCTTTGCAGACAAGGAGCAAGATTTCACTAAGTTTTCCTGTTTTCCATGTGAGAGACATGGTTTATAAGAAATTACTGTGTACCTTGATCTGCAATAACTAGATGAGTGACACTTCATAACGTTATTCACCTGTATTTTTGAGTATAGCAAACCTCCTCCTGACACAGCATTCTGCTGCCACATGGAACAACATAAATTTACTGAATAAACCCTCTGTGCTTACTCTGCAAGGCATTTCTCTATAAGATTCCCTTTGTATTCTGGAATTCTACTTCCAGCCTCTGATCTTATCCACTGCACGTATGCACATATACCTGGCTATTTATTAGGTCTTGAGAGCTCTTTGCTGGAGTTCCTCTTCTGAGAAGCATTTTCTGAAATCATCCATTCCAAATCTAGATTCAATATTTCTCCTTGGGGCCACCAGCCCATGGCTGTTACCTTTATCATATCACTTACTTCATTCTATTTCAGTTGTCAGTTTGTTTTTCTGTGGCCTCTGTTAGGCTGTAAATTCCTTGAGGGCAAAGACCAAATAATATTGGATAAGCCTTTTTATCTACAGCACCTGGAAAAGAGCCTACCCTCTGGAAGGTACCAACTCAATAAATATTTGTTGGCTGGGAAAAAGAAAAGTAGAAAAATGTGGAAAGAATGACTCTGAATAAACTTGGGATCTCATCTGATCTTTAGTTGGCCAGTAAAATCATAGGTGATTATATTCATCTCACCCATAGGTCATGTTTTTCTCTCACCTTCACTTGTCATATCTGTAATGAGCATAACATACCAATCTTTCCTTCTAGATATTTCTTTTCCCTTGCCTCTTCTTCTTCTTTTTTTTTAAATCTCTACTAACATTGCCTTAATGCAGTACATCATTTTTCACCTGGACAATATTGCAATAAACTCTTAACTGGTCACCCAGTTGCAATAAATGTCTATTAAATTGAAATGGTTGAATTGCTTAAAGTCACACTCTTATTTCAAAAATAAATCAGCTAGCAAGTACCTGCTACCCACCAACAATAAGCACTATTATGTGCTTTGGGGGAGTCAGAAGAAGCAGAGCATAGAAACTACCACTCTACTCCCAAACCACTATAGCGAGGGCATGGAGAACCATGAGAAAGTGCTTCTTCAAGTGCACCGTGCATACAAATCACCTGGGGATCCTACTGAAATACAGATTCAGTAGATCTTGGTTGACACGTGAGATTTTGCATTTCTGATAAGTTCCTGGGTGATGCTGGTGTCACTGGCTTGTGTACCATTCTTTCAGTAGAAAAACATTAAAACCCATTAAGTGACTTAGAGTGGCCTTATATGAAGATTCTAAGGGCAAGTAGAGTTCAGAGGCAGTAGGAGATAAAATGAGAAAGTCTCCAAGTTGAGATAAGAATATATTCATGCCCTATTCCAAGTCAGTTGTTAAGACTTGGCTCATTTCTCCTATCCTTTCTAAAACCTTCCTGAATCTCCCCAGTATAATCACACTGCTATTCTTTTCCCCAATTCCTTATCTGTCCTCTGAACTGCACTCAGAAAGATCATTCTAAAATACAAATCTAATTTTGCCACTTGTATATCTTTCCGTCACCTGCTGTATAAATTTCATACTTGAAAATCCATACCACAACCATGCCCAACTCTCTAGCCACACTTCTCACCACTCCCACTGCACGGAAACTGTTGCCAGACTTTACTTTGAACTGTCTTATCCTTGCTTTTCACAGGCTGCACCCTTTGTTGGAAAGCCCCGTTCCCATTGTCTGTCCTGTTTCTCTTGTCTTGCCAGGCAGAGTTAGATATCTCAATGCCTCTTTTAGTTCCATAGTACATAATATAACATCACATTCATTTGTTTTATTTCCATTGATGCCATCACCCCCATATGAGCCTCTATTTGGAACGATCTGAAATTCATCTTTCTTTGCATTTCCTACCTAGAAAACTTTGTTCAAAACTTAGTTACTGACAGTGCTTCAGTAACTATTGGCTAAGAGAATGAATGAATGAATAAATTCCAGCTATTCATCCAGTCTATCTTAAGGGAGATCAGTCCTAGGTGTTCATTGGAAAGACTGATGCCAAAGCTGAAACTCCAATACTTTGGCCACCTCATGCGAAGAGTTGACTCACTGGAAAAGACACTGATGCTGTGAGGGATGGGGGGCAGGAGGAGAAGGGGATGACAGAGGATGAGATGGCCGGATGGCATCACCGACTCGATGGACATGAGTTTACATGGGTGAACTCTGGGAGTTGGTGATGGACAGGGAGGCCTGGCATGCTGCGATTCATGTGGTCGCAAAGTGAAAGTGAAAGTAGTGAAAGTGAAGTCACTCAGTCGTGTCCGACTCTTTGCGACCCCATGGACCGTGGCCTACCAGGCTCCTCCCTCCATGGGATTCTCCAGGCAAGAGTACTGGAGTGGGTTGCCATTTCCTTCTCCAGGGGATCTTCCCAACCCAGGGATCGAACCCGGGTCGCCTGCATTCCAGGCAGACGCTTTAACCTCTGTCGGACACAACTGAGCGACTGAAGTGAAATGAACTGAACTGAACTGAGTTACTACTAAAAGATAATTTAGAACAGCACAAATAAACAAAATCAGTGCCTATTGTGATGAGATTTCAGTATGCTGAAGATGTAAATGTTGGGGTGAAAAGGGAGGAGATAAAGAAGTAAAGGGAGGAAGTGCTAGGAAACACTACAACAGGAGCGGGAAGACAAATATGTATCCCTTCTGCATTGTCTCTGTTCCCTTGCGCATGCCTGCATATGCACATGCCATTCATAATTTAAGCTGCCCTAAAAAATGCTACCAAATTTAAGCTCATCTCCAGAAATCAGTAGAAAAGGCAGGAAAGTGTATGATTACTCCTTCTTTGCCAGGTCACTTAGTATTTGCCTAAGTCCTGAAAGTTATGTCTTGGATATTGGATTGAACTGAACTGAAAGGTCTCATGGTGAGAACAATCAATGCTCCTCTTATTTACAGAAGACATGGCTAGTCTTATGGACAACATATGTGAATTATTATTTTTCAGTTGAAAGTGAAGCTCAACCTTGAATGTCAGGGATCAATTCAAAGATAGTTCCAAATAAAAATAAAGCATACCTCATACTAAGTCCTGAGAAAAGCCACATAAATGATCACATTGGTAAGAGAGAAAATATATTTAGCATCTTTTCTGGACCACCACTCAATAGAAAAACACAAAATTCAAAAATATTAGACATAAAGATAAGCAATCAGACCAATGGAAAGAGTACACTCAATAAACTATATTATCAAAATTATTCTTACTCAGAACTTACATGATTAATAGGAAGTTGACAATGAGTAAAATAACAAAAGTATTCAGTCTATCTCACCCCAAACAAAAAGCACTAAACCAAAAATTAAAATAGCAAAATCAATAGAACTTTCCCTAGTGGCTCAGCAGTAAAGAATCCACCTGCAATAAAGGAAACATGGGTTCAGTCCCTGGGTCAGGAAGACCCTCTGGAGGAAGAAATGGCAACCCACTCCAGTGTTCTTGCCTGGGAAATCCTATCCACAGAAGAGCCTGACGAGCTACAGTTCAGGGAGTCACAAGAGTCAGACATGACTTAGCACGAAAACACCACCACCGGAAACATCAAGGGGAAGTTATATGGTGGAGTATTGTCACATTACATAAGGATTAACCTCAAGGTTACTTCATATTATTCTTCTATAGCAATTAAATATATGTAATTTTCCCCATCCCCAAAATTATAACATTACTTTTCTACATCATCCTTCATTTTAATCATTTTTATCCCCAGTACTTTAGAGTGCTTACCAGGTTGTAAGTTCAATATGGATTGAAGCTGAACAAAAATGATTTGTAATAATTTACCATTTCAGTCAATCAGAGCATCTACCTATATTCCAAGTGCTGCAGTGAAGGGCATAGAAGAATAGGGAACTTGGACACTGCCTTCCTTCCTGGGCATTAATATGTAGACAAAAGACAATACTAACAGTTGAAATAGTGAGGAACTGTGGAAGCTAGTAAACACACTCTATCGTGTAGCTCAGAAGACAAGTGCCAGTGGGATTCAATGTTCAGAAGTTCTACAATTCAGGCTTGGTTTCATGGGATGGGGATAGAAAGATGAGAAAAGACTTTAGGAGGAGCTAGATATAAAGTGCGCAGTAGGCAATGGCATTCCACTTCTGTACTCTTGCCTGGAAAATCCCATGGACGGAGGAGCCTGGTGGGCTGCAGTCCATGAGGTCGCTAAGAGTCAGACATGACTGAGCGACTTCTCTTTCACTTTTCACTTTCATATATTGGAGAAGGAAATGGCAACCCACTCCAGTGTTCTTTCCTGGAGAATCCCAGGGAAAGAGGAGCCTGGTGGGCTGCCGTCTATGGGGTCACACAGAGTCAGACACGACTGAAGTGACTTAGCAGCAGCAGCAGCAGCAGATATAAACTGAAGCCCAGAGTGAAGAAATGTAAGGAGGCCTGTAGGAGTAAGGTGCCTGTAGCAAAACTAACATTTAAGGAGGGCCCTTTTGAATCGTGACATGTACAACCTGCCCAACTATATTCAGAGGCCGTACTGTAAACCTCCTTGAATACACTGTGCTGTTTTAAGTCTCCCTGAACTCACTTGATTCTGTCCTTTGAGACCCAAATGTCTCTGCCTCTATGACGCCTTTCCAGATCCTCAACTTTCTATCACACTCTGTACATCTATTAACAATTCTCTCCATAGTCCATGATTGTATATATTCAAGCCTACCAACTTCTCCACTCCCTTCTCCACATAATCTAAAACAGCACTGCTTAGTACTGTGATGATGAGAATATTTCCGTACTTTCCAATGCAAGAGCCTCTAGCCACATTGGCTATGGAGCACTTGAAAGTTGCCTGTTACAGAGAACATGAACTTTTTATTTCATTTTATTTTAATAGATCAAAATAAAACATTAACCAGCCACATGTGGCTAGTGGCTACTGTATCACACAGTGAAATTCTAAACTATGTGCTTCTTTTGGGAAAGAATTGTTTATTATCATCCATGTATCTCAGTGTGCTCAGTTGTGGTATTTATTCAAGAAAGTTTTGCTGAACGAATGCTCAAATCCGAGTGGATCTCAGTGTGTTTTATACAAAGTAATGAACACAAATATTAGATACATGAAACATTTACAAATCTTAATGACACAATAAGCATTGAAAGATGAGAATGGAAAGTAATGAGGAATGGAGGTATATTTTTAAATAATTATTGGCAGTAGTAGCCTAGAATAGAAATTAACAAAAAAAATTGGCTGAAATATTGGTACTCCATATAATTTATATGTTTAGGACAGTAAAGACTGTTACTCCAATGCAAGAGACCCAGGTTCCATTCCTGGGTTGGGATGATTCCTCAGAGAACAGAGTGGCAACCCACTCCAGTATTGTTGCCTGGAGAATTCCATGGACAGGAGAGCCTGGTGGGCTACAGTCCATGGGGTCGCAAACAGTCAGACATGACTGAGCAACTAACACATACACAACCTCTTATTTCATACTTTCTTCATTATATCTAAGTCTTCATATACTAAGCTTGACCTCCTTGAGAACAGGGCCTTTTAATCTCATTGTATCTTCAGATCCTAACATAAAGTCTAGAACATAATAGGCGTTCAACAAATGTTTACTGGATAAAGGAAATGAATGATAAAATAGGAATGAATAAAACTAGCAGAGCTGATGCTCAGAAAGGAAAGATGGCTATTGCAAAGCTCCTAAGTGACTCTCATCAATAAATCATCCCGTGGCATCTATTGTATGTTAGCATTTACACCTTGTGCTTGAGAAACCTGTGAGTTATTTCAAGTAACTTTTCCTAAAACAAAATCACAATTATCTTTTTCTCCCTGTCCCCCATCCATTGTTCTCTACAGTCCCATTGATTTTAGTTTTATGTTTGGTGTTACCCTCTTTGGCTCTTTCACTATTTTAGTATTTTTGTGATCTTAAGAGAATAAAGTTGAGTTTCTTTTACTTTCTCCTGGTTGGTGGTTAACCTATGCAAGGAGAAAAATGTCACCATAGACTAATCAGAACAAATTGAGGGAATTTTGCCTAATGCTTGTGCATCAAGCCTGACGTGTTGACTAGCATATCCAATTTATCATTTCTGATAGATTAGAGTCTGCTTTATATTTGCCAGCCAATGCAGCTTCTCAGAGCATAAGTTTTTACCGTGTCATGTCAGAAGGTATTACTTTCACTTCTCTCTCAAGAAGTGCCATCATTACCTTTTTTCTATCATCTAAGAAGCTCAGAAATCAATATGAAAGCAAGTCTTTAATTGTGATTGCTTAAATAAGACATAGTAATTCCAAAGATATTTACTGAGCACTTACTATCCAAGACCATGTTCTAAGTGCTTTGAGGGATATAGAGGCAAATAGTGCATGAATCGGAGAAGGCAATGGCACCCCACTCCTGTACTCTTGCCTGGAAATTCCCATGGACGCAGGAGCCTGGTAGGCTGCCATCCATGGGGTCGTGAAGAGTCGGACATGACTGAGCGTTTCACTTTGACTTTTCACTTTCATGCATTGGAGAAGGAAATGGCAACCCACTCCAGTGTTCTTGCCTGGAGAATCCCAGGTATGGGGGAGCCTGGGGGGCTGCCATCTATGGGGTTGCGCAGAGTCAGACACAACTGAAGTGACTTAGCAGCAGCAGCAGTGCATGAATCTGCACTCAAAGAATATATAGTCTCTTCTGAAACTTAAGATATCTATCTATTTATATACTTTATATAATATATATATATTAGTTACAAAGCAGAAATGAATACATTTAGTACAGTTGTTTAGAGCAGAGCCTTGGATTTGTATCTTGTCTCCCGAATTAGAGGATGTGTAACATCAGACAAGATGCATTAACTTCCAGTTTTATTTTCCTCATCTGTGAAATGGAAAAGACAGATTTTTGTCTCTGGATTCTTGAGCTATAATCTGAATAATGCCAACCCCCCTGGTGGGGGATCAACAAGGCCAACCATGTGCATACCTTAACATGGTTCTCACCCTGGCACATGGATGAAACACTTAGCCAGTATCTGGCACAAAGCAAAATGCTCTCCAAGTTTAGAGAGATGTTTTTGCTGTATGAGTTACCTGAATTTTACCTGAGACAGAAAGACCGATAGAATTGGAATGTAAAAAATGAAAAGGCAAGGTGTAAGGAGAAGGACGTTGACTGTACATAATCATTCCAAAGGCCAGGAGATTGGCATATTATTAATTTTCTTAATAATTATATTTATCTAAGTATTAATGCCTTCAGAGTATGAAGCACCATGCTAGGTGCCTGTGGGAGGGATGGCACAAATTTAAACACTCTCTACTGTTACAAGGGTAATTAACTAGAAGAGGAAAATGTGTACAAACTTAATGGTGGGGTATAGAAAAGAAAGGGGACATAGAGAGGGCGAAGTGTGAAAGTAGCCAGTTTTTAAAAAACTTTTGAGTATGGATGCTTTACAATGTATTAATTTATACTGTATAGCAAAGTGAATCAGCTATATGTATATATGTATCCACTCTTTTTTCAGATTCCTTCCCATTTAAGTCACCACAGACCATTGAGTGGAATTCCCTTTGCTATGAGTAGGTTCTCCTTAGTTATCTTTTTTATACATAGTAGTGTATATATGTCAATCCCAATTTCCCAATTCATCCGACTCCTTCTTTCTTCCTTTGGCATCCATATGTTTGTTCTATACATCTGTGTCTCTACATCTGCTTTTCAAATAAATTCATCTGTAGCATTTTTCTAGATTTCACATTCTTTATATCTCAAATCAGCACAGTCTTAAACACAGATTCAGCCCTATGGAAATAATGGTTGATTATTTTATCCTCATACAGTAGGTAGATCAGGGGCCAGAGAGAACAAATTCAAATCCCATCCCAGTGATATGCTTAAAGGCTCATTTCCAAAGGCTGGGGATTTGTAAACACAGAGCAACTTAGTGGAAATTTGGCAACCATGACAGGGAGTTAACCAAATCCAACAGAGTTCCAAAAACACCTGCATACTTCAGGAGGTGGGACCTCTATCTGGAGAGCTTCTTAAAAGTCATGAAATGATGGCATTAACTATTTCTAGCTCCACTTTGGCTTGATGGACTCCTGGGAGAAATCTTCCCTAATCCCTAACCTCTACTCATGGTTCTCTCATTAGTAAAACTGTTATTGTGGGTTTACCAGGATGGTGGGCTCCTAGATGCCAAGGATAGTGCTTCAAATGCCTTTGTATCTTCCACACTGAGCTCAGCTCTTGGGGCATAGTAGGTACTCATTACATACGTACGGAATGAGTGAATCAACACACATATTATTGAATGAATGTATTCTAGTGTTTACTCAATAGTAAAATTAAAAGACTTGTAAAATAATTTTAAAAATAACTATTTGAGTTTAAGGATATAAATACTTAAATGATATTTATCAAAGAGAACAAGGTTTTGAAAGTAGAACTAACAACTGCCAAATGATTTTAATAACAAAAATGGCATTTGTGATAACATCATGGCATATTTGTACTGTGCTTCATGCCTTTCCAAAGTTCTTTTGGTTTACAGCTTTGTATTTTTATGAGATATGGTAATTTGAATTTGTAGAAATATCTTTCACCAAGAAATGTTTCAAGAAAAGGAAAAGGCACAAAATAATAGCCAATAATAGTAAACATAAAAACAGCAATAATGTCAAAAATGCAAGCTATCTTTCACTGAGTAGTTGATATGTTCCAGCTAGTGTAATAAATACCTTTCATGGGCCATCTTACTTAATCCCCACAACAATCCTATGAAATAGGAACTGTTGCAAGCTCCCTGCTACCATGGAGGGAACTCAGAGTTAGAAATCAGAAGGAATGTCAAAGATCATACAGCAGTAAGTTAGTAAGACCAGGATTGGAATCCAGGTGTGTTTATCCCAAAGTCCTTGCTGTTAACCAACCCACTAAACTACCTGCATGTGTGATAAGTGGCTTTAGTCGTGTCTGACTCTCTGTGAGCCTTTGGATTGTAGCCCACCAGGCTCCTCTGTCCATGGGGTTCACCAGGCAAGAATACTGGAGTGGGCTGCCATTTCCTTCTCCAGGCGATCTTCCCCACCCAGGGATCCAACCCACATCTTCTATGTCTCCTGCATTGGCAGGCGAGTTCTTTACCACTGGTTCCACCTTCCCACTCCTAAATAACAATAAGAACAACAACAAATACTATTTATAAACTCATCCATCATATGTTCTATGTATTGGATCTTCATTGTATTATTTATCCTCAAAACAATAGGAAGCTGTAGGTTTGATTATTCTGTATTCCAGGTGAGAGAACCAAGGCTTAAGGAATCTTGGCTCCTTGACTGTGTTTACAAACCTAGTCAGTGGTAGAGAATGGACTCAAGTTCACTTCAGAGAGTCAGCAGGGTTCTTGTTCACCAATTAATATTAGTGGAATTTAAGTATCCTGGTAAGCAAGAAATTATTATATTTAGAGTATGTGAATTTTTACTATAGCTAGAATAATATACATACTCTTGACATTAAAGTCAGATCAAATACAATTTGCTCTTTACACAATGATTAGAAAGGCACTTCAGAATCTTGAAGTGCCTCGTCATCATGCCCATAATTAGCATATAATAATATTTTTTAAGTGCTGGCATTTGAACCTTTGGGCCATTCAGCCTCTGAGTATGTGGGAGTTAGCTTGAAATATTTTCCTTTACTGAAATAGTGCCTGAGTAAATAGTTTTGAAATCAAGTACTAATGGAAGACCAGAGCAAAGAGTACTTGTAATCCAAGACCTACACCCTCACATGAGAGAAAAAATATCACCCTTCCCTAGTGGAATGGAAGCAGTATGGGACAAGGGAAGCATAGCTCCAACGTTCTCAATTTTCTAAATTACTCAACACCTGTTCATTTCATTAATTGTGCATTCAACTACCACCTTATTTAAATAATTGTCCAGTTCAGTTCAGTTCAGTCACTCAGTAGTGTGTGACTCTTTGCGACCCCATGGACTGCAGCACGCCAGGCTTCCCTTTCCATCACTAACTCTCAGAGTTTACTCAAAGTCATGTCCATCTTGGTGATGCCCTCCAACCATCTTATCTTCTGTCGTCCCCTCCTCCTCTGGCCTTCAATCTTTCCCAACATCAGGGTCTTTCGCAATGAATCAGTTCTTCACATCAGGTGGCCAAAGGATTGGAGTTTCAGCTTCAGCATCAGTCCTTTCAATGAATATTCAGGACTGATTTCCTTTAGGATGGGCTGTTTTCATCACCTTGCAGTCCAAGGGACTCTCAAGTCTTCTCCAACACCACAGTTCAAAAGCACCAATTCTTCAGCATGCAGTTATCTTTATAGTCCAACTCTCATGCATGACTACTGGAAAAACTATAGCTTTGGCTAGATGGACCTTTGTTGGCAAAGTAATGTCTCTGCTTTGTAATATTCTGTCTAGGTTGGTCATAACTTTTCTTCCAAGGAGCAAGCGTCTTTTATTTTCATGGTTGCAGTCACCATTGCAGTGATTTTGGAGCCCCCAAAAATAAAGTCAGCACTGTTTCCATTGTTTCCCCATCTATTTGCCATGAAGTGATGGGACTGTTGCCATGATCTTAGTTTTCTGAATGTTGAGTTTTAAGCCAGCTTTTTCACTCTCCTCTTTTACTTTTATCAAGAGGCTCTTTAGTTCTTCACTTTCTGCCATAAGGGTGATATTATCTGCATATCTGAGGTTATTGATATTTCTCCCAGTAATCTTTATTCCAGCTTGTGCTACATCCAGCCCAGCATTTCTCATGATGTACTCTGCATATAAGTTAAGTAAGCAGGGTGACAATATACAACCTTGTACCCCTTTCCCAATTTGGAATGGGTCTATGGTTCCATGTCCAGTTCTAATTGTTGCTTCCTACAGATTTCTCAGGAGGCAAGTCAGGTGGTCTGGTATTCCCATCTCTTAAAGAATATTCCACAGTTTGTTGTGGCCACACACTCAAAGGCTTTGGCATAGTCAATAAAGCAGAAATAGATGTTTTTCTGAAACTCTTTCGCTTTTTCGATGACCCAACGGATGTTGGCATTTTGATCTCTGGTTCCTTGCCTTTCTAAATCCAGCTTGAGCATCTGGAAGTTCACGGTTCATGAATTGTTGAAGCCTGGCTTAGAGAATTTTGAGTATTACTTTACTAGCATGTAAGATGAGTGTAACTGTGTGGTAGTTTGAGCATTGTTTGGCATTGCCTTTCTTTGAGATTGGAATGAAAACTGACCTTTTCCAGGCCTGTGGCCACTGCTGAGTTTTCCCAATTTGTTGACATATTGAGTGCAGCATTTTCACAGCATCATCTTTTGGGATTGGAAATGGGTCAGCTGGACTTCCCTAGCTCAGCTGGACTTGGAAATAGCTCAATAGTTGGAATAGCTCAACTGGACTCACCTCCAGTAGCTTTGTTCATAGTGATGCTTCCTAAGGCCCAATTGACTTCACATTCCAGGATGTCTGGCTCTAGGTGAGATCACACCATTGTGATTATCTGCGTCATGAAGATTTGTGTGTGTGTACCTCTTCTGTGTATTCTTGCCACCTCTTCTTAATATCTTCTGCTTCTGTTAGGTCCATATCATTTCTTTCCTTTATTGTGCCCATCTTTGCATGATATGTTCTCTTGGTATCTCTAATTTTCCTGAAGAGATCTAGTCTTTCCCATTCTACTGCTTTCCTCTATTTGAGGAAGGCTTTCTTATCTCTCCTTGCTATTCTTTGGAACTGCATTCAAATACGTGTATCTTTCTTTTTTTTTTTCCCTTACCTTTCACTTCTCTTTTCATAGCTATTTGTAAGGCCTTCTCAGACATTTTTGCATTTCTTTTTCTTGGGGATGGTCTCGATTCCTGTCTCCTGTACAATGTCATGAACCTCCGTCCATAGTTCTTCAGGCACTCTTTGTATCAGACCTAATCCCTTGAATCTGTTTCTCACTTCCACTGTATAATAGTAAGAGATTTGATTTAGGTCATACCTGAATGGTCTAGTGGTTTTTCCTACTTTCTTCAATTTAAGTCTCAATTTGTCAATACAGAGTTCATGATCTGAGCTACAGTCAGCTTCCGGTCTTGTTTTTTGCTGACTATATAGAACTTCCCCATCTTTATCTTTGGCTGCAAAGAATATAATCAGTCTGATTTTGGTATTGACCATCTGGTGATGTCCATGTGTAGAGTCTTCTCTTGTGCTGTTGGAAGAGGGTATTTACTATGACCAGTGCATTCTCTTGGCAAAACTCTATTATCCTTTGCCCTGATTCATTCTGTACTCCAAGGCCAAATTTGCCTGTTACTCCAGGTATTTCTTGACTTCCTACTTTTACATTCCAGTCCCCTATAATGGAAAGGACCTCTTTTTTGAGGTGTTACTTCTAGAAGGTCTTGTAGGTCTTCATAGAACAGTTCAACTTCAGCTTCTTCAGCATTACTGGTTGGAGCATAGACTCGTATTACCGTGACATTGAATGGTTTGTCTTGGAAATGAACAGAGATCATTCTGTCGTTTTTGAGATTGCATTCAAGTACTGCATTTCAGACTCTTTCGTTAACTATGACGGCTTCTCCATTTCTTCTAAGGGATTCCTGCCCACAGTAGTAGATATAATAGTCATCTAAGTTAAATTCACTCATTCCAGTCCATTTTAGTTCGCTGATTCCTAAAATGTTGACATTCACTCTTGCCATCTCCTGTTTGACCACTTCCAGTTTGCCTTGATTCATGGACCTAACATTCCAGGTTCCTGTGCAATATTGCTCTTTACAGCATCGGACTTTAGTTCCATTGCCAGTCACATCCACAGCTGGGTGTTGTTTTAGCTTTGACTCAGTCTCTTCATTCTTTCTGAAGTTATTTCTCCACTGGTCTCCAGTAGCATACTGGGTACCTAACGACCTGGGGAGTTCATCTTTCAGTGTCCTATCTTGTTGCCTTTTCATACTGTTCATGGGTTCTCAGGCAAGAATACTGAAGTGGTTTGCCATTCCCTTCTCCAGTGGACCACATTTTGTCAGAACTCTCTACCATGAACCAGCCACTTCGGTGGTCCTACAGGGTATGGCTGATGGCTTCATTGAGTTAGACAAGACTGTGGTCCATGTGATTGATTCATTACTTTTCTGTGATTGTTGTTTCAGTCTGTCTGCCCTCTGATGGAGCAGGATAAGAGGCTTATGGAAGCTTCTTGATGCCAGAGACTGACTAAGGGGGAAACTGGGTCTCCTTCTGATGGGCGGGGCCATACTCAGTAAATCTTTAATCCAGTTTTCTGTTGATGGGAGGGGCTGTATTCCCTCCCTGTTATTTCAGTTCAGTTGAGTTCAGTTGCTCAGTCTGCCTCCCTGTCCATCACCAACTCCCAGAGTTCACTCACTCATGTCCATCAAGTCAGTGATGCCATCCAGCCATCTCATCCTCTGTCGTCCCCTTCTCTTCCTGCCCCCAATCCCTCCCAGCATCACAGTCTTTTCCAATGAGTCAACTCTTCGCATGAGGTGGCCAAAGTACTGGAATTTCAGCTTTAGCATCATTCCTTTCAAAGAAATCCCAGGGCTGATCTCCTTTAGAATGGACTGGTTGGATCTCCTTGAAGTCCAAGGGACTCTCAAGAGTCTTCTCCAACACCACAGTTCAAAAGCATCAATTCTTTGGTGCTCAGCTTTCTTCACAGTCCAACTCTCACATCCATACATGACCACAGGAAAAACCATAGCCTTGACTAGACGGACCTTAGTCAGCAAAGTAATGTCTCTGCTTTTGAATATGCTGTCTAGGTTGGTCATAACTTTTTTTCCAAGGAGTAAGTGCCTTTCAATTTCATGGCTGCAGTCACCATCTGCAGTGATTTTGGAGCCCCCCAAAATAAAGTCTGACACTGTTTCCACTGTTTCCTCATCTATTTCCCATGAAGTGATGGTACCAGATGCCATGATCTTCGTTTTCTGAATGCTGAGCTTTAAGCCATCTTTTTCACTCTCCTCTTTCACTTTCATCAAGAGGCTTTTTAGTTCCTCTTCACTTTCTGCCATAAGGGTGGTGTCATCTGCATATCTGAGGTTATTGATATTTCTCCCAGCAATCTTGATTCCAGCTTGTGTTTCTTCCAGTCCAGCGTTTCTCATGATGTACTCTGCATATAAGTTAAATAAGTAGGATGACAATATACAGCCTTGATGTACTCCTTATCCTATTTGGAACCAGTCTGTTGTTCCATGTCCAGTTCTAACTGTTGCTTCCTGACCTGCATACAGATTCCTCAAGAGGCAGGTCAGGTGGTCTGGTATTCCCAGCTCTAAGAATTTCCCACAGTTTATGGTGATCCAAACAGTCAAAGGGTTTGGCATAGTCAATAGAGCAGAAATAGAGGTTTTTCTGGAACTCTCTTGCTTTTTCCATGATCCAGCAGATGTTGGAAATTTGATCTCTGGTTCCTCTGCCTTTTCTAAAACCAGCTTGAACATCAGGGAGTTCATGATTCATGTATTGCTGAAGCCTTTCTTGGAGAATGTTGAGCATTAGTTTACTAGCATGTGAGATGAGTGCAATTGTGTGGTAGTTTGAGAATTCTTTGGCATTGCCTTTCTTTGGAATTGGAATGAAAACTGGCCTT